>NC_069678.1:9461345-9761345 GCF_023699985.2 Odocoileus virginianus | reverse complement strand
AGCAAATGTATAAATAAGAAATGAGCCAACAAACTAGCTGACTGACTGGCCAGTTCACTGAACAACTGACTGACTGTTGAGTGGTTGACAAACTGATTTACTGACTGGCTGAGTGGTTGGCCAACTAGCTGATGACTAATTTTCAAAAGCAGATCTCTGTATAGTATAGCAAAGGAAGTTTTCTTGGGAACATGGGACAAATGGCACAAAAGAGGATCCTGTGTATGGGAGCCCCTGAGGAGTGTATACTATGAACTGGAAAATCATTTCCTAGTTTTCTTTCTTTTTCTTAGGAGTTCTCTGTGATTTTCATTCCTTGTCAACTGAGGTCAGTGGATGTGACTTCAAGGGAACGCCAGCCAGAGGCAGTTATGGTCAGACAGTGGCTCTTTTCCTGTAAGAGGGTATTTGGGACCAGAGGACATTTGCTCACTGGGGAGCCTGATTGTTCCCTGGGTTTTGGGGTCTGGGGGTGTGGTTCTGGGGCTCAGATCATCTCTCAGGTCAGGGAAGGGCCTCTGTGATGGCGGCCAAGATAGGGAACCAAATCAAACAGACAAGTTAGTGGATGGCACAAGCTGGGCCAGTTTGCCCAGTTTATACCCTGCTCTCTGACCACAGAGACCTTCCTTGGGAAAGTGATGTACAGGCAGCAAGCAAGGGCTGCCAGGCTCGGCTTCAGACAGTGCCTGGTGATGACTGAAGCCCCCAGGGTGGACCAGGGCTCGTAGCGTTATGTGGTGACCGACCCTGCATCTACTCAGCTGACTGACAGGCAATTTCATACCCTGCCACAGCCATCGCTCCTGACCTGGATGAGAAAGAAGGGGCAGGACAATAACCTGGATACAGGTAGCTTGTATCCATAGTAACCAAGCCACTCCACAGATAAACCCTTCAGTGATTCCTCAAAGGCCTCGGGAAAAAGTCCCTGGTTGCTGACAGAGGTGAAAAGGCCCTTTTCTACTCTTGTCCCTTGCTGAGAGGCTTCTAGTCTCCTCTCTCTCCAGTTATCCCACCTGGCTTTTTCTCTATGCACAGATACTCTACTGTTTCAACCATAAGCCATGATAACTATTTTTTTAATTTAATTTTATTTTTTAATTCAGCTTTTGTTTTGTAGTGGAGTGTAGTTGATTGACAATGTTGTATTAGTTTTCAGGTGCACGTGATTCAGTTATACATATGAATATTGTTGTGGTTTAGTCACCCTGTGGCATCCAATTCTTTGTGACCCCATGGACTGCAGCCGACAGGCTCCTCTGTCCATGGATTTTCCAGGCAAGGATATTGAAGTGAGTTGCCATCCATTCTTTTTCAGATTCTTTTCCCATAGAGGTTATTACGGAACATACTGACTATTTACAGGTTTTTTTTTTTTTTTAAAGAATAGTCTCTCTTGAAGAACAGATAAGGGACTTGCGGTACACATACATGTACCTCCTTGCAGGGCAGTAAAGGAGACACAGATACTTTGGACAGAGTTGGGGAAGGAGATAGTGGGATGATATGAGAGAATAGTCTTGAAATATATATATTGCCATATGTAAAATAGATAACCCGTGGAAATTCGATGTATGATGCAGGAAACCCAAAGTCAGTGCTCTGTGACAACCTAGAGGAGTGGAATGAGGAGGGAAGCAGGAATGGGGTTCAAGAGGGAGGGGAGATATGTATACCAAGTGCCAATTCATGCTGATGTATGGCAAAAATCATCACAATATTGTAAACTAGTTATCCTCTAATTTATAAATAAAATTATATATATAATTTATATACTTTTAATAAATATATATAAGAAAATATATATAAACATAAATTAAATAAATATATATATATATATATATATAAGAAAAGATAAATATATATGAAGGAAAAAAACTCAGTAGCTCAGATGGTAAAGAATCTGCCTGCAATGCAGGAGATGATGTTTCAATCCCTGGGTTGAAAAGATCCCCTGGAGAAGGAAATGGCAACCCACTCCAGCATTCTTGCCTTAAAAATCCCATGGACAGAGGATCCTGGCAGGATACAACTGCCATGAGGTTGCAAAGAGTTGGACGTGACTTAATGAGTAAGACTTTATATATAAAGAATATTCTATCTTTTTCACTCTCCTTTTTCCAGCACGCCACTCCCTCTGCCTGGAGTGCCTGTCCTTAACTTGTGCCTGACTGATCTCAGAACTTCAACGACTAATTTACTTCTTCCCTGAGTACCCCCCACCAATCTGTATTACCCAAGCAGCATTTAGTATCTGTGTTTGTTATGGAAACTCTTGTCCTGGTGCTGATTCTCTTTTGGAACAGTTTCCTCTGCTCCATCCCTTTGTAAACTGTGAGCTCCTGGAGGGCAGAAATAACACTGCCTACTCCTTTGACTCCTATAGAGTGCCTTGTCCAAAATAGACATACAAAAAATATATGTTCATACAAACCAAATATGTAGTCCATCTGGAGCATATGTGAATCCAGCCTCTCCAGGTGTGTGGCTGTGAGAGTCTCTTACCTCGTCTGCCTGACACAGGCAAGCCCCAATTCCTCCCCATCATGGATCTCTCCCTGCCTCGTATTTTTCGTGCTTCTACATGTGGCCTATGTCAAGCATGTCTTCTTTGAACTTCACGATCAGCCTGTGGCTTTTATTCCTTGCTGGATAGTGAGCCTGTGAAGAGCAGGTACCTATCTTTCTCAGACTCAGTCCCTCCTCCTATTCAGGGCCTTGGCAGACTTTTACATACAAGAGAACTTAACAAAGACTGGCTAGGTTTTCCAGGACGATACTCAAGTTCAAAAGACAACAATGATATCAATAATTACAAAGGGCAGATATCTGAGAATCTCTTTGCATGGGTGAGGTAGACTGCACTATGCTCATAAGTGTTTTGTAGCCAATGCCCCTCTGCCCCAGGGGGTATCCTTGCCTGCCTTGGTGATGATGGCAGCCCCAGCCATGCGACTTGTGCTGCCTATAAGACTGTAAACCTTAAAAGCCATGTTCCTTATGCCTTCTTTCCTCTCTGCCATGAAGCCTGACCTTGTTCCTGATTGAAGCTGCACTGTAAGCTTGCATCCTTAAGTCAAATTAATGTGTAGCAGGACTGCAGTTGACCCTGGGTAGACATGTAAGGTGAGCAAGCAATAAACCTTTGTTGTGTTAAGGCACTGAATGTGGGGCTCTTTTGTTACTGAAGCATAACTTAGCCTATCCTGACTGATAGAGATATGCAAGAATGAACTTCTCTCAAGGAGAATGTATTCCTAGTTCAGCTTGACTCTGCCCAAAGGGAAAGTACGTTTTTAAGTCCAGTGCGTGCTGAGTAGTAGCCAGGACAGTGACTCAGGTATGTGTGTATGTGCCATGTGTGGGGCGTGTGTAGACATGTGTGACAAGTGTGAATAGGTGACTGTAAGCAGAGGTGGGATGCAGGAGAAGGGAGGGGAGGGGGATGGAGGAGCAAGCCTGGGCTTACATAGCACAAGGAAAGGGCCATCAGCTTGTGGGCAACTGACATTTGCCTACAAAGGACTTTCTGTCTGTGGTTGGGAAGCTAAATAAAACTGTTTCCTCACAGGATTTTGTGCCAAACCACATCCTACATATTACACTGAGCTGAACTGAGGACAGAGTGCCACCTGCTGGAGCTGCCAAGCCAGTGCAACTACTTCCAATTTCAGCTGAGTTTCTCCTTCAGTCATGTCCAACTCTTTGCAACATAATGGGCTGTAGAATGTCAGGCTTCCCTGTCCAACACCAATTCCCCGGGCTTGCTCAAACTCATGTCCATCAGGTCAGTGATACCATCCAAACACCTCATCCTCTCTTGTCCCCTTCCCCTGCTTTCAGTCTTTTCCAGCATCAGGGTCTTTTTCAATGAGTCAGCAAACTAACCAAACTGATCACATGGATCACAGACTTGTCTAACTCAATGAAACTATGAGCCATGCTGTGTAGGGCCACCCAACATGGACAGGTCGTTGTGAAGAGTTCTGACAAAATGTGGTCCACTGGAGAAGGGAATGGCAAATGACTTCAATATTCTTGCCTTGAGAACCCCATGAATAGTATAAAAAGGCAAAAATATATGACACTGAAAGATGAACTCCCCAAGTCAGTAGGTGCCCAATATGCTACTGGAGAAGAGTGAGAAATAGCTCCAGAAAGAATGAAGAGATGGAGCTAAAATGAAAACACCACCCAGTTGTGGATGTGATTGGTGATGGAAGCAAAATCCAATGCTGTAAAGAGCAATATTGCATTGGAACCTGGGATGTTAGGTCCATGATTTGAAAGTGGTCAAACAGGAGATGGCAAGAGTGAACACTGACATTTTAGGAATCAGTGAACTAAAATGGATAAGAATGTGTGAATCTAATTCGGATGACCATTATATCTACTACTGTTGGCAAGGATCCCTTAGAAGAAATGGATTAGCCCTCATAGTCAACAAGAGTCTGAAATGCAGTACTTGGGTGCAATTTCAAAAATGACAGAATGATTTCTGTTAATTCCAAGGCAAACCATTCAGTATCACAGTAATCCAAGTCTATGCCCCAACCACTAAAGCTGAAGAAATTGAAGGATGGTTCTATGAGGACCTACAAGACTTTCTGGAACTAACACCAAAAAAAGATGTCCTCTTCATCATAGAGGACTGGAATGCAAAAGTAGGAAGTCCAGAGATACCTGGAGTGACAGGCAAGTTTGGACTTGGACTATAAAATGAAACAGAGCAAAGGCTAACAGAGTTTTGAAAAGAGAATGCAATGGTCATAGCAAACACCCTCTTTCAACAACACAAGATAAGACTCTACACATGGACATCACCAGATGGCCATACCAAAATCAGATTGATTATATTCTTTGCAGCTGAAGATGGAGAACTCTATACAGTCAGCAAAAATAAGACTGGGAGCTGACTGTAGCTCAGATCATGAACTCCTTATTGCCAAATTCAGACTTAAATTAAAGAAAGTAGGGAAAACCACTAGACCATTCAGACATGACCTAAATCAAATCCCTTACAATTATACAGTAGAAGGGACAAATTGATTCAAGGGATTAGATCTGATAGACAGAGTGCCTCAAAAACTATGGACAGAGGTTTGTGACATTGTACAGGAAAAAGAAATGTAAAAAGGCAAAATGGTTGTCTGAGGAGGCCTTACAAATAGCTGAGAAAAGAAGACGAGCAAAAGGCAAAGGAGAAAAGGAAAGATATACTCATCTGAATGCAGAGTTCCAGAGAAGAGGAAGGTGAGTTAAGAAAACCTTCCTCAGTGATCAATGCAAAGAAATAGAGGAAAACAATAGAATGGGAAAGACTAGAGATCTCTTCAAGAAAACTAGAGATACTAAGAGAACATTTCATGCAAAGATGGGCACAATAAAGAACAGAAACTGTATGGACCTAACAGAAGCAGAAGATCTTAAGAAGAGGTGGCAAGAATATACAGAAGAACTGTACAATAACGATCTTCATGATCCAGATAACCATGATGGTGTGATCACTCACCTAGAGCCAGACAGCCTGGAATGTGAAGTTAAGTGGGCCTTAAGAAGTATCACTACAAACAAAGCTAGTGGAGGTGATGGAATTCCAGTTGAGCTATTTCAAATCCTAAAAGATGATACTGTGAAAGTGCTGCACTCAATATATCAGCAAATTTGAAAAACTCATCAGTGGCCACAGGACTAGAAAAGATCAGTTTTCATTCCAATCCCATGAAGGGCAATGCCGAAAAATGTTCAAACTACCACACAATTGCAACTATCTCACACGCTGGAAAAGTAATTCTCAAAATTCTCCAAGCTAGGCTTCAACATTACATGAACTGAGAACTTCCAGATGTTCAAGCGGGATTTAGAAAAGGCAGAGGAACCAGAGATCAAATTGCCAGCATCCATTGGATCATCAAAAAAGCAAGAGAGTTCCAAAAAAAATCTACTTCTGCTTCATTGACTACACCATAGCCTTTGATTGTGTGGATCACAACAAGCTGTGGAAAATTCTTCAAGAGATGGGAATACCAGACTACCTTACCTGTCTCCTGCAAAATCTGTATGCAAGTCAAGGAGCAACAGTTCGAACTGGACATGGAACAATGGATTCGTTCCAAATTGGGAAAGGAGAACGTCAAGGTTGTATATGGTCACCTGCTTATTTAACTTCTATGCAAAATGTATCATGTGAAATGCTGGGCTGGATGAAGCACAAGCTGGAATCAAGATTGCTGGGAGAAATATCAATAACCTCAGATATGCAGAGGACACCACCCTTATGGCAAAAAGCAAAGAGGAACTAAAGAGCCTCTTGATGAAGGTGAAAAAGAAGAATAAAAAAGCTGGCTTAAAACTCAACATTCAGAAAACTAAGATCATGGCATCTGGTCCCATCACTTCATGGCGAATAGATGGGAAACAATGTAAACAGTGAGAGACTTTATTTTGGGGGGCTCCAAAATCGCTGCAGATGGTGACTCCAGCCATGAAATTGAAAGACACTTGCTCCTTGGAAGAAAAGCTATGACCAACCTCAACAGCATATGAAAAAGTAGAGGCATTACTTTGCTGATGAGGGTCTCTCTAGTCAAAACTATGATTTTTCCAGTAAGTCATGTATGGATGTGAGAGTTGAACCATAAAGAAAGCTGAGCACCGAAGAACTGATGCTTTTGAACTGTGGTGTTGGAGAAGACTTTTGAAATTCCCTTGGACTGCAAGGAGATCAAACCAATCAATCCTAAAGGAAATCAGCCCTGAATATTCATTGGAAAGACTGAAGCTGAAGCTTAAGCTCCAAACCTTTGGCCACCTGATGTGAAGAACTGACTCATTGGAAAAGACCCTGATGCTGGGAAGGATTGAAGGCAGAAGGAGAAGAGGACGACAGAGGATAAGATGGTTGGATGGCATCACCAACTCGATTGACGTGAGTTTGAGCAAGCTCCGGGAGTTGGTGATGGACAGGGAAGCCTGGTATGCTGTCAATCATGAGGTCTCAAAAAGTTGAACATGACTGAGCAACTGAGCTGACTGTCTCCTCCTTCAGCGGGCAGGTTCAGACCCAGAGTGGAGCCTTAGATGCTGAGGTGACCCTGGTGATCCCTTCACTTTACAGGCAAAGAAACTGAGGACTTGGGCCAGTATGTTTCCCTCTGAAGGTCTCTCAAGTTGGGCCACACTACCCTCAGGGGAAGGGCCGACTGCTTCTCCACTGGAGCCAGTGCAATTCCAAGGTTCCCTTGGCAATGGGGTTCAAACTAGACAGGCTGTTTTGGGTCAGGACATGCGGTGGGGAAGAGGTGAGTACTCTGTGGTTCAGGAGAGCCAACCTGGATGGAGGATAAGGGAAGACACTTTCAAGGGCTTCCATTAACTGAACAGCGGCAACCTAAAATGCAAGGCTCTCTACACTGTTGCAAACAGTCCTTGCCAGAAAAATACTACCTACTCTTAGCAGACAAGGAAACTGAAACCCAGAGAGGCTAAGTGATTTGTCCTGAGTCATGTAGCTGGGAGATGTTTGTGTCAGAATTCAAGTCTACGTCTGTTTGGTTCTAAGACTGAACTCTGTATTGTGTCAAGCCATATCACCCCCAAACTCAAGGCTCTTCATGCCTCTTGACTGTATTCTTCCTGCACAGGGCATGCAGATAGGCAGGGTTCAGGATGTTCAGGCCACATGCTATGATTCTTTCAAGGAGTCTGTAGACTAGAGAATGAGGGCTTACCAACCAGACACTTGGTGAGTGCAGGGAGCAAGCCTTGACTGTAGATGGCCCCATTCACACGTGAAACCACTGCCTCAGAGACCCATGCTAGTCCTTACGTACGCTTTATGGAGGAACTATCAGTGCCAAGCCCTGTGTTTGGAGAACAAACAGGCAGTGAATGGGACAGGAAGAAAAGTGGCTGGATGAGTATAACAGTGTGTGTTATTGGCTCTTCAGGGCAGTTAAGGGCAGAACTCTTAAGGGAAGCCATTCAGTTCAGTTCAGTCTCTCAGTCGTCTCCGATTCTTTGTGACCCGATGAACTGCAGCACACCAGGCCTCCCTGTCCATCACCAACTCCCGGAGTCCACCCAAACCCATGTTCATTGAGTCAGTGATGCCATCCAAACATCTCATCTTCTGTCATCCCCTTCTCCTAGTGCCCTCAATCTTTCCCAGCATCAGGGTCTTTTCCAATGAGTTGGCTTTTTGCATCAGGTGGCCAAAGTATTGGAGTTCAGCTTCAACATCAGTCCTTTCCAATGAATACCCAGGACTGATCTCCTTTAGGACGGACTGGTTGGATCTCCTTGCAGTCCAAGGGACTCTCAAGAGTCTTCTCCAATACCACAGTTCAAAAACATTAATTCTTCAGTGCTCAGCTTTCTTTATAGTCCATCTCTCACATCCATACATGACCACTGGAAAAACCATAGCCTTGACTAGGTGGACCTTTGTTGACAAAATAGCGTCTCTGATTTTTAATATGCTGTCTAGGTTGGTCATAACTTTCCTTCCAAGGAGTAAGCATCTTTTAATTTCAGGCTGCAATCACCATCTGTGGTGATTTTGGAGCTCCCCAAAATAAAGTCAGCCACTGTTTCCACTGTTTCCCCATCTATTTGCCATGAAGTGATGGGACCAGATGCCATGATCTTAGTTTTCTGAATGTTGAGCTTTAAGCCAACTTTTTCACTCTCCTCTTTCACTTTCATCAAGTTTTTCTTCACTTTCTGCCATAAAGGTGGTGTTATCTGCATATCTGAGGTTATTGACATTTCTTATGGCAATTTTGATTCCAGCTTGTGCTTCCTCCAGCCCAGCGTTTCTCATGATGTACTCTGCATGTAAGTTAAATAAGCAGGGTGACAATGTACAGCCTTGACGTACTCCTTTTCCTATTTGGAACCAGTCTGTTGTTCGATATTCACTCTTGCCATCTCCTATTTGACCACTTCCAATTCGCCTTGATTCATGAACCTAACATTCCAGGTTCGTATGCAATATTGCTCTTTACAACATCGAATCTTATTTCTATCACCAGTCCCATCCACAACTGGGTGTTGTTTTTGCTTTGGCTCCATCCCTTCATTGTTTCTGGAGTTATTTCTCCACTGATCTCCAGTAGCCTATTAGGCACCTACCGACCTGGGGAGTTCATCTTTCAGTGTCCTATCTTTCTGCCTTTTCATACTGTTCATGGGGTTCCCAAGGCAAGAATACTGAAGTGGTTTGCCATTCCCTTTTCCGGTGGACCACATTCTGTCAGACCTCTCCACCATGACCCATCTGTCTTGGGTGGCCCCACATGGCATGGCTTAGTTTCACTGAGTTAGACAAGGCTGTGATAGAGGAAGCCATAGGACATTTAAATTTCCCTGGGGTAAGCTTCTGGACATGATTCTGGAGAGAGACCCCTGACATCTTTTCCCTTTAAGAATCACTGCTCCAACAAAGCACTGTCTTCAAATGAGCAGGGAAGAAGTTAGGAAGCCCAGGTCTAGCTGTGGAAAGTCTCCTAGTGCTGGAGTGTGCCCCTAGATTGTGAGCACATGAGGACCCCTGGCCCAATCCAGAGGGAGAAGGAGATGGCAATCAGCCACCCTCTGAACTGTGTGTGCATCCTTGTTGGCATGTGCAGGCATCCTGGGTACACGCCTGGCCTCGCTCACCTCTTTGCAAGGTTGCTGGTTTCAGCTGTTTGATTCTGTCTTTTCTCATGCTTATGCTAAGTCACTTCAGTCATGTACAACTCTTTGTGACCCTTTGGACTGTAGCCTACCAGGCTCTTCTGTCCTTTGGATTCTCTAGAGAAGAATACTGGAGTAGGTTGCCATGCCCTTCTTCAGGGGATCTTCCTGACCCAGGGATCGAACCTACGTCTTATATTTGCTGCATTGGCAAGTGGGTTCTTTAACCACTAGCGCCACCTGGGAAGCATTCTGTCTTTTCTACTTTTCCTTTTATCATGGCATCTACTCTGCAACCACAGGTCACCAGCCTCCCTGGAATAGCAAAGCCAGCATTATTCTGTTCTATGAACTACTCCCAGTCTGTTCTACTTCAGTTTGGTTCAGTTGCTCAGTCATGTCTGACTCCTTGTGACCCCCTTGTACTGCAGCATGCCAGGCTTCCCTGTCCATCACCAACTCCTGGAGCTTGCTCAAACTCATGTTCATTGAGTTGGTAATGCCATCCAACCATCTCATCCTCTGTCATCCCCTTCTGCTCCTGTCTTCAATCTTTCCCAGCATCAGGGTCTTTTCCAATGAGTCAGGTCTTCACATCAGGTGGCCAAACTATGGGTTCTAAGGAGTGTCAAAATGAGCATCTTTATAACCAAGATTCTGATTTTACAACTCTCTCCACAGGGGGCTCAGTCCTAATATAAGACCAGTAGGAAACTTTATTAAGATTATGAAAGCTGGTGGTACTTTCCTGGCTGTCCACATACAGAATAGCATACATGCATGCATGTGCACAGCACACACACACTTTGTCTGCAGGAAGCCAAGGCACAAAGCCCCATCCTGAGCTAGTTTGCTGCAGAGAATAGAATAAGGACATTCAGTGAAGATTTAAATGGAATGTGACTGGCTGTAATCAATCAACCTTAAAAAACCACAAGCTAATCTTTATCCTCTCCCAACACAGAAGCTCTAGTTCTGTGCAGAGGTGTCTTGCTATTCACTCTTTTTCCTCAAGGCCATTATGATCAAGAAAGAGGCCTCCTGGCCAGTTCCACAGAGGCCAGAATGGAATGCCTCAGCATTCCAAGCATTCCATCAGTCACCTGCAGTTCTCTTTACCAGGTTCATTTCAGTCCAGTCGCTCAGTTGTATCAGACTCTTTGTGACCCCATGGACTGCAGCACGCCAGGCCTCCCTGTTCTTCACTAACTCCCAAAGCTTGCTCAAACTCATGTCCATTGAGTTGGTGATGCAATCCAACCATCTCATTCTCTGTCATCCCCTTCTCCTCCTGCCCTCAATCTTTCCCAGCATCAGGGTCTTTTCCAATGAGTAAGTGTAAGGCATAGTTCCGGCGAGGCAGAAAAGGAAAGACAACCTCAACAGAAGTAGGTTACCTTTATTCAGGCAAGGAGGGGCGACAGTCGGCCTAATGACCAGAGGAGGCTTCATATTTATAGGGAGGTTTGTGGAAGCAATAAGGGAAACGTCAATCAGGCGGGATATTTTGTGTATTCTTTTGTTGAGATGACACTTGTAGTTGGGCAGGGGGTGATAAGTCTTCTGGGCGGGTGGAGGGGGTGGTAGGTTTCCAGACAGGGGGTGACAAGTCCCAGATAGATGCAACTGGCCTGGAGCATCAGGATGGAACTGAAGTTATGCTTTGTTTTCTCCAAAGGTAGATGACTCAGCAAGGGGCCTTTGAAACTGTTGTTCTCTTTTCTAAGCCCAAAAGACTCCTTCAGTAAGTTCTTTGCATCAGGTGGCCAAAATATTGGAGTTTTAGCATCAGCATCAGTCCTTCCAATGAATATTTAGGATTGATTTCCTTTAAGATTGACTGGCTTGATCTTCTTGCAGTCCAGGGGACTCTCCAACACCACATTTCAAAAGAATCAATTCTTCTGCGCTCAGTTTTCTTTAGAGTCCAGCTCTCACATCCATACATGACTACTGGAAAAACCATAGCTTTGACTAGATGAACCTTTGTTGACAAAGTAATGTCTTTGCTTTTTAATATGCTGTTGAGGTTGGTCCTAGCTTTTATTCCAAGGAGCAATCATCTTTTAATTTCATGGCTGCAATCACCTTCTGCAGTGACTTTGGAACTCCCCAAAATAAAGTCTGTCACTGTTTCCATTGTTTCCCCATCTATTTGCCCTGAAATGATGGGACCAGGTGCCATGATCTTTGTTTTCTGAATGTTGAGTTTTAAGCCAACTTTTTCACTCTCCTCTTTCACTTTCGTCAAGAGGCTCTTTAGGGACCGAGGAGCCTGGAGAGCTACAATCCATAGGGTTGCAAAGAGTCAGACATGACTGAAGTTACCGAGCACGCATGCACAAGAGTGTTAAAATTCTAGTTTAGTGCCTCACTTAGAGTAGTAAAACACAGTTTTAAAATATAAATATATACATGCATGTGTGTGTGAATGCTAAGTTGCTTCAGTCGTGTCCGACTCTTTGCGACCCTATGGTCTGTAGCCTGCCAGACTCCTCTGTCCATGGGATTCTCCAGGCAAGAATACTGGAGTGGGTTGCCATGCCTTCCTCCAGGGAATATTCACCACCCAGGGATCAAACCTGCATCTCCAGTGACTCCTGCATTGCAGGCAGATTCTTTACTGCTGAGCCTCTGGAGAAGCCCCCAAATATATACATACTTACGTTTATTTTAAATATCTAATATTTGGTTTAAATATTTAATATAGTTAAATACAAAGTTTAAATTTTAAGGTTAATCATAAATTATATTTATAATTTAATATAAAATATTTATAGCATGAAATTATAATATTTCTATATATTTATATACATAGTATAATACATATATATATTATATATATATAACTGATTTCAGGCTGTGTGTGTGTATCTTGGTTCCCTGGAGGGAAACAAGTTTGTCCTGTCGACTATAAAAGATGTACAACTTGAGAGCTGTGAGTTAAGTTTTATTTGGGGCAAAATGAGGACTGCAGCCTGGGAAACAATACCTCAGATAGCTCTGAGAAACTGCTCAAAAGATGCAGTGGGGGAAAGTCTATATATAAGATTTTGGTGAAGGGGGGTTCAATACAATCAAGCTTTCATTTTACAAAAGGTTTTCTGCTAGTCACGAGGAGCTGATGTCATCAGGCAGGGATTTAGTGCTTTTCTAAATATGAGGAAATGCAAGGTTTGGAATCCTGAAATCAGTTCCTGAAAATACTCAACTATCTAAAGACTTGTCCCACCAGATTCCCTGGAGCACAGAGTGCCCCACCCCACCCTGAACTCTCTCAGTGGGTGCTGAAGGTTGACAGCAGCAGCAGCACAAGGTTCGATCTTTGCAGAGACAGAGGGCAAATGCCTTGGCTGTTCAGTCACTGGCAATACTCTTGGCAAGTGCCAGTTTGCAGCTGACAGTCCTAAGGCTGAGGGACTTGAACGTATAGATGTGGATTTCAGCTAAACTTGCTCTGAGCCTCTGGGAGGAATCCTTACAAAATGCTCTAGTGCCTGGGTGGCCCCATCTCGTCATTCCATTCTTACCTCTTTATAGGGTTTTCCGTGACTGTGAGTTGTTAGGAGAAATAATGATTAGAGTCAGTCACCGTATACCGAGTCAGAGCAGGAAGGAAGCTGAGGAAAACTCCTGCAAGCCCAGCGTGGTCATGGGCGGGTGAGGAAGCCCAGGAGAGGCCTGGGAAAAGGAACTGACTTGCTCAGGATCAAATGGGTGGCCCACGGCAGAACCTAGGCAGCAACTGGTTCTCATGACTCCTGTCCAACACTCTTTATGTGGAGCTATATTTAGTGCCTCCTAAAACCCACAGGAGGTGAACCTCCTTGTTCTATTAGCCCTTGGGGACAGAGGAGACTCAAGCCCAGGGGTTGCTTGGAAAGCGGAGGGCACAGAATGGTTTCCTTTTTATGTTGCTAAAGAGTAAGTTGGAAGCAGCCTTGTCTGATACCTGACAGCTGGCATAAAAATTCCAGAAGACAGAGGACTGAACAACAGAAGCCTGGAGTCAGAGTCAACACTGGCGACTGTTCTCTGCCCTGGACCACCCCAGACAACCGCAGTGCTTACACACACACACACCCAATGAGACCCCAGACAACTGCAGTGCTCACACACACACACACACTCACTGAGACCCCAGACAACCACAGTGCTTACACACACACACACTCACTGAGACCCCAGACAACCGCAGTGCTCACACACACACACCCCCACTGAGATGAACGGCACTCAGTGACCCAGGAGACCTCAGCAGACCTGGGCACAGGCCAAGCCCATGTGGCTTCCATGCCAGCTGTCTGTGATTCCCCAGGAACACCAGCCCAAGCACAGACATGCAGGGGAAGGCAGAGCCTACTGAATGGGGTCAAACCCAGGGATCCTTGTGAAGAATCCCTGGTGGCTGGAGCCAAAGTTTACCTGCTAAAATCCATCACCAGCTGGGTATCCCCTGGGGAATGGCAGGGGGTGTGCCCAGCAGATGGGTGGCTGAGAGACGGCCTCACTTTCCCAGGGGGATTGTGGGGGAGGGAGAAGGGAAGAGGGAAGGGCAAGCCTCCACTGCCTGGCAGAACCTCTGCTCGAGTTTCTAACTCAGCCTTGAAGTTTGAGTCATTCTCATTTTATAGTTTAGACACTTTTATGGCTAAGGTCACTCAATAAAAAAGTAGGGAAGAGAGGATTTAAACTCAGCTCTGCCAGGCTCCAGGATGGGTGTTTGTTCTTTTACTTGCCCCATACTACCTTCTAAGGAATTTCTTTATTTGGAATATGTAACTATAGCCTTCCCAGAGGAAGGCACACCTCTTTCCAAGCCCTCAGCATCATACTCTTTATCCTGAGATCTTTGTGCTATGGAAATTGACTCGAGACCGATGGACAGACATCCTGTTGGGATGTTGCAGAAACCGGGGACAGGTCTGGACTTTATGCTTTGGGGCCATGCACATAAATAAGAATGACAAAGTGAGCATGCGTGTTGGTGCATTCAGGTGTCTGTGAGTGTGAGTTGGTATGTGAACATGTATTTCAGGGTGATTGACAGCATGCAATTTTGTGTCAGGGTGTGGTGAGTCTTTGTCTCACAGGAGGGCTCATGAATGAATATATGTGGGAAGATGAACTTGAGTGTGCAAGAGTGAATGTGCACAGGGCTGACATTCAGCAGGTATAAATAGGTGTTGATGAATCCAGAGTTAAATGTTAAAACTACTTCTGTAACAAGTGGCAGGTAGCCTCTGCACCAGGCCCCCTGCCCACCAGAGCTCCTGCCCTGACTGACTTCCAGTCAGCTCAGACCTACAGCATCAGGAAGCTGCTGACCAATGACTGCCACAGCTGGGGCCTCTGGGACACTGGTGGATCTCAGTGCTTAATGTCAGTCTCCAAATCTGCAGAATTCACTTTGAATGATAACCCTGTGTGTGTGTGTGTGTGTGTGTGTGTGAGATCTGCGGGCTTCCCAGGTAGTGCTAGTGGTAAAGAAACTGCCTTCCAATGAAGGAGATGCAAGAGATATGGGTTCGATCCCTGGGTCAGGAAGATCCCCTGGAGGAAGACATGGAAACCCACCCCAGTATTCTTGCCTGGAGAATCCCAGGGACAGAGGAGTCTGGCAGGCTACAGACCATAGGGTCGCAAAGAGTTGGACACAATTGAGGCGACTTAGCACACATGTACAAATGTGTGTCTTTTATGTGAGTGTATGAACATGCATGAGCAGGTACCCCTGTATAAACATGTGTGAGTGTGTGAACATGCATGAGCAGGTACCCCTGTATAAACAGGTGTGAGTGTATGAACATGCATGAGCAGGTACCCCTGTATAAACAGGTGTGAGTATGTGAACATGCATGAGCAGGTACCCCTGTATAAACATGTGTGAGTGTATGAACATGCTGGCTTTGCCTTCCCAACAAACGGGTGGATTGTAAGTTCTGAAAAGATGGGATCCAGACTTTATGCTTCTTCCAGCAACTGATAGGGTCAGAGCAAAGAATTCAGACCAGAGAGCCAGAGCATCACAAGTTTGAATCTCAGCTCTACCACCTACAGGCTGTTGCTGCTGTGAGCAGTAAGAAGCTTCTCTGCACCTCACCCCTAACTCTAATGGGAAAAGCAACACCTACTTCAATAGGGTGGTATCAGTGTGTGGGAGTGCTTGGCACACACCATGGCCCTGCCCTGCTCACACTCCCTAAGCATATCAGCCTCAGCTCTTGCCTCCAGGGAGTAGGGTCTGCCTCCGAAAGGCATGGCTGGCTGTATAAATTGACAGAGAAATTTTACTGTGGGCTAGAGCTGCCCAGGACTACCTCAAGAGCAGTATCCATCGTGGGCAAGTGTTAAAAAAGGGAAGATTCTGGAAGAAAAGGCAACCACCAAATGGGGTGATTATATCCTGGAGTAAATTGTTTCCACCCGTGAACAACCCTCAGACCCTTTGTTCTACACAGCCGGTCCTTGTCCTTGACTCTAAGATGTATCCTGACCCTCACACCTTTGTCTCACTACAGGGGTGGGGCCTGTGTACCCAGGTTGGCAGAAATAAGTGGAGGGTCTTGCTGCTGACTCAGAAAGTGGAGAATAATAGTAAAAGCAGCAGTAACATTCATTCAATACTTGTTATGTATGGGTTATTGTTTAGTTGCTAAGTTGTATGAAACTCTTTGTGACCCCACGGATTGTAGCCCACCAAGTTCCTCTGTTCATGCAATTTCTCAGGCAAGAATACTGGCGTGGGTCATCACTTCCTTCTCCATACCTCTGCTTTTAAATCACACACAGGTGAGCTACTGGTGAATGCTGATGTGGAACCAAAAAGTGAACGAATTCAGCAAAGTCTAGGTCCTGATATTTCTCACAGGAAAGACATCTCCAGCTCTAGATTTTTTGTCACAAATTTTTATCACAAATCTCATAGTCTATTCAGCAAATACCAGTCAGATGGAAAGGAAAAGCATAATTTACATAAAATGATACTTTTTGAAATCCCTGCAATACATAACATTTATTCTAAGTGTTTAATAAAATGGAAAATATAAAAACCTCCTAGTTTTGGTTACATTCTACTTATTATTTATTTACATTGTCTTATTTAACACCTCTTTCTAAATGAACAATGCAAAGAAAGAGGAAAACAATAGAATGGGAAGAACTAGATATCTCTTCAAGAAAATTAGAGATGCGAAGGGAATATTTCATACAAAGATGGGCACAATAAAGAACAGAAACCATATGGACCTAACAGAAGCAGTAAATATTAAGAAGAGGTGGCAAGAATACACAGAAGAACTATACAAAAAAAAAAATCTTCATGACCCAAATAGCCACGATGGTGTGGCTCTGTAGATAGATCACTCATCTAAAGCCAGACACACTGGAGTGTGAAGCCATGTGAGCCTTAGGAAGCATCACTATGAACAAAGCTAGTGATGATGATGAAATTTCAGATGAGCTATTTCAAATCCTAAAAGATGATGCTGTTAAAATGTTGCTCTCAATATGCCAGAAAATTTGGAAAACTTATCAGTGGCCACAGGACTGGAAAAGCTCAGTTTTCATTCCAATCCCAATAAAAGGCAATGCCAAAGAATGTTCAAACTACCACACAATTGCACTCACTTTACATGTTAGCAAAGTAATGCTTGAAATTCTCCAAGCCAGGTTTCAACAGTACATGAACTGAGAACTTCCAGATGTTCAAGCTGGATTTAGAAAAGGCAGAGGAACCAGAGATTAAATTGCCAACATCCACTGGATCATAGAAAAAGAAAGAGAATTCCAGAAAAACATCTACTTCTGCTTCATTGACTACATTAAAGCCTTTGACTGTGTGGATCACAACAAAATGTGGAAAATTCTTAAAGAAATGAGAATACCAGACTACCTTACCTACCTCCTGCGAAACCTATATGCAGGTCAAGAAGCAACAGTTAGAACTAGACATGAAACAACAGACTGGTTCCAAATTGAGAAAGGAGTACATCAAGGCTGTATATTGTTTCCCCGCTTATTTAACTTATATGCAAAGTACATCATGAGAAACGCTGGACTGGAAGAAGCACAAGCTGGAATCAAGATTGCTGGGAGAAATATCAATAACCTCAGATATGGAGATGACACCATCCTGTGGCAGAAAGTGAGGAGGAACTATTAAAGGAAGCGAGAGAGAGAAAAAGCTGGCTTAAAACTCAGAAAACAAAGATCATGGCATCCGGTCCCATCACTTCATTGCAAATAGATGGGGAAACAGTGGAAACAGTGAGAGACTTTATTTTCTTGGGCTCCACAATCACTGCAGATGGTGACTGCGGGCATGAAGTCAAAGATATTTGCTCCTTGGAAGGAAAGCTAAGACCAACTTAGACAGCGTATTAGAAAGCAGAGACATTACTTTGCTGACAAAGGTCCATATAGTCAAAACAATAGTTTTTACAGTAGTCATGTATAGATGTGAGAGCTGGACCATAAAGAATGCTAAACACGAAAGAATTGATGCTTTTAAATTGTAGTGTTGGAGAAGACTCTTGAGAGTCCCTTGGATTGCAAGGAGATCCAACCAGTCCATCCTAAAGATCAGTCCTGGGTGTTCATTGGAAGGGTTAATGCTGAGCTGAAGCCCCAATGCTTTGGCTAACTGATGCAAAGAGTTGACTCCTCAGCAAAGACCATGATGCTGGAAAAGATTGAAGGCATGAAGAGAAGGGGATGACAGAGGACGAGATGGTTGGACGGTATCACCGCTCAATGGACACGATTTTGAGCAATCTCTGGGAGATGATGAAGGACAGGAATCCTGGCATACTGCAGTCCATGGCATCACAAAGGGTGGGACACAACTGAGGGACTGAACAACAACAACAAAAATTGCACACCACTCCCCTTCAACCCCAGGTGGCAGGTATTATTCTCTCCACTATTCAGATGAGAAAAGTGAGACCTGGAGTAGTGTAAGGGTGGATCTGGGATCCAAAACCAGTATGCTGGAGATAACAGAAAATCTGCAAAGTGGTCCGCACATAAGCACATGTGTACACATGCCGATTATGATCATTCGTGGAGCCCAAAGAGGCAAAAGTAAACCTCCTGTTAAGCTGCTGAGTGAGATGGAATGAGGAAAGAGAAGTAAAAACCCAAACGAGAAATTTGGGGGAAGGTCATGTATGAGAATCACGAGAGTAGATATATGGAGGCTCTGCTGAATAACATATCTCCCTATGGGGAAATGTCTAAAACTGCTCATCATTTATTTTCAGGGGGTTCTTCTAAGGTTTGTACAGCTTTTCAATGCTTTTTTGTGTCATACTTGAAATCTGTTGAATGCAGCTCTCCGGGGGAGTTGTTTACACTGGAGTCACTCTCCAGATTTCTGTGGTGGTCAGTTGGTGCGGTCCACCATGGACCGGGGCTGAGACCCAGGAGGGCTGGCCTGGATACACCTGGACTCTCACCATTGGTTCATGCTGTACCTGATTCTGGAACGGCTCCTCCCTGCCTACCCAAATCCCATTCTGAAGCCCCCTTCTACTGGTGTTCCTCATGGAACAAACATTTTCTGGGAGCCCTGTGGTGGATGCCATGATGACAGAGATGACCAAGTTCTCCTTCCTTCCTGCATCAGCCCTGGGTATTCTGTTTCGTCTGAATTTCAAAGACATAAATGATGTATCTGTAGCTTCCAAGTTATCCTTTAGAAAGAATCCATCTCATCTAATTGTTCTTTGTTATCTTGAGGATCTCAGCTTGGTCTTCTTACAGGGATTATCAAACCAAGAAATCTGAAGCCTGGGTGTGTGAGTCTGTGTTTTCACAGCACCTATTACATGCTATGCAAATGAGATGGGAGGTGCTTACCAAAGAGCTGCTGATGGGATCGATGGAAGGGATCGATGGATTGGTGATGGATGAATTGATGGATGGATGGAGCATAGCTGAAAGGCATGGAAAGGAACAATAGAGGAAGAGACAAGTCAACCAGGGAAGCAAAGCTAGAGCTTCAGTCTTCAGCTAATTCTGAATTCTACAGAATAGGTTTGGGATAATTCAGACTTTTAGTTTATGTTATTTTCCTTTCTGGCTCCTTTTGGGTACTTCTATTAGTTCTTAGTGACTCCCCTGTCATGAAAGGGGAGGTAGGTATGAGAACAGAGATTCAAATACTCCTATTAATGGACTACTTTGTGAGAGAAGGATTTGATGGGAAGGTAAGGGGATAGTGAACGCAGTAGAAACAAGAAGTTTGGATTACCTGGGGGTCTGAATGACCAGACTATCTGCATACCCCAAGAATTTAGGGAACTGAAAGTAGGAGGGCAGTGAGAGAAAAATAGCCCAGGAGAATCCCCATGGGGGAAACAATGGGGGCTACAATTTTAATAAATATTGGGAGTAGATATCCTAATTATGCATTTGGCTAGCTTGAAGAAACTTTGATCTTTTCTTTTACTCTGGAGAACTTTTTAAACACATTTTAAAAAATAATATTTCTTTATTTTTGGCTGTGTTGTGTCTTTGCTGCTTTGCAGGTGTTCTCTAATTGTGGCAGATGGGGGCTACTCTCTAATCCTGGTGTGCTGGCCTCTCATTGCAGTGGCTTCTCTTGCTTCTGAGCACAGGCTCTAGGGTGCGCAGGCTTCAGTAGCTGCTTCTCATGGCTCAGTAGCTGCAGCTCCAGGGCTCTAGAGCACAGGCTCAATAGCTGTGGCACGCGGGCCCAGTCACTCTACAACTGAATCAGGGATTGAATCTGTGTCTCCTGCATTAGCATATGGATTCTTTACCACTGAGACTCCAGGCCCATCAGTCTTTGGAATGTGTTCTTTGAATTACAACTTACTTGCTTCAATCCTCTTCTCTATTATGTAGTTCCTGGCTGAGGGTTCCCTTACTCTTTCTGCACCTTACAAGGATAAGGAATTTTTTTTTTTTTTTGCACATGGGCATCATATGCCCCTGTTTCTAAGGGGTGTTCTCATTGTCCATGGATAGAGGATGTGTTTGCATGGTGCAGAAGTGTCCATCTCTTCTCCTCACCTTGGCAGGACCACAGTAAATGTTTCTCAGCTCAAAAGTGTATCTCCCCATACCTTCTCCTCCACCTGCACCCACACACCTAGCCCTCCTAGGGCTCTGGGTTAGCAAACATAATACAAATAATCGAA
This sequence comes from Odocoileus virginianus, assembly GCF_023699985.2. Lineage (NCBI taxonomy): Eukaryota > Metazoa > Chordata > Mammalia > Artiodactyla > Cervidae > Odocoileus > Odocoileus virginianus. The sequence goes on along the minus strand of NC_069678.1, from coordinate 9,740,493 downwards.
CTGAGACATTAATGCCAGAAGAACTGTGTTTAATTGTTTGGAAAACAGGAGCAGCAAATGAAGGGTGTTAGAAAACGGCATCTGGGCATGCTGCCCAAGTTTCCAAGAAGCCGACAGGGTGATGTAGGTACGTGTCAGCAAAGGTGAATAGTCGGTTTAGAACCAGATTCTCATCTGAGATGGAAATTGCAGCTGCTAATTAATAAGAGGTTGAGATCCGGGAAGCTGCCGTCCTGTTGTTGCCGCCTTTTCCCGAAGAGTGGCTGCCTCCAGGAACCGGGGGTGAGTGGGGCTGACAGCTGACTGAGAGAGGGGAGTGGGCTCCATGCTCTCTGTTCTCCTGGTGGGTTAGCCCTTGGCCTCATGCCTGGGCATATTTCTTATTGGACTTCTGGCACTGCTGAAGGGGTGAGTGCTTCTGTTGGCACTTGGGGGCATAGGACTCCTTGCACTTAGGTAGAGGCTGGCAAGGCTCCTGGGTCTGCTGAGGCAGGGCTCAGCACTGCTTTGGTGGGGGGCAGCACTGCTTTGGTGGGGGGCAGCACTGCTTTGGTGGGGGGCAGCACTGCTTTGGTGGGGGGCAGCACTGCTTTGGTGGGGGACAGCACTGCTGGGGTGGGGGGCAGCACTGCCTTGGTGGGGGGCAGCATGGCTGGGGTGGGGGGCAGCACTGCCTTGGTGGGGGGCAGCATGGCTGGGGTGGGGGGCAGCACTGCTTTGGTGGGGGGCAGCACTGCTGGGGTGGAGGACAGCACTGCTTTGGTGGGGGACAGCACTGCTGGGGTGGGGGGCAGCACTGCCTTGGTGGAGGGCAGCATGGCTGGGGTGGGGGGCAGTACTGCTTCGGTGGAGGGCAGCACGGCTGGGGCGGGGGGCAGCACTGTTTCGGTGGGGGGCAGCACAGCTGTGGGGGAGCACACTGCTTCTGCTTCTGCTGAGACATTCTGGGCAGGATGTGCACTGGAAGCAGAAAGACACAGAAGTGAGGAAGGCTGGAGCCTTACTGGGAGAACCTCCTGCCTTGTTCACACCCACCCCGCTTTGACCTTGCCCTGGTGGCTTCACTGATTTAAGGTGTGTGTATGCATGTGTGTGTGTCTGTATAAATTGTAGCTACAGTTTGTAAGCCATTTCAAGGTTGTTGGTTGTTGTTGTTGTTGTTGTTTTGAGACAAACATGGGAGGAAAGAAGGAGAGATGGAAGGGAGGAAAAGGGGAGAAGAGAAAGGGAGAGAGGTAGAAGAAAACAAAGATGTTAAAAGGGAGAGAAAGAGGAGAGAGAAGTAAAGAGTAAGAAAGAAAGACAGTGAGAAGGAGAACAAAAAGCAATCCACTGCCACAGCAAAAATTGTAGAATATAGAACCAGATCTCCTGGGAGCTGAGTCTTGGCTAAACCATTAACCAGCTGCGTGAGTCTGAGCAAGTTGCTTAACTTCTTTGTCCTTTTCTTAAGGTCATTGGAAGCAGTAAATGAATATATAAGAATCCATACAGACAAACACACATACTTACACACATAAATATGTATATACACACAATATGTATATACACACACAAGAATCAGCACGTGATAAGTACTGTTGTAAGGATTTTTGACTTATTAAATAAATTTCTAACAATTTTAAAAGGCTAACAAGGAGCATCTTAACCGCTCTCTAAGAGAATTCGTAGAAAAGGGGAATCTAGAGACAAGGAGGACCTTTTAGCTCAACGCTTAATTATAGTTGAGGAAAGCAAAACTCAGAGAGGGAAGTAACTGCTCCATAAGCACTCTGCACAGGGGGCTGGAGGCAGCCGTCCCCAGCTCTCAGAGCAGGGCGTGGCCACGGCGCCACGAGGCCTGGTCCCTGCTGCTCTGAGCTCCCGGGGCCTCCGTACCCCGATGGCTAAGGAGTTCTCCTTCTTCCCTGCATTTACCGTCCACTTAAGGGCAGTTTTGCCCCTGAGCTGGTTGCCTCCCTTTCATTTTACCCAGCCCTGCTCAGCGCCTGGCCACACACAAACTCACACCTCACAGGCCTCCAGGAGCCTCAGGCATGGGCCTCTCGGCAGACCCTCCTCTCCCATCTCAACCCAACTTCTAGTACCCTTCGGCTGTTGACTTGCAGCCCAAGATAGGTAGGTCTGAAATGATACGTAGGAGAGAGATGCCCAAATGAGGCCTCTCTGACCAACCACCCCAATCTGTGGCCTCAGTTCCCAGCAGAGTGGGGACCACGTGGAGCCAGGCTTCCAGGAGAGGTGCTCCTTTGTCAGACTTACCTTCGTTCACTAGCTGCTGGAGTGCGGGGATGCTGAAGGGTGCTGTGGGATGCTCTGAGCCTGTCCACCTTTTATACATCTCGAATCCCTGTCTGAGGCCATGAGGTGGCCTAGGATTGGGGCGTCCTAATTAGGCCCTAGTCACAGTAGAATGTACCTTCCTCAAATTCCAGGTTTTAGTCACCTCCTAGGCTGGCAACTTCCCTCTTGGTTTGGCGGGACTTGGGGATGACAGTACCATCACTCCGGCCCCTGCCCCACCTCTCCATCACTTTACAAGGCCTGGCTGCCTCGGATTTTCAAACCCACTCGTGACTTTTGATTTAGAACCTTGGCATCTGGGATGGTCCCAAGGAAGCATTTAGGACAGTGCTGGGTGTGAGGGGGTGTGAGGGCAGTGTTCCAAGATGTTCTGGTTGATGGGGTGAGGGGTGGGCCAGGCAGGGTACACAGAAGAGCATTAGGAAAGTGACAACTGAGGGGTGAGCGGCTCTCTGGGAAATTCATTGAACTCATTATAGTTCTGAACTTGACTTAACCTGGGCTCAGAACCACATTCAGCCTGAACTGGTGAGAAAACAGGGCAAGTGGCTTTGGTTTTTCACCTGTGGTATTACAAGGGAAAAAATGGGGGCTTCAGCCCTCTGGCCTACCCACCACTGAGAAAACCATTAGGCTTCATTAAGAGAAACTAGGTGGTAACAATAGACAGCATCTATCTCTGTATCTTTTTACATATGTATAAAAGGGTTCTCAGGGTTCTCAGGAAAATAATTATCATAAGGTAGAGAAGGTGGGGTAGCTGAGAAGCATTGATTTGGAATGAGCTGCTGGAGGAGTCTCCTGGGCTGGGTCCTGAATTCTAAGCTCCTAGGGCTTTAGGCTGATTCTTCTTTCCCATTCCAGTTAGAGATTCCAGGATGAAGAGGGATGACACAGGGCACAAACATGGATGATTCTCATATCTGACAAAGGATGGAACATATCTTTAAAAAATCCCCCCCAAAAAGTGTTCAGACTGGAGCTCTGATCTTCACCAGTTGGATGACCTTGGGCACTTAGTATCTTTGAGCCTCACTTTCCTCACCTGCTAAAGAGGATAACACCATCCTCTTTTTGTTTGCTTTTTTAAATGAAAATGTATTTTATTTTAAATATAGAGGTGTGTACTTGTCAATCTCAAACTCCCAATCTATCCCTTCCCTCACCCCATCCTTTCCCTCTGGTAGCCATAAGTTTATTTTCTAAGTCTGTGAGTGTTTCTGTTTAGTAAGTAAGTTCATTTGTGTCATCTTTTTTAGATTCTGCATATAAGTGTTATAGTTTCTCTAATTTACTTAACTTAGTATGATAACTTCCAGGTCCACCTCTGTTACTGCAAATGGCATTATTCATTCTTTTTAGTGACTGAGTAATATTCCATTGTATATATGTATATATATTGTGTGTATATATATATATATATATATATATATATATATATACATTGTATGTGCCACATCTTCTTTACTCATTCATCTGTTGATGGACATTTAGGTTGCTCCCACATCTTGGCCATTGCAAACAGTGTCACAATGAACATGGTGGTGCATGTATCATTTTGAACTATGTTTTTTTTTTTTTTTCTGGACATACATGCCCAAGAGTGAGACTGTTGTATCCTAATGGTAGTTCTATTTTTAGTTTTTTAGTGAACCCCCATACTGTTCTCCATAGTGTCTGTACCAATTTACATTCGCACCAGCTGTGTAGGAGGGTTGCGTTTTCTCCACACCCTCTCCAGCATTTACTGTTTGCAGATTTTTTGATGATGGCTGTTCTGACTGGTATGAGGTTAATATCTCATTGTAGTTTTGATTTGTATTTTTCTAATAGTTAGAGATGCTGCACATCTTTTCATGTGTCTCTTGGCCATCTGTATGCCTTCTTTGGAGAAACATCTTTTTAGGTCTTCTGCCCATTTTTTAATCATGCTGTTTGTTTTGATATTGAGCTCCATGAGCTGTTCATTTTGGTGATTAATCCCTTGTTGGTCACATCATTTGAAAATATTTTATCCAATTTTGTGGGTTGTCTTCTGATTTTGTTTATGGTTTCTTTCGCTGTGCAAAGGATTTTGAGTTTAATTAGGTCTCTTTTATTTATTTTTGTTTTTATTTCCATTCTTTTTGAGGTAGATCAAAAAAAATCTTGCTGTGATTTCTGTCAGAGAGTGTCTGCCTATATTTTCCTCTAAGAGTTTTACAGTATCCAGTCTTACATTTAAGCCTTTAATCCATTTAAGTTGATTTTTGTGTATGGTGTTAAAGAATATTTTAATTTCATTTTTTCACGTGTATCTGTCCAGTTTTCCCAGCACCATGTTTTGAATGGACTGTCTTTCCTATATTTTATAGTCTTGCCTTCTTTGTCATGGATTAATTGGCCATAGTTGAACACTTCATCGAGTAGGGCTATGAAGACTAGGACAAAATATACTCTCAGAAGTAAGGAGTAGGCTGTTACAACATTTGAAGGCAAGTAGTGGCACTTGCTACCAGTGTCATAAGGCCTTAACTGAAAGGAATGAAAATAGGCAAGCTAGTCCTGAGGATGGTATGTTTCTTGTCTCAGACTTGGAATTTAGCCACAGTTTTGCTGAAAGTCTTAGAATATCCCTAAGTCTTGGGAAGTCACATTGCAATACCACAAGGAAATCTAACACAGGCTTGGAAATCAATGGTTTCTCACCCTGGGACTCGCTGAGAGGGCGGGCTATGCTTGGGTGAAGCACTGAGGGAGACTCTGAAGAATCCAGGTCTTCCCAGGAGAAGAATCTCTTCTGCCTGGTGTCATTCCGATGGAAGCAACCCCAGATAGCCTTGGAGAGGGATTTCAGCTCAGGTCTCTAGGAGCAGAGAAGAAACGTCATGTGGGGTGTCTACCCCAGGATAACCATTAATTCATCAAGAAGTAGGATGCTCACACCATGTACTGGGTGCTACCCCTGTGTTGGAAATGGTAGTGAATAAGGAAAACCACACCCTTGCTGGTCACTACCCTGCTTCATATTCTGTTCTCCCCCTTCTCCTTCCAACTCTTTAGTATTTTTCAGTTGTTTGATTTGGGTTAGCTGAATAACTCAAATTCAAGTGTTACAGTAACAATGGCTGCATAACTAGAGAAACTGTGAACATCGTCTAATCCATGAGTTTGGGGCATTATATCCGGTCAATATTTTCCCATATTGGGCCCCCACTAACCAGATCAGATTTTTTTGTGCTGGAGTCCGCTATCTCAAGAATGCATTACATAGTATTGCAGAAGGAATGGGTAATCCAGAAGAGACATAAAACTAAATGCTTATCCTGAGCATTTGGAATGGTATTATTCACTGACTTTCATTAGTATCATTCTTTCTTTCTCCAAGCCTCTGTCTCTCGTGGACACAGGCTCACACACACACACACACACACACACACACACACACACACTCACATATACACATGTGAGTCTCTTACATACTCTAGCACTGGGTGTTTGTGGGGCATAAAACCAGTTCTCAGGAAAGGTGATGGGATGGGAGGTGGCATTTTCAACCAATTTCCAAAACACATGTACCTAACTCACTACTTACTGTTGGTCACGTCCAGCAGGCATACGACCCTGCATCCTTTGCATGGCTCCCACACCCTAAGGCTCCATATGGCTCTTGAGCACACTGTCCCCCTTCCAGTATCCCTTGGTGTTCGTCCCATCCTCATTTTACTTGCATGAACATGAACATGCTGGTGAGGTAGCAGGGATGAGAGGTGTACACCAGAGGAAGGAGGTAGGTAGGGGACTTTACTCTCCAGGACGTCTTTGTTTTGCAGATAGACACTTGCTCACTTGATTGCTTGATTTCTAGTTCTAGGCACGTGGTAGCACATCCTCCCAGAGAAAGACCAGGACCTAGATGCATAGAAGGCCAAGGGGCTGAGTTCTCCAGCGATCTAGTCAGTCATCTAATGTACAGGAAGCAGATGCCATACCGGGGCTGGGGAACTCAGCATACAAGCCCAGCCCTCAAGGAGCAGATGATCTCCATGGAGAGAGACAAATCCACCCCAATGTGACAGAAGCACTGGATCTGGGAGGTAGACATCATGAGTCAGGAGGGATGCTATGGAACAAAAGAGGCTCAGGACTCAGAGGAGTGGTCACCCCTTTGGGCTGGGTCAGCGATGGCATGAAGCATCAGGGCGGACAGGTAAATCTCCTTGACAATGAACTCCTCCAGGGCGGAAACACCGAATTCATCTTTGTTTCCTGGTACCTAGTAAAGTTTCCAGCTCAGATTCAGAGCTAACTACATTTTTGTGAAATGAATGAGGACATTCCAGGCAAGGGGATATGGACTGAGAAACCATGTGGAAGGTGGGAAGATGCTATGTGTGTTTGAGGGACAGAGAGACCAACTTGGCTAGAGTGGATGGTCAGTGCTAGGGAGCCGTGGGCAGTGAAGTGGGGCCATACCCCAAGGAAGGTGGAATAGTCAGGAGAGCCGAAGAGCTGAGGCCAAGAGAGCTGAAATCACAGAGTGGAAGGCGTAACAAGGAGACCTAAGCTTTGCTTGTAAATACTGCAGAGGTACCTCCTTATCAGATGCTGTACCTTAAAAAAATTCTATTGGTTCGCTTAGAGAGGCAGACAGGCAATGGCTTGTATTTAGAAGGCCTGAGTGTATCTCTGGCTCTGACAATAATTAACTGTGTGCTTTTGGACAACTGGCTTCCCCTCTCCGGGGCTCAGCTTTTTCACTCTGTAGAACATGATAGTCCCTAAGACCCTTTCCAGGTGTAAGCAGTGTGATTTTCCCATAGCAGATGAGAGCCAAAAGAGGGACATAGCTAAAAGTGGTTTCTGAATAAAAAGTCCACGGGACTGGAGGACTAAGAAGATGGAGGGAGAGAGAAGGAGGAGGTAAAGGGAGCCTTCTGCTTCTAAGTGACAAAAGCGGGCAGTGCACAGATTGAGCCTGGGGAGAGGGAAGAGGGGGACACAATGCCTGTTATGCCTGTTGTGTCTGGTGCAGCAGGCCCCCCAGCGAGCTGTGGTTACCGTCCCCTGTATACACACTGCTGTGTACTATGTACTCAGTGTGCGCTGTTGTACATTGTCTGTGCACTGCATGTCAACAGCGTGTAGCCACTGTGTCGTATGTGTGCTGTACACAAACAGCACCATGCCTGCTGTGTGCTCACTGATGTGAGTGAGTCTACTCTGAGGGCAGCAGCCGAGGAGGGAGTGATGAGGGGGTCACCAAGGAGCCTTCACCTGCTGGGAGCCAGGTTTGTGCTGAGCACTCAAAAGAAGCCCAGAAAGCAAAGCAAGGAAGCTCTAGGTCCCAGAGCTTCCATGCTCCTTCCTGGTGGAGGGGCTTGGTCAGGGAACAAGAAAGCACTCTAGACTAGCGGGTGCCAGGACTGGAAGGAGCCCAGGAATCAGACAAAACACCCCCAATTCCTGGTTCAAAGACTGTGCCAACACATGATATCACTCTCAACAAGTCACTGAGAAATGATAACTGTTACTATATTTTGCAGAGGTTGGTATAAGGTTGTTGACTTTTATTTCTTTGCAAGGTCTTCTTTTTTGTTTGCTTTTTGAGGCTATACTCTTTCCAGAGTTATTAATTTTAAAATTACCTTTATGTGTTAAAGTGATGGCAACCATAAGAGGCCTTTACTTTTACTTGGAAAAATAAAATGCTTGCCTTCCTTACTGAATGCATTTTTTTTTAATGTAATTTTAGTTTTTAGTGAAATCCAAAAGCCTGGGCACTGTTGATGTGGGTCCATCCAGTCTTTTTTTTTTTTCTGACTTTCTTTTTTCCCTTTTAATTTACTGAAGTATAGTTGATTTACAATGTCATGATTAGTTTCAGGTATATGGCACAGTGATTCAGATACACACACACACACACACACACACATATATGAATGTTTGTAAATGTGCATACTTTTTTCAGATTCCTTCCTCTTGCAGGTTCTTTGAAATATTGATTACAGTTCTCCTGTGCAAGTAGGTCCTTGTTGGTTATCTATTTCATAAGAGTGTGTATGTGTTAATCCCAAACTCCTAATATATCCCTTCTCCCCAGTTTCCCAAATGGAAATCATAAGTTTAGTTTTCTATGCCTGTGGATCTGTTTTTGTTTTTTAAACAAGTTGATTTTTATCTTTCTTAATATATATTTCACATATAAGGGATATAGCATGATGTTTGTCTTTATCTGGCTTACTTGCTCAGTATGATAATCTCTGGGTCCATACACATCTCTACCAATGACCAAGTTTCATTCCTTTTTATGTCTGAGTAGTATATCATTGTATTTATGTAACATATCTTCTTTAGCCACTCATCTGTCAATGGATACTTAGGGTGCTTCCAGGTCTTGGCTATTGTAAATAGTGCTGCAATGAACACTGGGGTTCACACGTCTTTTCGAGGTATGGTTTTTTCCAGGTATACGCCCAGGAGTAGGATTGCGGGATCATATGGTAACTATATTTTTAGTTTTTTAAGGAACCCCCATACTGTTCTCTATAGTGGCTGTACCAATTTACATCCCCACCAACAGTGTAGGAGGGTTCCCTTTTCTCTACATCCTCTCCAGCATTTATCATTTACAGATTTTTGATGATGGCCATCTGACCTGTGTGAGGCAATACCTCATTGTAGTTCCGCTTTGCATTTCTCTAATAACTAGCAATGTTGAGCATTTCTTCAGGTGCCAATTGGCCAGCTGTATGTCTTCTTTGGAGAAATGTCTATTTACATCTTTTGCCCATTTTTTGATTGAGTTTTTTTTGATATTGAGTTTATGTGCTCTTTGTATATTTTGGAAATTAATCCTTTTTTTGGTCACATCATTTGCAAATATTTTCTCCCACTCTTTTCATTTTGTTTATGGTTTCCTTTGCTGTTAAAAAGCTTTTGAGTTGGTCTCATTTGTTTATTTTTGTTTTTATTTCCATTTCTCTAGTAGACAGATCTAAAAGATCTTGCTTTGATTTATGTCAGAGAGTGTTCTGCTTATGTTTTCTTCTAGAAGTTTTTCAGTATCTGACCTTATACCATTGAGTCTTATCACTAACAAACAGAAAAGCTGAAATAGAAAAGGGAAGTGACTTGTGTGAGGTCACAATTTATCAAATGCCAGGGAGAGGACTTGAACTCCAGGTACCTGATCAAAAACCAAACCAAATGAAAAGTAACACATCATACAAAGAAAACAGACCTTTGGCTGATGTAAAAAATCTTAGGAAATTCTCCTCCCTTCCTGAATGGCCCTCCCCACTACCCCCTAAAAGCCGGGCCTTTGCAGTGGTGGCAGGACCAGGCTTGTGCAACACCCACACCCCAAGCGTCTTCTCGCAGACTCTCTTGGTCACAGTGCGAGGCTCTGGCTTGCCCCTCTTGGCCTGCCCCTCTCCTTGCGAGACAGGCTGTGGCCTGCACTGTCACATCATTAAAATAGAAACTGTTCTCTTGCCTTTAACCAGCCTTTCAGATCAAAGGGATTAACCCCTTCAAATCACCTCTCCCCTTCCTGACTCTTAGAAAGCCCCCAGTTTTAAGAAGTGAGTAAGTCACCTCCAAGCCCCCCATCGTTGGCTCCTTAGCCACCTGGCTTCTCCATGCCCAGAATCAATGGTTTCACTGTCCTGGGATAGTTAACTGCCCAGGGAACTAAGGCTTAATCTCATTCTGCAATGGCCCCACCATATGGAATGAGGAGTTTCCACAGGCATCTGCCTGCAGGCTCCTCTTCTCCCTTGGTGATCTCACTCACTCCTGTGCTTCTAATAACCACCTTTCTACTAACGCTACTACTGACTTGTAAGTCTGTATTTCCAACCTAGGCATCTACCTTATGCTTCCAGTCCATGGCACATCCTGTTGTTTCCTTAGTATCTCAAAATGCCCAGAAAAGAACTTGTCATCCTTCCCTATTTGCATGCACAGCACATCAGCTACCTTGCACCCAGGAGTACCACCTTTAACTATATCCCACCATTGACCATTCCCTGGATGGGACTGGTCTACCACCTGGATGTGTAATGATCTACATCTATCACCACAGAAAACATTTGTGATTTGAAGAGGGCCCTCCCCTGGTCTGGCCTTCATCAGCTCTTGTCTTGACTGCCAGAGAGATTGCTTAACCCATTTCCCTATCTGTGTTTGTCTAGATGCAAACCATTTTCTGCACAGAAGCCAAAATAATAATTTTAAAAGCTAAGTATGAAAGAGAATTTCTTGTCTTAAGGAAATATACACTAAGGTTATTTAGGGGCAAAGGGGCATCACATCTGCAAGTTACTCTCAAAATATTCAGGAAAGAGAAAATAAAACATAGATAAATAAATACAGATTATAGGCATATTCATGTATGTACCTATATATATAGAGAGAGAGAGAAAGAGAGAAAGAGACAGATATATAGATTGAAGGCAGAAGGAGAAGGGAGCAACAGAGGATGAGACGATTGGGTGGCATCAATGACACAATGGACATGAGTTTGAGAAAACTCTGGGAGATAGTGAAGGACAGGGAAGCCTGCCGTGCTGCAGTCCATGGGGTCACAAAGAGTCTGATACAACTGAGCGACTGAACAACTATATATATATATATATATATATATATGTATACTCCAGCCTTCTATTTATGCATACATAGACATAGATATACATATATACATATCTATCTATATATCTCTCTAAACATGTCTTGTTTTCTTTTTCTGAAATAATATTTATCTATCTCTATATGTAAGTAGAAAGAGAGAGAAACATTTAAAATCTGGGTGAATCTGCATGAAGGCTATCCAGGAATTCTATGTACTGTTCTTCACACTTTTCCGTATGTCTGAAACTACATTTAACAGATTTTATTTATTTATTTTTTTATTTTTTGGCCACGCCACGTGGCTTGTGGTATCTTAGTTCCCTGAGCAGGGATCAAACGCGTGTCCCCTGCAATGGAAGGGTGGAGCCCTAACCACTGGACCACGAGCAAATTCCGTAAATAACCATTTTTTAAATATAATTTAGCCCACATCATTCTCCTACGGAAAATCCCTCAAGGGGCCCCCATCCCCCTACCTACATCCTAAAGCCTAAGTTCTATCTCTCTAGCTTTATCTCACCATCCCTGGTTCATGCTTCTGCCCCATCTACAAGGACCTGCTTACAGTTGCTGGCAGACAGCCTGCTGTTTCTCATTGCAAAGTCTTGGCTCACACAGCCGTTCTGACGGGAATCCCTGACGCTCGCTTGGCACTGCTAAGTGGTTAAGTCAGAGGCACAGCTCACACTCTGAGCATGGGGGATGGAGCCAGGTGAGCTCTCTGCCTTCCCGTAACCTTTCCCCTCCGGATGGTGATGGCTGTTTCCTCTCTCCCTGCAATACAGGCACACGGGTTTGCGAGGAACACCCTACAGTTCTAAGTGGGTTCCAGACAGATAAAAAGGACTTGAGAAATGCATCTGGTGAGATCACAGTCTCCCAGTGAGACCCCTGGATCTTTGGTTTTATGTTTTGTCACCCGGGAAGAGGACGGTCGTCATTTCGCCTGGCCCTGCTCCATTCCTGCTCCGTTTCCAAACCTCCAAGAAGTCCCCTCTAAAGGGCACCAGATGAGTTTAAGCCAGAGGCCAGGGACGTGTGTGTGTTCCCCTTGTGTGTGCACCTGGGTGGCGGAGGGGTCGGAGGCAGACAGGGTCCTCCTTCCTCTTCCTCGAAGTACCTCTCCCTTCACCCCAGCTTCAGGGCTGCCAGCCAGATAGTACATCTCATCTTGAAAAGCATGAATGAGTCACCCTTCCCCATGCTGAGCTCTCATGACTGGGTAGAAGGACATCAGCTGGCCTGAAAATTCTGGATCTATAGGATGCTGCATCTGCTCATACCTTCTCTGATCTGAGAGGCATCAGTTGCGCTGGAGGTCTCTATTTCCTTGGTAGCATTTGGAGAACCACATATCCTCTTGCTAGGTTTAGATTTGATGAAGATTTAAGGAAAGATATGATAAGTGGCTTTATACCATCTTGTCTCTCCAAATGGAGAGCTCTTACCTATTGTTCTATTTTGTCCAGAATTAAGGAAATGGGCAACTGAGACAAACTAAAACTAAACTGAAGGAAACAGGAAGCCTAAATTGAACTTTGTATTAAAGAACTGAGTCTTAAAAGAAAGTGGAAGGGAAATGAGGAATATACCACATTGAGTGCCTGGTGTTGGTATAGTTTCTATGCAATTTAAGAAAGGAAGGAGAGAGATTTTGTTTTGAGAGAGGATGTTTTCTTCCAATGATATATGCATCTATCTTGATAGCTGTCTATATCTAGACAGGGTGTCTATATCTAGACAGGGTAGTAAGACATATAATTTTAAGAAATTTTGTGCTGAGTGTTAATGGAAACTTTCCTTTGTACTCTTCTAGTGACCTAAATTAAAATAAAATTTAATTGTTTTCTGAGGTACCTTTTTGAATGTGATAGCTCCCTTATACCAGGCCATAAGACTGTCCAATTATATGCAGATTTCAAAAAGATTACATTTCAAATGCAATGTGGTGTGTTCTAAAGTTGACCTAACATATTTTAGCTATAGATACAAGGAAATCTATAAACACATTACTACTTAGCTATGTAAAATGCATCCTTGCAATATTAAAATGTAGGCTGGCTCCTTGGTTCTTAACAAACCTAAACAGAAATGCATTAAGTAATCAGTTTGAAATACAACACTATTTTAGGTGGCAAAGAATCAGTCAAAGGGGCTGGGGCCTGGTCCCTCAACACTTCTTGGACTGAGACAAGGCAATGCCACAGATCATGGAAGAGAAGGTCCTGAGTGAGGTCCCAGGAGCCTCAGTTCCCGAACCCCACCTTCTCTTCTCTTGCCAACTTCTTTCTGCTCTCGGCAGTGAGGTGGGGCCTGCACAAATGGAGTCAGTGGAGGACCCCCCTCCCTGCCTCCTCTTCATTTTCCATGCACACCCTTCAACTGGGATGATACTGGCAAGTGGGTGTGTGGAACCCAGACAATCAGGTCTCATATTTGCTTCTAGGTAGAGAGATCAAAATTTGTATTTGAAGTTCTGAGTCATACCAAGGTTCCATGAGGGTGGGTCTCTCTATATTTTGTGTTACACACACACACACACACACACACACACACACACCCTCAGCTGGTCACCCCAAATATGCAGGGTATTCTTTGTGTGTGCAGAGACCTTTGCTGGGCATTGAAGGAAGTACATACAAATAAGATGCATTCCCAAGGTGTTTGCTGAGCATCTATCACGTAGATAAGCACAGGACTGGATACCAACAAGAATGGAACAGTGTAAAATTCAGGTTTTCAAGCTGCTTAGAGTCTACTTAGAGAAAATAAAAGTGAAACAAAGGGGAGCTCGGTCTTTATAATAATATAGAATCCTAGTTTTCTACTGAGAATCAAGCTATGGACAGAGGAATAAGGCTCTCTGAGGAGATGGGAAGGCCCCAACAATCAGGTCCAGAGAGCAGAGTAGAACTGTGATGAGTTAGGATGAATGGATGGAGGGAGTCAGGGCTGCACCTGTGTATCTCCCATCACCTCTGTGGGCCCAGAGGGAAGAGCAGCAGGTTTGTAGTGTAGGGCTGACCTAGGGCTGAAGACCTCGTGGGGGCCAACAAGAATGCATTATTAGTGATGGAAACCTTGGGGTGAAATAGTTCAGACTGTGGTCCATGCTGGAGAAGGAGGTAAGTGGTGGAAATTTTAGAGGCTACAACACGGATGTGATCAATGATTCTCAGAGACAGTAGAACCCAGAGTTAAGAGTGGCAAAGAAAGCATGAAAGTACTGTCAGCATGGAAGTCAAAACTAACCTGAGAAGCAAGTTAGCACTCTTAGAAATGAAGCCTTTCCAAGCCCAGAAGTTGAGAAGTCAACCATATATCCATATTAAATGAGTAGCTTCTAATATTTTAAGCTTCCCATAGAGTATTAAAAAATATCTTTGAAGCAAAAAATTCAAGTGGTATCTTCTTCATGAAGCAGTTTTCATCCCCAAGACACATGTTCTGTCTAAAGAAACGACTCTGTCTTACTTCTATAGCTTTTCCTACATCTATTAGAAAGTGTAGAATGTTCTTCTTGGTTCTTGAGATATTTGCACATATGATTTGTTAACACCAGTGTCTGACCCTGGAGGGCAGAGCCACGGATGCCCTCCCCAAAGACCAGTACATACTAAGATTATGTTCAGTCCAGCAACTGTTCCAGGAACTGAAGTCATGCTGTGTCATGGAGGAGACCTATAACTGATGGACATTTTGCTTTGGGGAAGATTAAGTAGCAGTCTTCAGGAACAGAGTTTTCCAAGGTTACCTACTAGCCAGCTCAAATGCATGTGGAGTTAAACACAATAAATATTGTTGAATGACTAGTCCAAACAGAAGTTTATGGGAGGCTAAGCGGAGGGAGATACATATGCTACAGTGTCTTCACCCTCTAGCACAAAAAGATGAGCATGTGCATATGTGCCTGCACATGCACGCGTTTGCACGTGCACACACACACCCCTAACCCCCCACATGCATAGTTGCTGACTATGCATGTTGGCGTGCATACTCAAAGGCGTGTGGCGATCTTTCACATTTATAGACATGTCTGTTTGTCTTTGAGAAAGGGTATAAGTAGAATGGTATCTTCATGATGCAAGTCCCAGATTTGCCTCTTGACTCCTCCTTTTGTTGTGAGGCTGTTTGGAATGTATCCTCATAGACCATGGGCCACTGTCAGGGTGTGGTCTTGGATGCACAATGATGAGTAGCTATTTGCATGGAAAGTTCACCTCAAGAGCAGCATAGAAACAGAGAACTCACCAGGCACATCCCAAAATACATTCACCCCACAGTTAGTGAGCACCCACTGTGTTCTAGGCACTGAGGATCCAGATTTAAGTATGGAATTGTTTCCATTCTGTAAGTCCTCAGAACCTAGAGGAGGTAGCAGACTATACAAACGACTTCAGCACTATATGATGAGTGTCTTAGTGGAGTTATTTGGAAGCCATTGTAGTAGAGATAAAGGAG
Organism: Odocoileus virginianus; assembly: GCF_023699985.2. NCBI lineage: Eukaryota > Metazoa > Chordata > Mammalia > Artiodactyla > Cervidae > Odocoileus > Odocoileus virginianus. The sequence continues at coordinate 9,725,115 of NC_069678.1, read as the reverse complement.
GACATAAACCAGTCCAGAGGAGCAGCTGAAGGCTTCCTAGAGGAGGCAGGCCACGCTCTGCACTCAATGCACTCATGGCAAGGTGAGGTCAAGGACACCCTCCTCTGTCTCCCAGAGGTTTCCTGGTTTGGGAGATAATGCATCCCTCTAGCTCACAGAAATCTTTCTTGTTCACCCCTTTCCCTCTAGTTCTACCCAACTTTCTACCAGATCATTCCATCATACTACTGTTATTCTAATGAAAGTCCAAAAGAGCAATTCTAAAGAAAGCCCAGAGGATTGGGCATCTAGAAAGAGAGTCCAGAAGTTGGCCTGAGGCACTGACCAATCTCAAAGTTCATGGGCTATAGGATAGGGTCCTACTCTCACTGCACCTCAAGGTCTTTGTGAGGCTTAATCCAGTGGAAGAGGATGGGAATCACCAAGAACACCCCATATGTGGACAACTCAGTCTACACAGATCCAGTGTGCAACAAACTCTCATGCCCCGGCCATCTTCCAGCCAGAGAGCTCGCAGAGCCTAGCCATGCCCACACGGGGTTTTCTCCCTTATAGCTTACGTCCTCCTAGGAAACGAGAGGAAATAATAAATTTTCTGTAGTATCTTACAGAAAAACCAGAATGAACTTTTTGGCCAGTCCAATACATCTACACCTAAGAAATAAATAACATGATTTCAGGGGAGTTATGGGCCTTATGAAGAAATTGTACCATGGCCATGTTTAATTAAGGTGGGCAGGGAAGACCTCTTTGAGGTAGAGACATCGGAGTTGGGCCTGGAGGAGGGCAAGAAGGTCATACAAAAGTCTGTGGATAGAAGTGAAGCAAGAGCAAGTGCAAAGGCCTGAGATGGGGAGGGTCTTGATGTGTTCAGTGAGCATCCCATGGCTAGAGCCTGGTAGACCAGGAGCAGGTGCGTTCGGGGAGTCAGGCGGGGACTGAGTTCCATCAGGTGTGGGGACTGTGAGAGGATCTGAGCTGGTAGTGACTTGATCTAAGTTCTGCTTGAGAAGGGTCATTTTGGCCATTCTCACATGGCAGGCTGAGCCAAGGCACAAGTCATGGCTCCTGTCTTCCTTCTTATCTTGGATCCTTATCAGAACCCACAGAGCATATTTCTATTCTAGATGTTTATTTTAAATTAACCAGGAAGAAACCAACCCTTGGGAAGGTAGCAGTGATATAATTGCCAAGGGCAGGTCCCTTTGCATTGTATTGTATGTTGTGTCTTTTCTGGGAAAGTATCCAATTTTAAAAGCATGGTCCTTGTCCATCTGAACACATTTGACCTTGGTGGACCACACACTCCCATTAGAGGTCCAGAGGAGAGGATCCCCATACTAAGTGGAATTTGCAGAAGGAATCTGCTCCTACACTTCTTCTCCCAGGCAGAACTGCCATATCAGACTAACCCTACCATACTTGTTAACTTAGCCTTTATCTGGTCCTTCCACTTCCGCCCCCCAGAGTGCCTGGCTGCTCTGGGACATCCCTGCTGATGAGGACGAGTCACTCAGGGCTGGTAGGTTCTGTTTTTCCATTTGGGTTGGAAACACCTCTTATTTCGTTTTCAGCTGCCTCGTGCCTATAGCAGGGAACTTAAGAGCACAATGGGAAGAACACAGAACACAGCATCAAGGCTGGCCGACATTTCCATTTTATTTCCCTCTGCTTCCCACGATGCAGCCAACCTGAGGCATTCATTCCATTCACACCCACAGTATTTTCCCAGGCTACACCTTTACTCAGGTGGTTCCCTCTGAGACTCTGCTCCATCCCCTTTGGGGATCTCTTCCTTGGTGCTCATTCTTCAAAGCCCAGATCATATGTCATCTCCTTCAGGAAGTCTCTGTCAGTTCACTAACCCTCATGAGATTCCCCATCAGTGAGTCTCCAAAGCTTTAGCATGGGCTCTTGATTCAGACATACTTGAGTTTGAGTCTCAGTGACTAGCTGAGTGACCTTGGATGCATGACTGTTCTGTCCTCTCTGAACCTTAGTCTTCTTGACTGTAAGGTAAAGGGTATAATCACACCTGCGTCATGGTGCTGTTGTGCTGGAAAAATGAGATTATGCAAGTAAAGCCTTCGACGCTCTGACTGATATACGACCAGTCCTAAATAAATGGCGGTGGATATTGTTACTAGAGTTATCTGAGCATTTGTTTTTCGTCCCTGCTTACTCTTAAGGGCACAAACTGTCCTATTCAACACCATTTCTTTGGAGATTCTTCCATGGATACCCAAGCTTTGCTTTTCGGACCTTGGATGGAGCCCTTCTCTTCCAGTCTTGCACTTCTGTATCATGACACTAGAGGGCGGTAAGAGACCACGAACACTTTAAGACCGGCAGGTCATCTTGGATGCCCTTCTTCTTGGCTAGCCTGCACCAGTAACGGGGTACCTATTATAGTTTCTTCTCGCTTGGATTACACTCTCATTCCTTTGTGCTAGGAAAAGTCCAAAAGCACAGAAGCCAAGAGCTATTCATTGTAGTCCTTTTGGAAAGGCCTCCTCACTCCCCAAGTTTGCTTTAGTTGATTGGTTAATCAAAATCAGCCAGGATTTCCTGGTACTCATATCTCCTTTACTATGCTTCATGTTTTAACGATGAAATGGCTTCAAGAATGCAAAGTGCTTTGAACATTACCTGGCACATAAGAAAGAAGCCTATTTTAAAGGGCCAATTTGGGAAGTGAATAAAAGGCAACAAGGAACACAGAGAAGCTTTTGAAACCCCAAATGTGCAATGTTTCATTTGCTAAGCTGTGTGCTAGACCCAGTGCCAAGGACTCCCCAAATATTATTTCATTATCAAACCAATACTGAAAGGTTAGTATCCCTGTGTGCATTTTAACCATTGTCATAGACAATGTTAGTCTCCACCCCCACCCCCACCCCCCCCAATATTCTTATGTTGAGATCCTATCCCCCAACATGATGGCATTAGGAGGTGGGAGGTCTTTGGAAGGTGATTAGGTTATTATGGTAGGATTATTGCCCTTATGAAAGAGATCTCCCTTCTCCCTTTCTCCATGTGTGGGCACAGCATGAAGATGGCAGTCTCTGAACCAGAAAGTGGGCTTTTACCAGACACCAAATTTGCCAGCATCTTAACCTTGGGCTTCCCACCCTCCAGAACTGTGAGAAATAAATGTTTAAACCACCTAGTCTATAGTATTTTTGTTGTAGCCGTCTGAGTGGATTTAGACAATCATGAAAAGAGAGATCAGAGATCCTATATAACTCACCTACGATAACACAGAAAGTAACTAGTGCAGCTGGCTTCAGTCCTAGCCGTGTCTGACTATAGCACACATCTTTTAACCTCCACAGTGATGCCTCCTCTGGTTAGGTTGTTTTATTTGCTTGTTTAATAATTATTATTATTACCTACTGCTGCTGCTAATCCAGTTCAGTTGTGTCTGACTTTTTTGCAGCCCCATGGATCGTAGCCTGCCAGGCTCCTCTATCCATGGGATTCTCTAAGCAAGAATACTGGAGTGGGTAGCCATTCCCTTCTCCAGAGGATGTTACCAACCCAGGGATCGAACCCAGGTTTCCCGCATTACGGACGAATTCTTTACCAGCTAAGCTACAAGGGAGACCCAAGAACACTGGAGTGAGTAACCTATCCCTTCTCCAGCAGGTCTTCCTGACCCAAGAATTGAACTGGTGTCTCCTGCATTGCAGGTGGATTCTTTACCACTAAGCTGTCAGGGAACTGTGGCTCAGCTGGTAAAGAATCTGCCTGCAATGCAGGAGCCCTGGGTTCAATCCCTGGGCTGGGAAGATTCCCTGGAGAAGGAAATGGCTACCCATTCCAGTATTCTGGCTTGGAGAATTCCATGGACTGTAGAGTCCATGGAGTTGCAAAGAGTCGGACATGACTGAGTGAGGGATTCCCTGGTGCCTCAGATGGTAAAGAATCCACCTGCAATGTGGGAGACTTGGGTTTGATCCCTGGGTTGGGAAGATTCCCTGGAGAAGGGAAAGGCTACCCACTCCAGTATTCTGGCCTGGAGAATTCTATGGACAGAGGAGCCTGGTAGGCTTACGGTCCATGGGGTAGCAAAGAGTCTGACATGACTGAGTGACTTTATCTATAGATATCTCTAAATTAAGGACTTTTTACTTTCCCTCAGCAGTTATAGTATTAAATAAATATTATCACACCTTAAAAATACCCAAAATATTTTTATTATGCAGTGTCCACTCAGTGTTCACATTTCCAGTTATCTCCAAAAGGTCATTATTTTTCTAACAATTTATTTGAGTTGAGATCAAAATAAGGTAGGTACATTTTTATTGGTTAATCTATCTCAAGTTTATTTTTGTGTATAGACTCCCTGTCCATTTTTTTTATCTCATTGGAATTTCTTACCTGAAGAAAGTGTGTTATCTGTCACACAGGGGTCTTCCCGTCTGGATTTTGCTGCCTGCCTCCCCAGAGTCGTTCAGCACCACGTGGGTTCCGGTATAGTACTGCTTCCACTTGTCCACGTGGGGGCGCTTCATGAGACAGCTGCCCTTGGGTGAGCTGGCAGAAAGCCTGAAGTACCCGGCATTGTCTGTCTTCCCAGACTGGCTCTCAGCCAGCGAGTTAAAAGCCCAGGGACACAGCAGCCCAGCCTTCTTGCCTCCTGCCAGCACAGCTCTGAGCCTTTTTCTACTCTCTGGAGTTCTCCTAAGGAAAGAGGGGATTAATGCTACCCATCCATCTTTGCCTGAAAACACACATCTACATGGCTTCTCCTCACAGTCCTGCTTCTCCTACTCCCTTACTAGTTTTGTCTGGAAGTACAGCCTTAATAAATTATTTGCAAACAAATCCTCATCTCAGGGAGTGAGATGATACCCTTTGTGGTTCCAGAAGGCTGATTCTGGTGGTGGAATTTGGAGTTGACTTGCTTGCTGTCTAGAAGGAAACAAGATCCCTTCACTGATTGCACTATCTTTCATGGTGAATCAGGGCAAGATCTAATGGAAGGTGATGCCCCGGCTTATGCTACATCTTTGATTTTTTGAGATAAATATAGGAAATGCTAAGCTTGAGGATGGTGAACTCAGTTGTTGCTGGTTGATATTGATGCTTTAAAGAGATAAAAAAAAAGCTCAGGTCACCCACTTATTACTTTCAGATGTGATGTGAAAGTCACAAGGTGTACATAATAGTGTTTAAAAAGACCCTCATCTCCTGCAGATGGTGCTAAATGCAAGACTTTAAGACCTAATAGTAACCTCAGCATGTGTGCGTGCTAAGTTGCTTTAGTCGTGTCTGACTCTTTATGACCTATGGACTACTCACCAGGCTCCTCCATGGGAATTCTCCAGGCAAGAGTACTGGAGTGGGTTGCCAATTCCTACTCAGAGGATCTTCCCAACCCTGGGATCGAACCCATGTCTCTTATGTCTCCTATGCATAGGCAGAAGGGTTCTTTATCACTAGCACCACGTGGGAAGCCTAATAGTAACCTCTGTAGAAAGCCAAATTTTCAGCTTTCATGCTTCTTATACCAAAGGAAGATCCTAACAGGGAAAGAATGAAACCTCAAAACTTGTGATGGGAAAATATTCATGGCTGTTTTAGAGAATACTGAACTCCAGAATCCCCTGAATTTTCTCAGCCTGCAGAAGCCGGCCACTCTACTTGGACAGATGGCATCAGTCCCCACATTCTCACTGGCTGAAGATGTGAAGAGGCTTCATCTGAAGCAGATGCTTTGTAAGGCATTATCATCTAACTGGAGATCACCCTCACGTCCTCTCCTGGCCATTGGTTCAAGTCTCAGCAAAGCCAACTGAGTTAGTGCTGATCCTGCTAAGGGAGGGAAGAATTATTCAATCCTGGGAATCTGCACCAGGACACAGGAGTGCTAACCAGATCCCATGATTGTCTGTGTAGAAAATCTCAAAGAATCAACAGTAAATCTCAAATGAACAGCAATTATACCAAGGTCAACAGGATACAAGGCTAATATACAAAAGTCCATTGTTTTCTTATATCCCCGCAATGAACATGTGGAATTTGATATTAAAAGCATAATGCCACTTACAAAAAATACTTCGGTAAAAATCTAACAAAATATGTTCAAGACCTTTATGTGAAAGCTACAGTAGTCTGAAGAAAGAGAACAAAGATCTAAATAAATAGAAGTATATGCTTTGTTCATAGTTTCAAAGACTCAATATTGTTAAGATGTGAATTTTCCCCAAGTTTATCTACAGATTCAATATAATCCAAAACAAAATTCCAGAAAGCTGTTTTGTGAATAGCAACAGACTGATTCTAAAGTTTATGTGAGAAGGTGAAAGACTCAGAATAGCCAACCAAAGACTGAAGAATAAGAATGAAGTTAGAAGACTGACGTTACCTAATTTTAAGGCTTAATATAAAGCACAGTAATCAAAACAGCATGGTATTGTTGAAAGAATAGATCGGTAGTTTAATGCAACTAAATAGTGAACCAAAAATAGATCTACATAAGCAGAGTCAACTGATTTTGACAAAGGGGCAAAGGCATTTCAGTGGAGAAAGTCTTTTCAACAAGTCATGTTGGAGCAATTGGACATTTATATACCAAAAAAAAAAAAAAGAATGAATTGAGACCCAGACTTTATACCTTTCATAAAAAATTAACTTAAAATTGATCATGGACCTAAATATAAAAAATCTATAAAATTTCTCTAGGGTAACCTAGGAGAAAACCCAAGTGACCTTGGGATAGTTGGTGAGCTTTAATTTTTAAAATTTTTATTTGTTTAATTAAAAATTTATGCATTTTAAGGAAATTAACATTTTTAGAATCACAAAAGTTGTCCTCTACCACATCATTAATCAAAGCAGCTCTCATCTACTGCCACTCTAGACCCTGTTTTCACTGGTGCCTGCCTCTATAATTAATTCTCTTCAGAGCTGTGATTTTTTTAAACTTTTTATGTTATATTAGAGTATAGCTGATTAGCAATGTTGCGATAGTTTCAAATGTACAGCAAAGTGATTCGGCTACATGTATACATGGGTGTGTGTGTATACATACATACGTATACATACACATCCACACCTGTGTATAGGTGTACATACATATCTATACATGTATCTATTCTTTTACAAATTCTTTTTCCATTTAGTTTGTTATATAACACTGAGCAGAGTTCCCTTTGCTATACAGTAGGATCTTATTGGTTATCTGTTTTGAATATAGGAATGTGTACAAGTAAGTCCCAAACTCCCTAACTATCCCTTCCCTTCATCCTTTCCACCTGGCAACCCAAAGTTCATTCTTTAAATCTGTGAGTCTGTTTCTGTTTTATGAATTAGTTCATTTGTATCATTTCTTTTTAGATTCTGCATATGAGCAATATCATACAATATCCTTCTCTGTCTGACTTATTTCACTCAGTAAGAGAGTCTCCAGGTCCATTCATGTTGCTGCAATTGGCATTATTTCATTCATTTTAATGGCTGAGTAACATTCCATTACATATATGTGCCTCAGCTTTATCCATTCCTTTGTCAGTGGACATTTGGCTCACTTCCATGTCTTGGTTATTGTAAATAGAGCTGCAGTGAACACTGGGGTGCATGTATCCTTTCAGACCATGCTTTTCCCAGGATATGCCCAGGAGTGGGATTGCAGGATCATATGGTAGCTTTCCATAAGACAACTGCTCACCAAAGAAGATAGAGGACAAACAAGTATAATGAAAATATACTCAACATCATTTTTCATCAGGGAATTACAAATTAAAAATATAAGACACCACTATACATCTACAGCTCAGTTAGTAAAGAATCCGCCTGCAATGCAGGAAACCCTGGTTCAATTCCTGGGTCAGGAAAGATCCTCTGGAGAAGGGATAGGCTACCCATTCCAGTATTCTTGGGCTTCCCTTGTGGTTCAGCTGATAAAGAATCCACCTGCAATGCAGGAGACCTGGGTTCGATCCCTGGGTTGGGAAGATCCCCTAGAGAAGGGAACGGCTATCCACTCCAGTATTCTGGCCTGGAGAATTCCATGGACTGTGTAGTCTGTGGGATGGCAAAGGGTTGGACATGACTGAGCAACCTTCACTTTTGCACATCTATTATAATGGCTAAAATACAAAAAGTCAACATTAAACATTGTGAGGATGCCAGGCAACAGAAACTCTCATTCATGGCTGGTGGCAATACAAAATAGTACAGACACTTTGGAATAGAGGATACCTGTTTATGACAAAGCTAAATATAATCTTACCATATGACCTAGAAACTCTAGGGATTTACTTGATTTAAAAATCTGAGGCCACAAAAAGCCTGCACACAAAGATTTATAGAAGTTTTATTCCACAATCTACATATACACCATGGAATATTACTCAGCCATTAAAAAGAATTCATTTGAATCAGTTCTAATGAGATGGATGAAACTGGAGCCCATTATACAGAGTGAAGTAAGCCAGAAAGATAAAGACCATTACAGTATACTAACACATATATATGGAATTTAGAAAGATGGTAACGATAACCCTATATGCAAAAAAAGAAAAAGAGACTCAGATGTATAGAACAGACTTGTGGACTCTGTGGGAGAAGGCGAGGGTGGAATGTTTCAAGAGAACAGCATCGAAACATGTATATCTAGGGTGAAACAGATCACCAGCCCAGGTGGGATGCATGAGACAGGTGCTTGGGCCTGGTGCACTGGGAAGACCCAGAGGGATCGGGTGGAGAGGGAGGTGGGAGGGGGGACCGGGATGGGGAATACATGTAAATCCATGGCTAATTCATTTCAATGTATGACAAAAACCACTGCAGTGTTGTGGAGTAATTGGCCTCCAACTAATAAAAATAAATGGAAAAAAAAAAAAAGAAGTTTTATTCAACAATCACCAAAAAATGGAAGCAACCAAGATATCTTTTGATAGATGAATGGATAAGCAAACTGTGATATTTCCATACAATAGGATACTAGCGACAAAAAGAAATAAGCTATCAAATCACAGAAAGACAGGGATGGAACTTAAATGCCTATTTCTTTTTTTTAAATTTATTTATTTATTTTATTTGGATGCTAATTACTTTACAATATTGTAGTGGTTTCTGCCAAACATCAACATGAATCAGCCATGGGCACACATGTGTTCCTCATCCAGAACCCCCCTCCCAACTCCCTCCCCATCCCATTCCCCAGGATCATCCCAGTGCACCAGCCCAGGGCACCCTGTCTCAGGCATCAAACCTGGACCAGCAATCCACTTCACATATGATAATATACACGTTTCAACTTTACCCTCTCAAATCATCCCACCCTTGCCTTCTCCGACAGAGTCCAAAATACTGTTCTTTACATCTGGGTCTCTTTTGCTGTCTCTCATATAGGATCATCGTTACCATCTTTCTAAATTCCATATATATGTGTTAGAATACTGTATTGGTGTTTTTCTTTCTGACTTACTTCACTCTGTGTAATAGGCTACAGTTTTATCCACCTCATCAGAACTGATTCAAATGCATTCTTTTTAATGGCTGAGTAATATTCCATTGTGTATATGTACCACAGCTTTCTTATCCATTCATCTGCTGATGGGCATCTAGGTTGCTTCCATGTCCTGGCTATTATAAACAGTGCTGTGATGAACATTGGGGTACACGTGTCTCTTTCAGATCTGGTTTCCTCTGTGTGTATGCCCAGCAGTGGGATTGCTGGGTCATATGGCAGTTCTATTTCCAGATTTTTAAGGAATCTCTACACTGTTTTCCATAGTGGCTGTACTAGTTTGCATTCCCACCAACAGTGTGTAAGAGGGTTCGTTTTTCTCCGCATCCTCTGCAGAATTTTTAAATGCCTATTTCTAAGTCAAAGAAGCTGGTGCTGCAGCTAAGTTGCTCAGTCGTGTCCGACTCTTAGCGACCCCATGGACTGCAGCCCACCAGGCTCCTCTGTCCATGGGATTTTCCAGGCAAGAGTACTGGAGCGGGATGCTATTGCCTCCTCCAAAGTCAAAGAAGCTAGTCTGATTTTAATTACATGACATTCTATAAAGGCAAAATTATAGAAATAGAATAAAGATTAGGGTTCAAGGAGAGCACAGAAGGGTTGGATAGGTGAAGCATAGATGACTCTGTTTTAGGGCAATGAAACTACTCTGCATGATTACACACACACACACACACACACACACACACACACATATATAATTTTTCATTTGTTAAAACCAATAGAATTTTACAGCACATAGAGTGAAACAATGCATGCAAAATAAAGAACAAATAAGAAGTTGGGGAATCCTAGGAAAGAATATAGACTGTTACGATATTATCTGTGTTACAAATGTATGCAACTGCCTCATTGGAGAAGGTAAGAGAAAAAGAAACTGACTTAAATAGCTGTGTAAATGAGAGAAACATGTAAGACTAAAGGCATAAGAGCTGCTTATCAGCATTGCAGTACGAGATGGAAATGGCAACCCACTCCAGTAATCTTGCCTAGGGGAAGTCCCATGGACAGAAGAGCCTGGCAGGCTACTGTCCATGGGGTCACAAAGAGTTTGACATGACTGGGAGACTAACACTTTAACTTTCATGCTGTGCTCAGTCATGTCCGACTCTTTGTGACCCCACGGACTCTAGCCTACCACATTCCTCTGTTCAGGAATTTTCCAGGCAAGTATACTGGAGTGGGTTGCCAATTCCTACTCCAGGGGATCTTCCTGACCCAGGGATTGAATATGCATCTCCTTTGTTGGCAGGTGGATTCTTTACCACTAGTGTCACTTCTGATTCTTCTCTGAATGTACACTAGAAATGAACAATTAAGAAGATGGATGGTGGATGGTAGGTGTGACATTTTTCACTGTTGGAGTTGGAATTTACATATGAGAAAGAGGCTAGAATGATTCATGTGGTTAAGGATTATAGTTGGAGATGGTGGTATGAGCTATGTTTAGCTTAATATAAATACAGGTGGTTATATATAGAAATGCACACTCATGCACACATACACATACATGTTAGTACACATACATATATTTCCTATGTGAATTGAGTGGATCCAAAAGAAACAATAAACTAGTAAAAGTGAGCATAACAGATCTTGGTTTTTAATGGCATTCTCCAGTAAAATCAACCAGGACTCCTCGAAGAATTTGTTAACTCTAGGATTGGGGCACGAATATACATGATAAGCCTGGAGTACCTCGTAGTGCCAGAAAGGATGGGATGCTCAAAAAATCAAAGGAACGAAGGAAAAACAAAAACTAAAAACTCCATTTTGATGTTTAACCACGGACACAGGAATCTATTGAAAGATCTCCTAATGGCGAAAGCTGGAACAATTTAAGCAACAAAATAAAATACTATTCAGGTCCTTTGCCCAAAATAAAGAAAGTACTATCTGGATCTTTTGCCCATTTTAAAATCGGATTTTTCGTTTGTTTGTTTTCTTTTTTTTTTAATTTGTATGAGTTCCTTATATATTTTGGATGTGAACAAACTCCTTTTGGTGACAGACCATACTATTATAGCCAAGACCACTGCCAAGGAACTTATTCTCTAGATAAGTTGGTTTTAGGTCTTGCTTTTAAGTCTTTAATCCATTTGGGTTGACTTTTGTGTATCATTCTGAGAGTCTGATTTTATTTTTTTGCACTGAATATCCAGTTTTCTCAACACCGTTTATTGAAGAGACTATCCTTCCTCATCTTGTATTCTTGGTGTCTTTGTCAAAAATTTATTGACCAAAAAAAAAATTAATTGACCACATAAGCATGGATTTATTTCTAGTTTCTCCAATCTGTTTCTTTGATCCATGTATCTCTATTTATGTCAATATCATGCTGTTTCCAGCAGGTATATGAAAAGGTTCCCAACATCACTTATCAACAGGGAAATGCAAATCAAACCACAGTGGGATATCCTCTCACACCTGTTAGAACTGCTATTATAAAAATGTCAAAAGCTAACAAGTGTTGGCAAGAATGTGAAGAAAAGATAATCCTTGTACACTGTTGGTAGGGATGCAATCGCTATAGTTATTGTGGAAAACAGTATGAAATTTCCTCGAAAATTTAAAACTAAAGCTGCCATATGATTCAGCAATACCACTTCTGGATATATACACAAAGGAAATGAAATCAGTATCTTGAAGAGATATCCCATGTTCATTTCAGCATTATTAATGATAACCAAGATATGGAAACAACTTAAATGGCAATGGATGAATGGGTAAAGAAAATGTGATATATGATGTTATATTATAATGTGTGCGTGCGTGTGTGTGTGTGTGTGTGTGTGTGTGTGTGTATAATTTGGACTTCCCTGGTGGCTCAGTGGTAAAGAAGCCACCTGCCAATGCAGATGTGGGTTTAATCCCTGTGTTGGGAAGACCCCCTGGAGAAGGAAATGGCAACCTAGAAAATTCCATGGAGTAGCCTGGAGGGCTACAGACCATGGGGTCACAAAAGAGTTGGACATGGCTTAGAGACTAAACAACAATAGCAAATTTAATCTCAGAAAGGGAGATGAAATTTGTGACCCCAAAGAAGCTGAATTTATAGTAGCATAGAGCAGAGTAGTGGTTATAAGAAGCAGGGGTGTAGGGGGAAAAGGGAGATTTTTAAAAATGAAAGAAAGGAGAATGGTGGTTGCTGAGGGCTGCAGGGAGAAGGTCATGGGGAATTATTGTTTAATAGGTACAGAGTTTCAGTCTTGCAAGAGGGATGGTGGTGACGCTTGCACAACAACATGAATGTACTTAAAACCTCTGAACTGCACATGATTAATACATGAAATTTGATGTCATGAGTAATTTACCACAATAAAAAATAAAGTACTACTGGAGTATAACCCAAAGTATAAAGCACAATATTAATGAGTACATGCTGACATAAATAAATGATCAAACACATCTACCCATATACACATCAAACATATACACATCCATATATACATAAGGAGAGGAAATAAATATGTCTCCTATATGGATAATTCAAAATAATTTATGAGGATACTCCATCTTCAGTGACAGGGAGCTTAACTCCTCAATCCTTTCTTAATTGTGGGCTTTGCAGAATGACTTCCTTCCAAAGAATACAGTATAGTCAGATGGGGTGTTGGGAGGGAGGCCGAAGACAGTAATTTTACAGTGGAGAAGCCTGATATATACTACCTCAGCCAGGTGATCAAGGTAATAAATCACGTGAGTAGTATGTACTCTTTATATAATGTAATGAAAAAGGCAGTTTACCTCTATGGTATTCCTCCTAAAAAGCAATAACTCCAGTCAAACCATGAAGAAAACATCAGACAAACCCAAACTGAGGGATATTCTATAAAATACCAGACCAGGATGCCTCAAAACTATCAAGGTCATCAAAAACCAAAGAAAGTCTGAGGAACCATCACAGTTAAGAGGAGCCTAAGGCAACAAGACAGTAGTGTGGTATTCTAGATGGGATCCTGAAACAGGAAAAGACATCAGGTGAAGGCTAAAATAATTGGAATAAACCATGAACTTCAGCTAATAATAATGTACCACTACTGTTTTGCTAATTATAGTAATAAATGTGCCATACTAATATAAGGTGTTAATAACAAGGGAAACTGGGTGTAAATTATAAAGTAACTCTCTGTACTATCTTCTTGACCTTTTCATAAATCAAAAGCTATTCTGAAAAAAAAGGTATTTTATACATTCTGCTATATATAAAATCTATAAACAATAAAGTTCTGTTGTATAGTACATGGAGCTCTATTCAATATCTTGTAATAACCTACAATAGGAAAGAGTCTGAAGTTGTACACCTGAAAGTAACACAGTATTGTATATCTACGCTAGTTAAATAAATAAATTTTTTTAAAAAGAAAAGAACCACCAAAAAGGTCTATTACAAATCAAAACCTAGGACTTCAAAAAAAATTGCACACATTCTGGGTGTTTCTAATTACTTCTCCGTGTGCCCCCAATCTTCCCACCCAGTTCTACCCAAGCTTCCTTTTAACTCTTGTCCTCTTAGGAGGACTTGAACCTGCAATTTCATCCTCTAAATAATGAGAGCCACCCAAGGAGTGGCTCTCACCCAAGTATTGAGATCAAAATTTTGAATGAAACACCCTGTTCACCATGTGATGGATGAATTCCTGGGTATGTGGACACAGGGATCAAAGAACAGCTTGAGGGCCATTGCAATCATTCAGGTGAGAAATGACCTCGGTCAAAGCTTGGAGGGTGTGGGAAGGGGTAGCAAGGATTGATCTCTGGTGTGGGGGTAGGGAAGAAGAGGAAATGAGCATAAGGAATGATGTGGTTTCTCTGGCTTTGGTGAATGCACAGATGGTATCATTACCCAAGAGAGAGAATTCCTAATGAGGAATGACAGTGTCACTGGAGTTGGGCAGGGAGTAAGGGACACTAAGTGCCTTTCAGACCCATTGACGTTGGGTGCATATGGCATTCTCAAAAGAGATGTCCCTGACATATGCTCATGATTGTGATGAAACAGCTTTGGGTAACTTGAGAAAACCTGCCTGAGATGATGTTAAATTATCAGAACCCTGGTGGTTCAGCAGTTATGAATCTGCCTATAATGCAGGGGATGCAGAAGATGTGGGTTTGATCTCTGGGTCAGAAAGACCCCCTGGAGGAGGAAATAGCAACTCACTCCAGTATTCTTGTCTGGAAAATTCCATGGACAGAGGAACTTGGTGGGCTACAGTCCATAGGGTCACAAAGAGTCGGGCATGACTGAGTGCACACACAAGGTGATTCCCAGGAAGGAAAGAGCCCCATGTCCTGATGTGGTTGATGGTAGGTAGTAAAGGCTACAGAAATGTCAGGGAGGGAAAACCACTGCAATGACCTTAAATCTGTGTTTCTGCAAGCTATTGGCTCCTCTGATTCCAGTTGGCCCAAACTTTGCTTCCCTTGGTGACATTTTCTCCATCAGAGACCAGTCCCAGAAGTCCCTCTTCTCCCCATCTTCCCCAATTCTGCTACCTTACTTTCCTAAAGTCTTCCTTAACCATGTCAGCAGTTCCAAGACTCTTGGAAACCATGGAGAGAAAATCTGTGGAGAGAAAATTCTGGGAGAGAAAATCTGGGCAAGCACCAGAACCCAGGTGGAGCCCCCACTCCCTACCCATGCCTTTAGCCTGGGACTAGGATTGGGTTCAGTGGGTATAATGGAAAGCAGGGCTGAACTGAGGTGAATAGATCCTCTTCCCTCAGCCAAGGTAACCCATTCCTTCTTCCTGACTGTTGAGTGCTACTTTCAGGTACACAAGTGAACTTTTGTTTTGCTGTTGTTTTCATTTCACTTTTAGAAGCTGTTGAATGCATTGAGTGGTTTGGGTACAGAATCAAAGAGGGGTCAGAGTATCTGTCCACCTATGGGAACTGGCCAAGAGAGTCATTCTCAACCTTTAACCTGCACACGGGTTTTTATATGGTGAGTGATAGAGAGTAAAAAGTCAAAGAAAATACAGGATTCCAAGCCTTCCAGGATTTATTCTGTGTTATTGTACACACTCACAGATTCAGCTATAATAGTGGGGATGTAGTCAGAGTAGCTATAGTCACTCTCTCCTCAGGTAAAGCCTCTGGCCACCTGAGGTTGGGATTGGGCTCGTCAGAGGTGGATGCTGGGCTCTAACTCCCCCCACCCCAGCCCTATCAAAGAGACATGTAGAAGGTCAGGGTCAGGCAGGTTCACAGATGAGGCGGGTCACCCAGGTTGGGGGCCCGAGATAAGCGAGGCCACTGGCTCTCTTTTCACTTGTATGGGATTTCCGGGGCCTCTTGGACACTGCAGGTGGTTACTTATGTTTAGAAGGCACTACACCTCCTGCTTCCTCAGAGGGCAAGGCTTTTCCCTTCAGTGGCAGGACTGTTTGGGTCTCTTGGACCTGGCCGGGAGCTGGGACAAACACAGGCTGTTTCAGCTGCCCCTCCTGCTGCTCCAGCAGTTGCTCTTCTTTCTTTTCCAGTTGTTCCTCTCTCTTTGCTGGTTCTTGATCCAATTGCTGGTCCAGGACCTTCTCCTGTTCCAGCTGTCCTTTTAGGTGCTGCTCTCTTTGTGTTTTCTCCCGCTCCAGCTGCGGCCCCAGATGTTCTACTTCCTGATATTCCTCATGCTGTTCTTTTTGCTGCTGCACTTCCTGCTCCTGTAGCTCGTGCTGTTGTTTTTTGACATGCACTTCCTGTTCCTGTGACTCTAGCTGCTGCAGCTCCACATGCACTTCCGGCACCTGTGACTCTTTTTGTTGCTGCTCCACATGCACTTCCAGCACCTGTGACTCTTGCTGCTGCTGCTCCACATGCACTTCCGGCACCTGTGACTCTTGCTGCTGCAACTCCACATGCACTTCCTGCACCTGTGACTCTTGCTGCTGCTGCTCCACATGCACTTTTGGAACCTGTGACTCTTGTTGCTCCACATGCACTTCCTGCACTTGCAACTCTTGTTGCTGCAGCTTCACATGCTTTTCTGGCACCTGTGACTCTTGCTGCTGCTCCACATGCACTTCCGGCACCTGTGACTCTTGCTGCTGCTGCTCCACATGCTCTTCCAGCACCTGTGACTCTTGCTGCTGCTCCACATGCACTTCCGGCACCTGTGACTCTTGCTGCTGCTGCTCCACATGCACTCCCGGCACCTGTGACTCTTGCTGCTGCTGCTCCACATGCACTCCCGGCACCTGTGACTCTTGCTGCTGCTGCTCCACATGCACTTCCGGCACCTGTGACTCTTTTTGTTGCTGCTCCACATGCACTTCCGGCACCTGTGACTCTTGTTGCTCCACATGCACTTCCTGCACTTGCAACTCTTGTTGCTGCAGCTTCACATGCTTTTCTGGCACCTGTGACTCTTGCTGCTGCTGCTCCACATGCACTTCCTGTACCTGTGACTCTTGCTGCTGCTGCTCCACATGCACTTCCTGCACCTGTGACTCTTGCTGCTGCTGCTCCACATGCACTTCCTGTACCTGTGACTCTTGCTGCTGCAACTCCACATGCACTTCCTGTACCTGTGACTCTTGCTGCTGCTGCTCCACATGCACTTCCTGCACCTGTGACTCTTGCTGCTGCTGCTCCACATGCACTTTTGGAACCTGTGACTCTTGTTGCTCCACATGCACTTCCTGCACTTGCAACTCTTGTTGCTGCAGCTTCACATGCTTTTCTGGCACCTGTGACTCTTGCTGCTGCTGCTCCACATGCACTTCCTGTACCTGTGACTCTTGCTGCTGCTGCTCCACATGCACTTCCTGTACCTGTGACTCTTGCTGTTGCTGCTCCACATGAACTTCTGGCACTTGTGATTCTTGTTGTCTCTGCTTCGCATGTTGTTCCTGCACCTGAGACTTTTGCTGCTGCAACTCCACATGCACTTCCTGCACCTGTGGCTCTTGCTGCTGCTGTTCCACATGTTGTTCTTGCTGCTCTGGCTCCACTTGCTCTGGTTCACACTTTTGCTCAGGCACCCCCTTCACAATTGTGTGTTTCTCTCTGAGCTCCAAGGGGACCTCCCCCGGGAGCTCCGAGTGTACCTCCTGGCATGGGGCAGGCAGTGGAGTTGGCTGCTTCACTTGCTCCTGCTGGGTATTGGTGGGAGGAGAAGCAGGCTTGAGGGGCTCCTGAGAGAGGGCAGGGGGCAGGATCACTGGCAGAGTGTACTGCTGGGACATCTTGGAAGCTGCTTTTGGTCAACCTGAAAAAGAGGAGGGGTCAGAGGAGTTACTGAAAGCAAGGAAACAGATGAAGCCCAAGAATCTGTAGCAGTTCCTGGTTTCTCAGCATTCCTAGTTCCCTTGGGTGGGGCATTCTCCTGATCATGCTGGGCTATCATTCCACAGAAGCAGCAGGGTGAAGGTAGGGATGGAGAGGGGCAGGGAAAAGCCCTCCTGGGAGCTTATTGTTCCCAAGAGCCAATAACAAGGACTGTCTCCAGAACTGCTTTGCGCAGGTGTGCTGGGTAGCATTTCACCTCCTTCTCTTGCCTATCCTTGTCTCTGGCTTGTTCCTGACTTCCTCTGACAAACAGGAGAGATGAGCTCTGGGATTATGACAGGAAGAGGGATGGTGCCAGGGGGGAAGAAAAAGTTCTCCTGGAGAACCCCCAAGTCCTGGAAAATCAGTAGCCCATCCCAAGAGGATCTGAGAGGTGATGGTGCATGCCCTGGACTGGAGTCACATGACATTATCTTGGCTTAAATCTCCCAGTGAAATGCGGTGTGGTTCTAGGCATGTCATTTAGTCCCTCTGGGGCTCAGATTTGTCCTCTGCAAAATGAACCGGTTGGCATATTCAGCTCCAGAGCTTCTTTCTCTCTTGACCTTCTGAACTTTGGCTGGTGGTGGTGGTGGGAGGGGGCTGGAAGGTTGCTGAGAGCTGGGGCTGGTTCTTTCAAGTCTCCTACTTCTAAACTGTGTTTCCCTGCCCCTGCTCTGCCTGAGTTCTCCAAATAGAAAGTGTTCCCCGTTTGGCATTTCTCCCTTCTGTAGCACAGTTAAAAATTACAAGTGTGTCCCTGGACCCTGTTCCCCTTTAGAGAAGACAAAAATAATAGTGATCTCAAATCAAGCAGTTTTAGGAGAGAATCTGACCATATTTCCCCTGCACCCCTATCTTAACTCCTCTTCTCCCTGTCCCCCACACTTGAAAATACAGTCCGAAGAAAACATGGTGCATGAGGGGATTGCTGTCTGTTCTGTTTCCAGGCCATGCACCTAGCCCTCAGCACAGTGACCTGAGCACCCCCAGAAGGATAGTGGTCCAATTGAATCCTGCACACGAGTGACCCCTGCACCCCCTCAGGCTGACCACCCCCAGCCACATTCTGGCCTGTGGGAGGCCCCAGGTCCCAAGCCTGGTTCTACCAGCAAACACTTACCAGACTCACAGTAGGGCCAGCTGGAGAGGCTTCTAGTGGAGTGCTGAGCTGAGCAGGGGCCGAGGTGCCCTTTATACCGTTCCCCAGCCTGGCCTCCTTTCCAAGTTGAAGGAGAAGGACTGGTTTCACCACTCCAGTTGGTCAACTTCCTCTAGCCCCTTCCTGACTCATCATAGGCACCTTAATCAGAAAACCCCTGAGGGCCCCTTTTCACAGAGATACACAGCTCCTGCCTGGCCAGTGGGCTCTGGGGGTTCAGTCACCCCCATGAGGCTCATCACCTCGGCACAGGGAGGTGAGAGGGAGGCATCTTGGGAAACTGGTCCCTATTCCTCTTTTTTTTTTTTTTTTACCTCAGCCAAAGTTTTCTTCTGAATCTCAGTTCCTTTACCTGTAAAATGGGTTTATCTTCCTTATTAGGCTGAGGGATTCAATTCCAGGGCACAGAATAGAAAGTTACACGTCTTTCTGGGATGCCCAGTCTGGACACAGGTTAAAGGTGGGAGGAGCCACTTTTCATGAAGAAACAGGGCTCCTGTGGGATTCTCTTGGCCACTAACCCACAACCCATCTGCTCTCAAGACATACCTGTAACTTCATTCTGCATGGAAGTACTCTGTCCTGGGATGGGGGAGGGTTCAGTCTGACAACTTTAGAGGTTAAGCAGAAGGCTTGCAGGAGTCTCCTGCCATGTGTCAGGGGCTATCCAGGCCCTATGCTGAAGACTAGCTACAGAAGTTCCCAAGAATGCCAAGCTCACAAAAACTCCAAGGCCTGGACCACTTAGGCAAGAAAACAGGCATTAAATCTATGATATATAAAATAATAAGGATTACTTTTTACGGTGATAAAAACAAACATCTCATACAATGTTTTGGGGAAATTCATGAAGATATAAAGATCAAGATTAAGGGGCCTTTCCAGGTGGTGCTAGTGGTAAAGAACCTGCCTGCCAATGAAGGAGACACAAGAGACATGGGTTCGATTCTTGGGTCAGGAAGATCCCGTGGAGTAGGAAATGGCAACGTGCTCCAGTAGCCTTGCCTTTAATAACTTCATAGACAGAGGAGCCTGGTGGGCTATAGTCAATGTGGTCACAAAGAGCCGGACATGACCAAGTAACTGAGCATGTGTGCATGCGTGTGTGTGCACACACACAAACACTCTGACATAAAGATCAAAACTAGATCATCCACTACTTTCTCTAAACTACTCTCTGAATGTAGCTTAAGCAAACTTTCAGGGTGGGGGTTAGAGCTGGCTTGTCCCTCACCAGCAACAATGGTGACCTAAGCCTCTTGGAATAAAATGTAAACTCCCTACCAAGTGTTCAAAGACCCTTACTGAGAGTCCTCAGTTACTAAGACAAGCCCAGTGCTCCCCGCCTCTGGGGCCTCCCAGGATCCCTAACTCTGCGTCTTTCAGTTTCACAGTTAATGCTGGGGCCTGGCAGAGGGACTCCCCGGGACACCATCTAAAGTGTATCCCCTGATTTGCTGCATTTCACTTATAACAACTGAGGGCTGCTTTATTTGCTTTTGTCCACTTGTTTATTTTCCAAATCTCCCATTGAAAAATAAGCTGTAAAAGGCAGGAGTTTTGCCTGCTGTGTTTTCCAGTATGTCCCCAGAACCTGTCCTAACCATTGAATATAACCAATAGCTTATAAATATCAGTGGAAAGAATGAAGGAACAGTGCATTTTAGTGTCATGCATGTGTGTGTATAAACAAAATTGAATTGTGACTTGCCTTTCTCTTTAATAGCTTATTTTATGGACATCATTTAATCTCTCTCCTTCACAACCTAATCATAAAAGAAAAAATAAAATCAAGGAAAATACTTGTTTCTGGGGCTAATTTTGAGAAGTTCTGATTTCTCTATGGTGTCTCACAGGCATCTCCCTCCAAGCCCCCAATAGATCTATTTCTGAGCTAATTTTGTCGTGCTCCTAGGGCTTAGTCTGAAACGACAGATGGAAGGGCTCCGGTTTCTGGAATATACTCTCAGCTCATGCCCTCTGTGGCCCCTGATCCTCACCTGGGACCTCACATGGTCTCCCGTTAGCACAGGGCTGGCCATCTTCTGGGGCAGGGCAAGTGCTCTCCACCCTGCCCCCCACCCCTTCCCCCGTGCAGAACTAAGCCAGCACCCTCACAAAGAGGCACCCATGCCTTGTGCTTTGCAGCTGACCTCACATGGGAGGAATCTGCCTCTCCCCAGCTCATGACTGTCAGTCCCTGCTCCAGGAAGTCACACCGGTCTTATGGGTTTCCATGGACTAGAATCTGCCAGATCTACCTCCCGCCCTCTGATTCACAGCATAATGAAAGCTTTGGGGGAAGACAGTGTGTGAGCCTTTGGCCACTGGGCAGAGCCGGGGTGTGGTGAGGAGGGTGAAGCCTGGAGTTGTGTGTGTGTGTGTGTGTGCACGCGCGCCCGCAGGGAAGGATTGGAGGAGCCCCAGCCCCAGCTCATGGGGCTCAGAGGCCCCATGCTCTGCCCTCAGATTGCCCCATCTGGGGCAGAGACAGGCATGTGCATGGAGGAGATTCTCTTGGTGTCTGCGTGAGCGATCCCACGGGGCCCCAGGGTCCACACCAAGAGGCCGGGTAACTGTCTAGCCCCCGCCCACTGTCGTGGGGATGAGCTCATATCCCATGACACATGCAGAGGCCCTGAACCCAGCTCAAGGAGGCCCTGGCTCTTTCTCTTGCAGAGCCAGAAACTGGCTGGTTTCTCTTTCTGAGTGATACATCCTTCTTGAACTGTTGCTTGGCTGTGGGGGCAGGATGAATGGGTCACGTACTTCACTGCCCGGGGGGCCCAGGAGGAGGGTTATGAGGATAGCTCCTAGTAAGCTGGTGGGATGGGGTGATGGCAGATGGTCCTGCAGTTCTGGCTTGGACCATGTCTCACGTTCTCATCTAGGGTAGCCACGCCTAGGCTGTCTCCCAAAGAGGCAAAGCCCCCATCCTCTGAGGCCGTGGACATCTTCTCCATCCCCTGGGGCTTCTCCTCTGCCCAGGGCACTGTTGCCCACATCTTCCCACAGTCTATAATCTGTACTGGCCACCTTCCCACAGGCCCATAGTCCTCGCTGCCCTCCTCCATGGTGCCTCCTGAAAACTGGCCTCCGCTCCTCATTTGCCCTTTGTGGCCATCTGCTGCTCCAGGAAGAGAGAAAAGACCAAGAAAGGGCCAAGAGGCTGAGTCTTCCTCTCTAGGCTCCTGGGTTGGCCTGTCTGATGTACCTTGGTGCTTCCCTTACGTCTTCCTCTGGCCTCTCCTCCTTGACCTGTGAGGTTGCTACTTTCCAATTTCTTGCTTGTGAATCTGATCACTGTGGAGAGACAGACACAGCTCTGCTCCTGGTGCAGTTAGAGGAGCAAAGGCATGAAAGTTGATCAGGAGCAGAGAAAAGGGGCTGTTCAGTGCCCTCTCCTCCAGCTTGCAGGATGCCCTCCTCTTGGGCTCCCTGGGAAACCACATCCTGGGTAGCTGATTGTCTGCACCTGATTACAGCAGCACCTCTGAGCTGAGAGCAGGGGTGGGAGCTGGAGAACGCATGGGGAGGGCCTGGCCAGTGTGCCCAGGAGCTTCCTGGCACTTCCCAGTCCCCTCCACTGAGGGGCCAGTGCCGTCTTGTGACAGGTGGGCAGTGAAGTCTGAAGAGAGGACATGAGAAATCCAGCGTCCTACAGAGGGTCTGCAGCACAGCTGAGCAGAGCTCCCACACGCTGATCTCTGTCCCACGGGCTCTCTTTCCCACCAGGCTGCCTCCCCAGGTGCCTGAGCATCTGACAGAGGTAACGGGCTACACTAGATAACCTGGGGCATCTTCTGAGTGTGAATCAGCCATCTACAGGCTGACCCCCATGTGGTCAGTTCTGGGCTTCCTGGAGGAAGGACCAGTCTTCTTTGGTTCAGATTCAATCAAAATGCCCTGAGCATGACCCTCATTTGTTCTGGGAACAGAAAGCTCCACTTCTTGGCTGGTATATGTGTGTTTGTGTGTTAGTCCATCAGTCGTGTCCGACTCTTTGAGAGCCCACGTACTGGGGCCTGCCAAGCTCCTCTGTCCATGGAATTTTCCAGGCAGGAATACTGGAGTGGGTTGCCCTTGCCTTCTCTGGGAGATCTTCCCAACTCAGGGACTGAGCCCGGGTCTCCCCCACTGCAGACAGATTCTTTGCCATCTGAGCTGCCAGGGAAGCCCTCCTGACTGGGACTGATCTGTTTTAGCCTCATCCAACCCCTAGGATTGCTGTTCTGTTGGCTTCGCAGTCAGATGCACTTGGGTTTAAATCCCACTCAACCTCTTGTTATCTAAATGAGCTGCTTTTCCTCTATGACCCTCAGTTTCTTTGTCTAGAAAAATTTATTTTTTACCCTCTTTTTTTTATACTATTTTTTTTTTAATTTTTATTAGTTGGAGGCTAATTACTTTACATCATTACAGTAGTTTTTGTTATACATTGATATGAATTAGCCATGGATTTACATGTATTCCCCATCCCAGTCCCCCCTCCCACCTCCCTCTCCACCCGATCCCTCTGGGTCTTCCCAGTGCACCAGGCCCGAGCACTTGTCTCATGTACCCAACCTGAGCTGGTTATCCGTTTCACCCTAGATAATATACATGTTTCAATGCTGTTCTCCTGAAACATCCCACCCTCGCCTTCTCCCAGAGTCCACAAGTCTGTTCCATACATCTGAGTCTCTTTTTCTGTTTTGCATATAGGGTTATCGTTACCATCTTTCTAAAGTCCATATATATGTGTTAGTATACTGTAATGGTCTTTATCTTTCTGGCTTACTTCGCTCTGTATAATGGGCTCCAGTTTCATCCATCTCATTAGAACTGATTCAAATGAATTCTTTTTAATGGCTGAGTAATATTCCATGGTGTATATGTACCACAGCTTCCTCATCCATTCGTCTGCTGATGGGCATCTGGGTTGCTTCCATGTCCTGGCTATTATAAACAGTGCTGCGATGAACATTGGGGTGCATGTGGCTCTTTCAGATCTGGTTTCCTTGGTGTGTATGCCCAGAAGTGGGATTGCTGGGTCATATGGCAGTTCTATTTCCAGCTTTTTAAGAAATCTCCACACTGTTTTCCATAGTGGCTGTACTAATTTGCATTCCCACCAACAGTGTAAGAGGGTTCCCTTTTCTCCACACCCTCTCCAGCATTTATTGCTTGTAGACTTTTGGATAGCAGCCATCCTGACTGGCGTATAATGGATTATCTCAATAGATGCAGAAAAAGCCTTTGACAAAATTCAACATCCATTTATGATTAAAACTCTCCAGAAAGCAGGAATAGAAGGAACATACCTCAACATAATAAAAGCTATATATGACAAACCCACAGCAAGCATCACCCTCAATGGTGAAAAATTGAAAGCATTTCCCCTGAAATCAGGAACAAGACAAGGGTGCCCACTCTCACCACTACTATTCAACATAGTTTTGGAAGTTTTGGCCACAGCAATCAGGGCAGAAAAAGAAGTAAAAGGAATCCAGATAGGAAAAGAAGAAGTGAAACTCTCGCTGTTTGCAGATGACATGATCCTCTACATAGAAAACCCTAAAGACTCTACCAGAAAATTACTAGAGCTAATCAACGAGTACAGTCAAGTTGCAGGATATAAAATTAACACACAGAAATCTCTTTTTTTTATACTATTTTTAATCTAGTAATTTCTCACCCATACCAATGAAATGCCCAGAAAGGGCGGGGTGGGGGGGGGAAATCTGTAAAACATATTCACCCCAGCTCTATTTTAATAGCAAAAATTGGAAGAAAAGTTTTTCCATTTGAAGATAAGATAGAATATGAAAAGATTAAATTATTTTTGAAAATTAATTTCACATATGAGGAACTGGAAAGGGTCAGTTTTCATTCCAATCCCAAAGAAAGGCAATGCCAAAGAATGCTCAAACTACCACACAATTGCACTCACCTCACACACTAGCGAAGTAATGCTCAAAATTCTCCAAGCCAGGCTTCAACAGTGCATGAAATGTGAACTTCCAGATGTTCAAGCTGGATTTATAAAAGGCAGAGGAACCAGAGATCTAATTGCCAATAACCCCTGGATCATTCAAAAAGCAAGAGAGTTCCAGAAAAGTATGTATTTCTGCTTTATTGACTATGCCAAAGACTTTGACTGTGTGGATCACAAAAAACTGGAAAATTCTTCAAGAGATAGGAATACCAGACCACCTTACCTGTCTCCTGAGAAATCTGTATGCAGGCCAGGAAGTAACATTTAGAACTGGACATGGAACAACAGACTGGCTCCAAATAGGAAAAGGAGTATGTCAAGGCTGTATATTGTCACCCTGCTTATTTAACTTATATGCAGAGTATGTCGTGAGAAATTCTGGGCTGGATGAAACAGAAGGTGGAATCAAGATTGCCGGGAGAAATATCAATAACCTCAGGTATGCAGATGACACCACCCTTATGGCAGAAAGTGAAGAAGAACTAAAGAGCCTCTAGATGAAAGTGAAGGAGGAGAGTGAAAAAGTTGGCTTAAAACTCGACATTCAGAAAACTAAGATCATGGCATCTGGTCCCAACACTTCAGGGCAAATAGGTGGGGAAACAATGGAAACAGTGACAGACTTTATTTTTTTGGTCTCCAAAATCACTACATATTGTGGCTGCAGCCATGAAAATAAAAGACACTTGCTTCTTGGAAGAAAAGCTATGACCAACCTAACACCATATTAAAAAGCAGAGATATTACTTTGCCAACAAAGGCCCATCTAATCAAAGCTATGGTTTTTCCAGTGGTCATGTATGGATGCGAGAGTTGGGCTAAAAAGAAAGCTGAGCGCCGAAGAATTGATGCTTTTGAACTGTGGTGTTGGAGAAGACTCTTAAGAGTCCCTTGGACTGCAAGGACATCCAACCAGTCCATCCTAAAGGAAATCAGTCCTGAATATTCATTGGAAGGACTGATGCTGAAGCTGAAACTCCATCTTTTGGCCATCTGATGCGAAGAACTGACTCATTGGAAAAGACCCTGATGCTGGGAAAGATTGAAGGCGGGAGGAGAAGGGGACGACAGAGGATGAGATGGTTGGATGGCATCACCAACTAAATGGACATGTGTTTGAGTAGACTCTAGGAGTTGGTCGTGGACAGGGAGGCCTGGCGTGCTGCAGTCCATGGGGTCAAAAAGAGTCGGACATGACTGAGTGACTGAACTGAACTGAACTGAATGAGGAACTGTGGTAGCATTTTAAATATGAATTTGTTAACTATAAAATAAACTATAACATGCAGATATTATTTGCAAATTTTTAATAAATGTGTGTGATTATATTTTTTAAAAAATGGGTATTTGCACCTCCTTTGACTTTTGTGAGGATTTGGTGAGGTGATATTTGTGGTTAGCACATAGATAGTGTTCAGAAACTGTTTTCCTGTTGGGAGTCATGGCAACATTAGCTGACAGACTGCAGTGTGCTACCTGCCTATACATAGAGTCTTAGTAACTCAAGGTTTCACTTTCTCCTTTTGTCAATGAGAAATCTGAAACCTCAAAGTCACACAGTGCATGGAGTGAAGTGGGGATAGAAACCAGGGATCCTGATGTCCCATTTACTCCTCCCTCTAGTCGGTCTGCTGTGGGCCTCGGGCGGTGCTTCAGCTCAGCCCATGGCGTGTTTCCCTTGTGCGCTCAGGAGGCTCCACATGGGCTGATTGTGTTTTCACGCGGTCGGCTCACTGAGGATTCCACATGGGCTTGCATTCCTGCAGCATGACGGTCCACAGAGGGGCCTGGAGGTTGTGTGGGCAGAAAATAGGTAGTGGTTTGGATCTAGCTTTGATGTGGACAAAGGAATCCCGTCAGTGGAGTGAGGATTGCACAGGCAGTCACAGGGAGCCAGAGATGATAGAAAGGGCTCTGCCAGCTGCACGGAATGGGGGCTGACCGGTAAAGAACCCGAGGGATCGAAGCCTTCACAGGGATGCGTGCGAGGAGTGGAAGGCAGTGGTGGGAGGGACATGTCTCACTAGAGGGCAGACAGAAAGGGTGGAGGGCCTGAGCTGGAGGGAATAGGGGAGGGATTCCACAGAGGAGAGAGGAGGCAGGTGCAGAACGAGAAGGACAGCCGGACCTAGTCTAGCTGTGCAGACTCCCCCAGAAGTGTCATCCATGGTCAGACAAGTTAGAGGAGGTGAGGGTGCTCCTGGGACTCAGCTGACCTCTTGGTTTATCATTCCCCATCCTCTTTCCCCTCTGTTAATTAGAGGATGCTGGGGACACTTGACCCTGCATCAGCTGCTTCTGTGGAGGACTAATTGCTCTTAACGTTACTCCTAAATGTGGTTGCAGAGGCCACTCAGATCCATGTGGAGTCCACGCATGTGTGTGTGTGTGTGTGTGTGTGTGTGTGTGTGAAATCCGGGCAATAGAAAAAGCCGCTGCAGAGTTCTATCCAGAGGATTAGCGTCGTCTGGGCCTGGATGAGAGGTTTTCACCAAGAGGAGTCAGGAGCCCACATTGCCTTGCTGGGGTTCTGCTCAGACCCCTCTGAGCAGCCTCAGCATGGGCCATTTCTAACCTCATCTGTTCTCTGTATCTGTGGATTGCTTGCCATGAAGCTGTCCAGTTGTTTCAGGCCTCCAGATGGGTTGGTCTCCTGCAGGGTGTGAAACAGCGCCTCTTCCTTCCTTCCTTCCTAAAACGAGCCTCCCTGCTTACTATCTGCATTAAACAAGAGCAGTGCAGAGTTGGGGTGAGTCCTGACCTCCGGGATCCCAGCTGGGCCAGGGTACTGTGGAGGACTTTGGCTATCACCCTAACCTCCCAGTCTGAGAGGGAGATACCACCTCTGATTTCAGAAAACCCAGATTAGGGAGACAGGGCTCCTGCTCCCAGGAAACTCCCATCTGATAGGAAGAGGGGTACAGAAACAGTGATGGGTGCAATTCAATGCTGTGACATGTGAGCCCACAATTAACTGGTCTGTGTGCATGGATGCAGGTGTGGATAGGCAGGGCTGTGAGTCTCCCGGCAGGACTGGCTGGGGGGTGGTGGGCAAACGAGATACAAAGGCAAAGAAACCTGCAAAGCCTGCTCTTTACCAGACATGGTGCTAAACAAGCCTCAACCACCGTCTCATTTAACCCTTTGCACTTCCACAGGCAAGCAGCTGGGACTCAGAACAGAGGTCCTCCAGGCAGCAAGTGGAGCAAGTCTGGGAGTGCCTGCTTCCAGGCCAGCCTCTGCACCAGAAAAGGCAGAGATGTCCACTAAGTCCCATAGATATGGGACACACTGGAGTGGTGAGTCCAAATGTGACAGAGCAGGACTGGAGAGCGGCAAAACAGAGGACAGGTGAGCTGGAAACTGCTGGAGAGTGGCTGAAAAGTTATTTTCCTGCCACTCAGGTTTTACTAGAAAGCCTGCTTGGAGTGGGATGGGGGGTGGTGCATGAAGGGGAGAAGGAGGTCAGAAGGCTTTGGGGGAGAAAGGTGAGCCCTGAGCTCCCTCTTACAGGCAAGTCTTTGCATGCATGGCTGTAGCTTCACCCTCTCTCTACCTGTGGTCCAGCCTCCAGCACTCTCGGCACCCCCAAACCACCTCGCTCCCCAGCTTAGGAACACAGCTGAGAAACCTGGCATTGGAGGAGACTTCACAGTCATCAGATTCAACCCTGACTTGTATCACATGAAGGATGACACAGTCTAGAGAGGGGACAGAAGGGCAGGGGTTACAAAGGGGGTCAGCCGCAGGCCCCGGCCAAGTCCAGATCTCCGGATCTCCGGAGTTCACCTTTACTCACCTCTCTGCCTCTGCACATTCCATTCTCTCTGCTGGAATGCCTTTTTTTCACCTCCTGCCTTATTGAATTTTTTAATCATTCAGAGCTGATTGAGAGCTTCCCATGTACATGTGTTCCAGGCATTTAGGGGTACAGCTTTGAACAAAACAAGTGCAAGTCCCCACCCTCCCAAAACTTTCATTTCAGTGTGTGGAGAGAAGGTGGCAAGTGACATAAACACATACCTGGAATATAAAGCATGTTAGAAATACTATGTAGAAAAAAGAAGGTATGAAAGAGTTCTAGGGAGTGCTATGGGATGGGATGTTGTGTATTTTATTTTATTTTATTTTTTGGCTGTGCAACATACCATGTGGGATCTTAGTTCCCCAACCAGGAATCAAGCTCGTACCCTGTACATTGGAAGCATAAAATCTTAACCACTGGGCAACCAGGGAAGTCCAATGTTGTGTATTTTAAATGGAATAGTCAGGAAAGGCCTACAGCAAGAACCCAAGGAGTGGGGTCAGGGTGAGGATATGCAGGGGAGAAGGAACAGCAGGGGCCATGTCCCAAGCAGACATGTTCTGAAATCAGCAAGGAGGCCAGTATAACTGGGCATGTATGAATGAGGGAAAGAGCTGTAAGAGGTGAGGGTGGAGGAGTGGGTGATGCTGGGCAGTGGGAGAAATCATGAAGCAACTTGGGCTTTTATGGTGAATGAGATGAGAAGCCTCTTCAGAGTACTGCACAGAGGGGCGGCATCATCTGACTTACTTGTAAAAGGTTCTCTCTGGCTAGCTTGGAAGTGGGCAGTCACAGTAATGTGGCAGCTGCCTAGAACTAGGGTGACAGCAGGAGGGGCAGGGAGACGTGGTCAGAGGATAGATATGTCTTGACAATAGAATCAGTAAGATTCCCTAACAGATTAGATACAAGGTATAGGTGAGGGCAAACAATGACTCAGAAGTTCGGCCTGAATGACTGTGAGGCTGGAGCTGCCACTTAACAGTGACAGAGAAGACCACAGGAGGGGCTGGCTTTGTGGGAAAAATCAACAGTGAGCTTTGAGACATGTTGTTTGAGATGCCTATTAGACACACCCAAGGAGAATTGTCAAGTAGGCAATGAGATATACTAGAAGGAGAGTTAAGAAGGAGGTTCATGCTGTAGACATAAATTTGGAAATCATCAGCATATAAATGGCATGTGAAGTCATGAGCCAGGATTAAGTCATCAAGGGAATGAATATAGATAAAAGAGAAGAGCTCCCAGGACCATCCCCTGAATCATTCCAGTGTCAAAGGGTCAGATGAGAAGCAACAAGACAAAAAACTGGGAAATGAGAAGGAGCAGGTGGTGAGGTATGAAATTCACCAGAAGAATAGGGCATCCTAGAACACAAGTAGAAACAGTGTTGACTGGAAAGGATGAACATCTGTGGAAAATGCTGTAAAGATGAGAACTGAGAAGGCCTGTTTGGTTGGGCAACATGGAATCCATTGATGACCTTGACAAGGGTAGCCAAGGGCTGTGGTGAGGGTGAAAACCAGACTGTGGTGATTCCAAGAGCAAATGAGAAGAGAGGGCTTAGGAGCAGCGAGGATAGAAAGCATTTTCCAAAAATCTTATAGGGAAGAGGAGCAGATAAATGGGAAAGTAACCAGTGCTAATTCCTGTCCCCCAGCTTCTTCTGAAACTTGCTCATGATTTTGCCCTTCCCTTGCTGGGAAGCTGTCACTGACAGACCAGAAGCTGTCTCATAGACAGATCAGTCAATGAGACCCTGATTGCTCTAGAGCCACGTTCATTTCAACCTCATTTCCTCATTCTTTGTTCCTGCCTGTAGAAGCTTGGATCCAGCGTGGGACTTTCCCACTTCTTCTCTGTTCCTATAGAGCAAGTAACTCCATGACTTACTTCTGCACCTCATCCAGACTTCTACTCGAAATGTCACTTCCCTTAACGCTGTCTAAAATAGACCACTCGCTCCACCATGTTATTTATCTCATTAGAGTGATCATCAAAATCTGAACTTATGGTATTTATTTGTGTGCTTGCTTCACTAGGAAAATAAGTGCATGAGAAGAGTGCTCTTGACTGCACTAGTTCCTCGACTTTCCCAATGCTCAGGACCATACTTTGCATGTGTGTGAGTGCTCACTCAGTTATGTTCAATTCTTTGCAACCCTATGGACTGTAGCTCACCATGTCCTCTGTCCATAGGATTCTCCAGGCAAGAATACTGGTATGGGTTGTCATTGCCTACTCTAGGCGATTCTCCCAACCCAGGGATCAATGCTGCTTCCCACTCCCCCACCCCCACCCCGTCCTACATTGGCAGGCAGATTCTTTTACCTCTGAGCCACTTGGGAAGCCTCATACTTGGCACATGATTTCTTCAGCATGCCCAATATATCTGTCACTTACATAAATACTCCTTGATGTAATGTCTACTTATGTTAAAAAGATGCAAAACTATGTTTACAAAAATAAATGTAACCTGTAATATCTAGTCACTGTTCCTGATGACAGAAAACTTAATGCAGTCACATCCAGATCAACTCTGGCTTAACTTCAAGCATTATAAGACCCCCTCTCCTATCCCTTCTCCACTTAGCCTCAGATTATTTTAAGTCTGCTTTCTGAAAGGTATACGATTTTAGATCTCTGCCATGAATCCCCAATTGGAGCTGAAACTCTAATACCTTGGACACCTGATGCGAAGAACTGACTCATTGGAAAAGACCCTGATGCTGGGAAAGATTGAAGGCGGGAGGAGAAGGGGATGACAGAGGATGAGATGGTTGGATGGCATCACCAACCCCATGGACATGAGTCTGAGCAAGCTCTGAGAGTTGGTGACGGACAGGGAAGCCGGCGTGCTGCTGTCTATGGGTCACAAAGTGTCAGACATAACTGAGCGAATGAACTGAACTGAACAGATGAATCCCCAAACCTTAGAAACCTTCAGACTTTTGTTTTGAAGATCCAGTCCTTGACGCTACTCTGGGGTCTGTGCTGCTGGCCAGATGGAAGACTCGGGGAGTTTTGTACAAGCAAAAGGATGGGGTTGAAATATTCCAGTGTTTCACCTCTCCATGTCATCTCTCCTTCCTGGCAGTAGTGATCATTTGACTTTGTGAACATTTCTTCCCTCCATTAATAGTCTCCAGCTTTAGAGACAAAAGTCAGAAACCCATCTTCCCTCTAGCGTCTGCCCTCGCTCTTTTTGGTGGTATTTCTGTGCTTCACCTTTCAGTCCTCCACTCCTGTCCTCCACGGCAATATAGGACCCCCAGCCATTCTCCACCCCTGCCTCTAAGTAGTTCCACGCAGCAGGCGGAGCTAACTGGCTTTAAGGCCAAACAAAAGAGTGAAGTCTGCATTTAGGGGTGAGACCAGGACAGACAGTCCTGGCATTTCTGCAGACACTAGGAGCTATCAGAGCCAAGCCAGCCTCAGCCCTTCTGGGGGAGGGGGTGTGCTGTGCCGCTTCCCAGGAGGCAGGAAGCAGGAGAGGGGCTGAAGCCGGGGTAAGTATGGTGTGATTTTATGTGGGGAAGGAGGAGCATTCCATCTCTCTGAAGTTCAAGGAGTCCCTTCTTCTGTGCTGTGTTGCATGATATCAGTTTAAAAATACAGTTTGTGATTTTTGTCCATGACTTCTACATGCAATTCAACCCCTTCATCCAGTGCTTAACCAATCAAATAGCAATTGGTCTAGTGTGAAGGGGAGAGGAAATTAGGATTTTAAAGACCCTTCTTAGGTGGCTCAGTGATAAAGAACCTGCCTGCCAATGCAGGAGATGTGGGTTCAATCCCTGGGTTGGGAAGATCCCCTGGAGGAGGCCATGGGAGCCCATTCCAGTATTCTTGCCAGGAGAACCCCAGGGAGAGAAGGGTGTCAAAGAGTTGGTCACGACTGAGCACGTACGCACACAATTTTAAAGACATATTTAAGTCTCTGCAATTTGTCCCCTCCTGAGTTTTCTGCCACTGAAATGATCCCTCTTTTTTTCCCAGCTTTATTGAGATACAATTGACATATATCATGTAAGTTTAAGGTATACAATGTGACACTTTGATAAACATATATATTACAAAATAATTACCACAATAAGGTTAGTTAATGTATCCATCTTATAATTACCATTTATTTGTGTGTGTGGTAATTTAAGATCTCCTCTCTTAGCAGCTTTCAAATATCATTAAATTCCAGAGCTTATTTATTTTCTAACTAGAGGTTTGTACCCTCTGAACAATACCTTCCGATACCCCTGCCCCCACCCGGCCCAATCCCTAGCAACCACCACTCCACTCTGTCTCCACGCTTTTTTTTTAGCTTTCACATGTAAGTAAGAAAATTCAGTACTATCTTCCTGTCAGACTTATCTCACTTAGCAGTTATCCAAAATGAAACACAGAAAGACAATCTTAAAAGAGAAAAGAATAAAGCTTCAGTGAACTGTGGGAAAATATCAAGAAACCTAATACAAGCACAGTTGAAGTGCCTGAAAGATGGAATAGACAAGCAATTACTAAAATATTTCAAAATTGCGGTGGAGGGGCTCTCTACAGACACAAAAATATTAATGAACTCAAGCAAAAGAAATGTGAAACAAATTATATCAAGTCACATCACAATAAAATTGCTTGTAGCAGGCGATAAAGAAAATAATCACAAAAACAGGCACAGAAAAACAGACACATTGCACAAAGATCATATTACAGAGGGAAAAAGAGTAAAAGCAAATTCTTTATAGAATGAAGAGAAAATATTTTTTCAGACATTTCAAAGGTGAAATAATTTAACACCAACAGACTCTGAACTCTAAGAAATGTTAAAGATAGTCCCTTGGGATGAATAAGAGTGATTTATATAAAATGGATTTACAGATGCACACAAAAGAAGAAAGAGCACTCTACCTAGATAGAAACAAAAGACTTTTGCTTATTATTTAAACCTACTTGAAGAATAAATAATTGTTTAAAGCAAACTTGATAGAAATTTATTTTGAGGTTTTTAACATATGTTAAAGAAAAGTGTATCATACCAAAGCACATAAGTCAGAAAGAAAGAAATGAAAGGATATTGTTTCTAGGTTCTGAGACTCTAAGTGAAGTGATGTAATATGAAGATAAACTATCCTAAGTGAAGGATCTGTACAACGCAACACACAACATAACCACCAAATCACACAGAGTTATGGAGTGTAAATCAACAAAGGAGATGAGATGGGATTATATAAAACATTCCATGCAAAAGAAGAACAAAGGCATAAGAAAACAGAGCAAATGTGGGACATAGAAAACAAACAGCAAGGTGGTAGATTTAAACTCTGATTAAAAGAAAGAGATTGTCAGATTGAACAAAAAAGACCTAACTATATATTATCTGGGCTTCCCTGGTAGCTCAGTGGGTAAAGAATCCACCGGCCAATGCAGGAGCCACAGGAGATATGGATTTGATCCCTGTGTTGTGAAGATCCCCTGGAGAAGTGAACGGTAACCCACTCCAGTATTCTTGCCTGAGAAATCCCACGGACAGAGGAGCCTGGCAGGCTACAGTCCATGGGGTTGCAAGAGTTGGACATGACTTAGCGCTAAAGAACAACAGTATATATTATCTGCAAGGAACTTATTTTAAATATAAAGATATAAATAGGTTAAAATTAAAGTGATAGAAAAAGAAATGCCTTGTTTATACCAATAAAAAGAAAGCTGAGGCCTCCCTGGGGCTAAGTGGTGAAGAATCATCCTACCAATGCAGAAGACATGGATTTGATCCCTGATCCAGAAAGATCCCACATGCCTGGGTGCAACCACATCCACTGTGCCACAACCGTTGAGCCTGTGCTCTAAGTCCAGGAAGCGCAGCTGTTGAGCCCACGTGCCACAACCACTGAAGCTCGCGCCCCTCAGAGCCCGCTCCTCAACCAAAAAAAGAAGTCAACGTAATGAGAAGCCCACACACCACGAGAGGAAAAGCCCTCGCAGCGACGAAGACCCAGCACAGCCCAAACTGAGCAAATAAATACATGAAATTTTACATATGTTACATGAAAGTTGAAGTGACTAAATTAACTTGAAAGTAGATTTTAGAGCAAAGAATATCACCAAGGACAGAGAAGTTCATTCTGTGATGATTATGATGCAATTTATGAAGAGGATATGATACGTCCTAAATGTTTATGCATTTATTAAGAGATTTTCAAAATATATGAATCAAAACTGTTATAAGAAATAATTGAGGAATTTACAGTTATGTTCAAAGATATCAACACTACTCATTTAATAATTGATAAAACAAGTGGCCATGATGTCAGTAGAAATATAGAAGACTTGAATCATACTGTCACATCAATTAACCTAATTGACATTACAGAACATTCCATGCAACAACAGATTGCACTCAGATTCCATTCTTTTCAAGTGTACTGGGAGCATTTACTGAGAGAGAGCATATGCTGGCCCATAAAACAAGTCTCAATAAGTTTAAAAACTTTTAAGTTATGCAAAGCATGCTGTTTGACCACAGAGGAATAAAAATAGAAATAAGAGAAAGATCTTTTAAGAGTCTCCCAACATATCGGGGGGGGGGGGGGGGGGGGGTGGGGGCGGCGAGGAAAGCCCACTTATAACTAACTCATAAACCAAAGGGCAAGCCAAAAAGAAAGTTAGAAAGTCTTTTGATCCAGAAAATTGCAACACAACATTTAAAAATGTTTGAATGTAGCTAAAGTAGTACTGAGAGGAAATTGTATAGCATTAAATATGCATATTATAAGAAGAAAGACTTCAAGTTAAAGATCTTGGCTTCCATGTTAAAAAGCAAGAAAAGAGAAGAACAAAGAAAGCCCAAGGAAAATAATAAAAAGTCAGCTCAGAGATTTAGTGAAATAGAAAAATGAAAACAACAAAACCAATGAAACAAAAAGCTGATTCTTTAAAATTGATAAAATTAGCCAACTTACACATGAAAAAAAGGGAGAAAATATAAATTATCAATATCAGAAATGAAGTCACCTTACTACAAATCCCACAGGTATTAAAAAATAGTAAGGACATACTATCAAAAACTTTAAGTCAATAAATTCTAAAGCAGATAACATGATTAAATTTCTTAAACAAAAATTGACAAAGTTCATTCAAAAGGTAACAGATAATCTGAAAACTCTAAATCAGCTAGAGAAATTATATTCTAAATTAAAAATTTTCCAGTAGGGACTGACAGTAAAAGGGCACAAGGAAAATTTCAGGGACAGAATGTACTAGTAGTCACAAGGGATATACATTTGATATAAATCATCAAGCTAAACACTTAAAACAGGTATATTTTTATTACTTGTAATTTATACTTCAGTAAAGTTGATTTTAAAAGCTTGAGCGGAAAAAAAAAAACAAACTTCCCACAAAGGAGCACTGGTGAATTCTACCAAATGTCTAAGAAAAAGATTATACCGAATTATCCACAAACTACTACAGAAAGTTGAAAAGAAGGGACTACTTCTCACTTCATAAGGACATTGTTTTGACACCAAAGTCAGACAAAGACAGGAAAAGGAAGCTATAGACCAGTATCCCTTATTAACATAGGGACAGAGAAAGTAACAAGATTTTAGCAAATCAAATGTAAACACAGTTAAAAAAAAACAAAAGGACTAAACAACCCAATCAGATAGGGTTGATTTGCCAAAGGAATGCAAGGTTGTTTTACCATCAAAAATCAATCAGTATAATTCACCATATTAACAGACTAAAAAAAACCCCAACTATATGAGCATTTCAATAGATGCAGAAAAAAGCAGTTTTCAAAATTTGACATTTATAGAAAAATCCTATGAAATTTACATGAAGCTACTAAAACTAAAAAGTAATATACGAGATTGCTATACAAAAACAATTGCATGTTAATATACTAACTGTTGACTGAAAAATAGAGTCACAACCTGAAAGTAGAGAGTTATTTTATTTGGTGGGAATGTTTAGGACTCTGAGCCAGGGAGACAGCATCTCAGTAGCTCTGGGAAAACTGCTTCAAGGAGGTGGGGAGAAGTCAGGCTATATTCAAGTTTGCAACAAAGGGAGCAGGCAGTCTGAACATCAAAGATCAGGTATCAAGTTAAGGAAGTTAGTATTCTGTGTATGGGAAGATGCAAGCCTCTGGGCTCACTGAACTCATTTCCCTCATATGCACTTCAGCTATCTGGGGCCAAATCCTGTTTCCTTGTTCACCTTGCTTCTTGCATTCCCCCAGCTCCTCAGCAATCACTGTGGGGGAGGCAGCATCTGCTGGATTGCAGTTTGAGGAGCCCTCATTGACATTCCGAGACCATAAATAGCTGATGGCTGTGACATTTCCTCTTAATTAATATGGTAGGAGATATTTTCATTTCACATAACAATGAATAACCAGAAATTGAAATAAAAATACCATTTACATTATGATAAAAATATGTGAAATACCTAGGGAAAAAACAGACAAAATACATGCAAAATCTTTTCACTGAGCTACAAAACTTAAAAAAAAATTAAAATGAACTAAATAAATGGATATTCATGTTTATGAATACAAAGATTTTGTATTGTTAATATATTCATTCCTCTCCAATTTAGTCTATAGATTTAATTCAATCCCAATTCAAAAATCTCAGCAGACTTCCTTTTTTTTTTGTAGAAATGGACAAGTTTATTGTAAAATTCATATGGTAATGTAAAGAACCTAGAGTAACTAAAGCAACTTGGAAAAAGGACAAAATTAGAGGATTATTTGATTTCAAGACATTATAAAGCTACAGTAAATAATAAGAAAATGTCAGTCAGTTAGTCAGTTCAGTCACTCAGTCGTGTCTGACTCTTTGCATGAATCGCAGCACACCAGGCCTCCCTGTCCATCACCAAATCCCAGAGTCCACCCAAACCCATGTCCATCGAGTTGGTGGTGCCATCCAGCCATCTCATCCTCTGTCGTCCCCTTTTCCTCCTGCCCCCAATCCTTCCCAGCATTAGGATCTTTTCCAATGAGTCAACTCTTCGCATGAGGTGGCCAAAGTATTGGAGCTTCAGCTTCAACATCAGTCCTTCCAGTGAACACCCAGGACTGACCTCCTTTAGGATGGATTGGTTGGATCTTCTTGCAGTCCAAGGGACTCTCAAGAGTCTTCTCCAACACCACAGTTCAAAAAGCATCAATTCTTCAGTGCTCAGCTTTCTTCACCATCCAATTCTCACATCCATACATGACTACTGGAAAAACCATAGCCTGAACTGGGTGGACCTTTGTTGGCAAAGTAATGTCTCTGCTTTTAAATATGCTATCTAGGTTGGTCATAACTTTCCTTCCAAGGAGTAAGCGTCTTTTAATTTCATGGCTGCAATCACCATCTGCAGTGATTTTAGAGCCCAGAAAAATAAAATCAGCCACTGTTTCCACTGTTTCCCCATCTATTTCCCATGAAGTGATGGAACCAGACGCCATGATCTTAGTTTTCTGAATGTTGAGCTTTAAGCCAACTTTTTCACTCTCCTCCTTCAGTTTCATCAAGAGGCTTTTTAGTTCCTCTTCACTTTCTGCCATAAGGGTGGTGTCATCTGCATATCTGAGGTTATTGATGTTTCTCCCGGCAATATTGATTCCAGCTTGTGCTTCTTCCAGCCCAGCATTTCTCATGATGTACTCCACATATAAGTTAAATAAGCAGGGTGACAATATACAGCCTTGACACACTCCTTTTCCTATTTGGAACCAGTCTGTTGTTCCATGTCCAGTTCGAACTATTGCTTCCTGACCTGCATACAGGTTTCTCAAGGGACAGGTCAGATGGTCTGGTATTCCCATCTCTTTAAGAATTTTCCACAGTTTATTATGAACTACACAGTCAAAGGCTTTGGCATAGTCAATGAAGCAGAAATAGATGTTTTTCTGGAACTCTCTTGCTTTTTCAATGATACAGTGGATGTTGGCAATTTGATCTCTGGTTCCTCTGCCTTTTCTAAAACCAGCTTGAACATCTGGAAGTTCACGGTTCACATACTGCTGAAGCCTAGCTTGGAGAATTCTGAGCATTACTTTATTAGTGTGTGGATGAGTGCAATTGTGTGGTAGTTCAAGCATTCTTTGGCATTGCCTTTCTTTGGGATTGGAATGAAAACTGACCTTTTCCAGTCCTGTAGCCACTGCTGAGTTTTCCAAACATGCTGGCAGCACTTTCACAGCATCATCTTTTAGGATTTGAAATAGCTCAACTGGAATTCCATCACCTCCACTTCCAACAAACACCCTCTTCCAACAACACAAGAGAAGACTCTACACATGGACATCACCAGATGGTCAACACCTAAATCAGATTGATTATATTCTTTGCAGCCAAAGATGGAGAAGCTCGATACAGTCAACAAAAACAAGACTGGGAACTGACTGTGGCTCAGATCATGAACTTCTTATTGCCAAATTCAGACTTAAATTGAAGAAAGTAGGGAAAACCACTAGATCATTCAGGTATGACCTAAATCAAATCCCTTATGATTATACAGTGGAAATGAGAAGTAGATTTAAGGGACTAGATATGATAGACAGAGTGCCTGATGAACTATGGACAGAGGTTCGTGATGACATTGTACAGGAGACAGGGATTAAGACCATCCCCATAGAAAAGAAATGCAAAAAAGCAAAATGGCTGTCTGAGGAGGCCTTACAAATAGCTGTGAAAAGGAGAGAAGTGAAAAGCAAAGGAGAAAAGGAAAGATATTCCCATTTGAATGCAGAGTTCCAAAGAATAGCCAGGAGAGATAAGAAAGCCTTCCTCAGCAATCAATGCAAAGAAATAGAGGAAAACAACAGCATGGGAAAGACTAGAGATCTCTTCAAGAAAATTAGAGATACCAAGGGAATATTTCATGCAAAGATGGGCTCGATAAAGGACAGAAATGGTATGGACCTAACAGAAGCAGAAGGTATTAAGAAGAGGTGGCAAGAATACACAGAAGAACTGTACAAAAAAAGATCTTCATGACCCAGATAATCACAATGGTGTGATCACTCACCTAGAGCCAGACATCCTGGAATGTGAAGTCAAGTGGGTCTTAGAAAGGATCACTACGAACAAAGCTAGTGGAGGTGATGGAATTCCAGTTGAGCTGTTTCAAATCTTGAAAGAAAATGTCAGGAAGGACAAATAGATCAATGTAACAAAGTAAGAATTCAGAGGTAAATAAAAACAAATATGGTCAGATGATTTTTGACAAAACTGCAAAGGCAATTCAGTAGAGAAAGGACAGTCTAGAGCAATTGAATATCCATAGATTCCCCTCCATACTCCCCAACTCAAAAAAACAAAAAACAAAAACAAAAAAACCCTTTGTCCAAAGCTTTTACCATGTATTTTGAAAAGTAACTCACAGAAGAACATGTAGGAGAAAATTTTTGTGTTCTAGGATTAGGCAAAGATTTCTTAGATATGACACCAAAAACAAGATCCATAAAAGAAAAAAAATAATTGGATTTTATCAAAATTAAGAACACCACCTCTTTGAAAGAAACTGTGGAAGAGAATGAAAAGATAATCCACAGACTGGGGGAAATATGTGCAATAGCTTACCTGATAAAGGACTTATATCTCTCTATATATGTTGTTATTCCACATGGGCTTCCCTGATAACTCAGAAGGTAAAAATCCACCTGCAATGCAGGAGACCCCAGGTTGATTCCTGGGTCAGGGCGATCTGCTGGAGAAGGGATAGGCTACCCATCCCAGTGTTCTTGGGCTTCCGTTATGGCTCAGCTGGTAAAGAAACAACAAATATACATATATTTGTTGTTCAGTCATTCAGTTGTAACCCCATGTGCTGCAGGAAGGGGGGCCTCTTACCAGGATGGAAACTGGGCTTTTGTCTACCACTCAGAAATGATTTGTCTGAGGAGACACATGTGCTGACAAAGCAAGAGATTTTATTGGGAAAGGGCGCCTGGGTAGAGAGCAGTAGGGTCAGGGAACCCAGGAGAACTGCTCTGCCAAGTGGCCATCTCGGGTTTTTTGGTGACGGGATTAGTTTCTGGGTTGTCTTTAGCCAACCACTCTAACTTAGAGTCCTTCCTGGTGGTGCATGCCTTGTTCAGCCAAGATGCACGCCAGTGAGAAGGATTCTGAGGTGATTGGACATATGGTGTCTCCTTTTGACCTTTCCCAAACTCTTCCAGTTGGTGGTGGTTTATTAGTTCCGTGTTCTTTACCAGGATCTCCTGTCATAAAACAACTCATGCAAATGGTTACTATGGTGCCTGGCCAGGGTGGGTGGTTTCAGTCAGTGTGCTTCCCCTAACACATGGACTTTGCAACCCCATGGACTGCAGTAAGCCAGTGTTCCCTGTCCTTCACTATCTCCTGGAGCTTGCTCAAACTCAAGTCCATTGAATTGATGATGCCATCCAACCATCTCATCCTCTGTCATCCCCTTCTTCTCCTGCCTTCAATCTCTCACAGCATCAGGGTCTTTTCCAATGAGTTGGCTGTTCTCATCAGGTGGCCAAAGTATTGGAGCTTCAGAATGGGTCCTTCCAATGACTATTCAGGGTTTGTTTCCTTTAGGATTGATTGATCTCCTTGCTGTCCAAAGGACTCTCAAGAGTCTTCTCCAACACTACAGTTAGAAAGCATCAATTCTTTGGTGATCAGCCTTCTTTATGGTCCAACTCGCACATCTCTATGTGACTACTGGAAAAACCATAGCTTGAACTATATGGACTTTTGTCAGCAAAGAGTGGTGTGTCTGCTTTTTAACATGCTATTTAGGTTTGTCATAACTTTTCTTCCAAAGAGCAAGCGTCTTTTAATTTCATAGCCTATTTTTTAAAACCTCAGAATTCCGTCATAAAAAACTAAACATCTCAGTAAAGTAATGGAGGAAATATTAGAAAAGATGAGTCACCAAAGACAATATATGAAGATAAGTGACCATATGGAAAGATGTTCATACCAGTAGCCATAAAGGAAATGCAAATTAAACTCAATGAAATAGCACTGCATATCCATTAGAATATCCAAAAATAGAAAGATGTGCAGCAACCAGGATTCTCATATATGTCCACTGGGAATGTAAAATGGCCAACCATTTTGGGAAACGGTTGGGCAGTTTCTTAATAAGTAAAACATACACCTAC
This sequence comes from Odocoileus virginianus, assembly GCF_023699985.2. Lineage (NCBI taxonomy): Eukaryota > Metazoa > Chordata > Mammalia > Artiodactyla > Cervidae > Odocoileus > Odocoileus virginianus. The sequence goes on along the minus strand of NC_069678.1, from coordinate 9,683,290 downwards.
CGTGTAACAGTCTTTCTAGTCTTTTAGGCCTTTACTCAAGAGAAATGAAAGCATAGCCCATCCAAAGACTTGTCATGAATGTGCAGGGCAGCTTTATTTGTAATAGTCAAAACCTGGAAACAATCCAAGTGTCCATCAATAGATCAATGGGTAAACAAAATGTGGGTATTATCCATACAATGAGGGCATTTACTACCCAGCAATAAAAAGTAATGAACAATTGATACATGCCACAACTTGTTTGAATCTCAAAGTAGTTTTGCTGAGTGAAAGAAGCCAGGCATAAGAGAATACATACTGGATGATTCTCTTTACATAAAATTCTTGAAAGTTCAAACTCATTTATAGGGACCCAAAGTAGATCAGTTGTTTTCTGGGACTGGTGGACAGGGAGGATCATGAAGGAGGAAATACAGAAGGGCATTAGAAAAATGTTAGAAGGAATGGACATAGCAGTTGTATACCAAGAATACAGGAAGAAGTGATGTCCACAGTGTAGTGAATGGGGCTGGTTTCTCTATTTCTACCTGTGCACCAGATGAACTGAACTGTGTTTTGTGGGCAAATTGGTTTATCATGGTAACTCTTCTGGAGGGAAAAAGGTACCTGGTGACCGATAGAGAAGTTTGAGAACCATGCATTGCGTATCCATGATGTGTCAGATCTGATGTTAAACGCTTTAAATGAATGATCCTATTTCATTCTCATAAAAACCTTTTGAAGTACCATTACTCTCATTTTACAGATGAGGAAATGGAGCCTGAGAGGGTCCAACAACTTGCTCCACCACTGCAGAGCTGGTATTGATGCCATAAGACTCTGCTCCCTGGGCCAGTCCCAGTGCTGGGCTGAGTCCTGGGAGCTCCGGTTCTAGGAAGATCTTGGGGGTGAGAGAGGGGAGTCACTCCTTGGCATGTGTTTTTGCTGGTTTGACCTCAAATGTGTTGCCCCAGGACCCAGGGGCACTGGAATTCCTTTGCTTAGGGTGACTGACCACCTCCACCCCCCTTTGCCTGGGACTGGAGGGATTCCTGAACATGGAACTTTCATCTTAAAACCAGGATGAATCAGTCACTCTAATTCTGGCTCAGCAGAGGCCTTGTGCTTCCAGACTGGTTTTCTGGGTCCTGGGTGCCTTCATGACATGCATAGCACATTTTCCTGGGCTTAGGCCAGACAAGTGAGATGGTTTCAATGGTTTCACAGGTAAAGGAGGAAAGAGAGGTGATTTTCTTTATTGCTCTTTTATTTTTGTGCTATCTAATATCAGGATCACTAGGCAAGATGGTTCTAGCTTTTTCAACCTCCCATTTCCAGCTGGGGCCTCACAAGGGTGGGGGGTTCTGAAGGGAGGTAGGGGCTTCTGGTTGAAAGTAAATGGTGGTCACTGAGAAACAGCTTTTCTAAAGGTGGGTCGAGCCTGACGCTGCTGGGTGAAGGGCATGGCCTGTCTACCTGTTTGGGACAATCTACTTGTCTGGTTACTTTTGCCCCTGGGGACTTTTGGACCCCTGCTTCGGGCTTTGGGACTGCTGCTGGGTTTCGGAGTTGTTCTGAGTTTGGGGTGCAGCAGGATCAGGCTCCTTATTAAGGCAAGTACACTCAGGCTTGGGCTCCAAACAGCAGCACGGCTTTGATGGGCAGCATGGGTTGCATTTTGATGGGCAGCATGGGTTGCATTTTGATGGGCAGCATGGGTTGCATTTTGATGGGCAGCATGGGTTGCATTTTGGTGGGCAGACTGGGTTGCATTTTGGCGGGCAGCTTGGACTGCATTTTGGTGGGCAGCTTGGACTGCATTTTGGCGGGCAGCTTGAGTGGCACTTTGGTTGGTCACACATCTTCTCAAGTTTTGGGGGTCCTAGAACAAAAAGATTTTCAGAGAAAAACTGGCTATCTGCATTCCCTCACTCCTTCTTTGACCCCCAGATACACCAGTCTTCAGAGCAATGACACAGACAAGGGCTGGGAAATCAGGCCAAGATGTTCACAGGGAACCCAGTCTCACAGTACTGGGCTTTCATTCGGGTCCGTGAGCTGGTTCCTCACTGTGCTGTGCTCAATTGCTCAGTGATATCTGACTCTTGCAACCCCATGGGCTATAGCTCACCAGGCTCCTCTGTCCATGGGATTCTCCAGGCCAGAATACTGGAGTGGGTTGCCATTCCCTTCTCCAGGGGATCTTCCCAACCCAGGGATCCAAACTGCATCTCTTAAATCTCCTACATTTGCAGGTGGGTTCTTTACCACTAGTGCCACCTGGGAAGCCCCAAAGGGGGTCAATTTCCCAATGGAAAAGGAAAGACCAGAATATGTAATAATTTTGCCTGGGGTCTCTTGGCTAATGAGGAAGAGTATGACCCTTGACAATTGAGTCTGAGTCGAGTGGTGAGCACTTCACAAACATCATATCATAAGTGATAGCAGCCAACCTGAGAGGTCAGTGTTTTCACCCCATTTTAGCTATGAGTAAGACAGAGGTTTAGTGATCTACCTCGGTTGCTGTTAGATAGATTCAAAGCAGTTTCCATCCCCACTCAGAGCATATCCTTGGTCTTATGTCCTTGGTCTGGTGCTACCATGGAGCGCAGGTGCAATGAGAGTCTTACTAGATGACTTGTTGACTGGTCCTGAAAGCACCACCTCCTCCCGTTCTCCCCAGTGAGTAAGAAGTCACTGCCTTGGGGGCCCTTCCAGCAAGAGGAAATGGAGAGGCCACTGTTTTTGGCATGGAGGGCCGAGATCCAGGCTGGCTCTATGACTCCTGAGTCATAGAGTAAAGCAGTTCTCTGACCTTTATCTCTTCTTCTATGCTGGTACAGTGTTGGCAATGCAGAGCGGGTAATTGGACCCTGTATGCGTCCTCAGACTCAGCCATTCAGGACTTTTGTAATCTTCCAATTCTTTCAGGAGTAGGAAAAACCCAAACAACTCTTTTCTTTGCATCTTATCAACCCACCTTTCTCCTACCCAGGAAATCCAGGAAAGTTCTCCTTAAATCCACAGGCCTAGGACTCAATATATGGCCCCTGGGGCAGCCCGTCTGGTTTCTGCCCAGTACCTCTTTATGAACATGGATGAAAGCCACTGGGAGGCCCCAGAGCAGGACAGATGGTCTAGAAGTGGCCAGGAGTCCATAGACAGAGAGTCCTCTAGCCTCAGAGGAGATGTGGAGGAGGGGAAATGAGCCTGTACTCCAATTGGGGGCTCATCCCACAAGGCCACAGACCCCTGTAAGGCAGGTGCTGGGTCTGTCAGAGGTGGGTCTATGAGAGCTGGTCACCAGGGTGGAGACGGGTAGGTATGGGAGTTCATCTGACAACTGCTGAGATCAACTGCTTCTACCCTCCAGCCTCCAGCATCCAAAGATAAGCCTCTTTTTTTTTTTTTAATTTTAAAATTTTCTTGTTTGCAGCCTGTGGGATCTGAGGTCCCCAACCAGGGATCAAACCAGGCCCCATGCAGTGAAAGTGCAGAGTCCTAACCACTGGACCACCAGGGAGTTCCCTCCATACTGTTTTTTTAAACTGAACCAGTTATTGCTGTTGGCTTTCCATGAGACACACACACTCATATGTCCTTGTGTGTGTGTGTATGAGTGTGTGTTTATGCAGAAGCGCAAACACAGGAAGGAAGAACTTGAGTCTTCTGGCCATGGCTGTATGGCTGCATCGAATTGAGATTTTGTTATTATATTTGTTCATCAGGCTTTAAAACTGGAGCCTGTGTGAACAGCTCCTAATGGAACTTGCTTCTCTTCTGGCCTCAGCTCCTCCTTCTAGTGGATTCTTCCCTGTTCCCCATCCCACCCTTGTTCTGCCAGCTGCCACCCTCTCCTCTAATGGCTCAGATGGTAAAGAATCTGCCTGCAATGCAGCAGACCCAGGTTCAATCCCTGGGTCGGGAAGATCCCCTGGAGAAAGAAATGGTAACCACTCCAGTTTTCTTGCCTGGAGAGTCCCATGGACAGAGGAGCCTGATGGGCTATAGTACCGACCCACAGGGGTCACAAAGAATCAGACACAACTGAGTGACTAACACATCATCTCTTGGCCCTGCTCCAAACACTCCATGTGCTGAGAAAGCCATGGTTCTCATCTGTTTGCTCTTTTCTGTGTCCTGGGATAGGGGACTTCCTGGGTATAGGAGGTACGAATCCCCTTGCAACGAAGACTTCCTGAGGGTTCCCTGAGTAGAGACAGAAAGGCTTATCAGCCCCTTCTTGCCAATGAAGGCAGCTCTTGTTCACAGAATCTGTGCAGGATTTTCATGTTAGGTGGTTCCTGAGGCAGACCTGTCCGGTGACCCACTTTGCTGTAGACCCAGGGCCTCAGTTGTCTCAGATGATGGATGTCAGGCTCTTAGCTCAGCCCTTTCATCTGGGGCTCCACCTCGCTCAGCTCAGGTGTGCAAGCCAGGCCCCAGTGAGCCAGGTGTGGCTGACACCTCCGCCCAGCTCAGCCTCTCTCCATCCACTTTCAGAACCGCCAGAGCCTCATCCTGGGGTTCTGTGGGAGGGAGTCCCCAGCATGTGCCTGAAGAGGGGCTGTCACTGTGCAGCTTGTGTGTCTTGAGGACAGACTGAAGTGACTCCCATTTGGGGTCCACTATCCTGTGCACCTCCCGAGCTGGAGCACCAGAGTGAAAGATATGTGAGAAGGAAGCATCACCTCACAGGGCCCCTGCCACTGGCTCTGCACCCTTCACAGTCTCCCAAGTCCCTGGCCGTCCGGCTGCAGCCTCAACTGTGTCAGCGGCAGCTTCCCACCTGAGAGGCAAAAGTGACTCCTGGAGTAGGGTGTCGGCCTTAATTCCCTTGTGACTCTATGCCTGCCAGTTATTCGGGAATTAATTCTGTCATCCAGGGAGAGGTTTCTGCTTAGTTTTAAGCACACGACGCAGGACCAGAGTTCCTAAGGGGTGGGAATAGGACACAAGTCACACAGTCCCTCCCTTCAGGTCAGGAGACGCTGCAGAGAGGTTGCGGTGACAGAGACCTGCCCTGTGCATGCCCTGACTTGCCTGGGAGGAAGAGGAAGGAGAGGCAAGGCAAAGAGAGACACACAAGGGAAAACAGAAGGCAGACATCAGCAGGAAAATGGGGGAAAAGAGAGGAGGGTTAAGGTCCATGGAGCCTTGCTCTCTGCTCCTTTATGGTCTTTGAAGCTGTTTGACAGAGTCTGTGTGTACTTGGGCGTCCTGCAGCCCTGGAGAGTGAGCTTGTGCGTGTGCGTGCGCACACACGTATGCATGCACACGTGTGTGTGCGCTGGGAGCCTGGTGTATGACTCAGGCTCCTTGCTGTCTGAACCTGTCCCCTCTGTCCCCTGAGGGCCCAGACCTGAGATCAGGGGAAAAGAGGTGGAGTTGGAAGGGGGTGAGGAGCGGGCGGTGGGGTGGACGACAAGCCCTTTAAAACTTGTTCCATTGCTTTTCTCTGAGCATTGTTTGCTTTCTTCACAATTTCTTCCCCGTGCCCCTCTGTCTGTCACTGTTTTCCATTCTCTCTTTCCTCCTCTGGGTCTGTGGTTCACCTTTCTCCCTCTGCAGCCAGGGCCCCTGGACTGACAGCTGAGAGCCTCCTGCCCACTGGGAAATCCAGTATGTCAGGCTCTACCCTCCCAAGTCCAGGCTGGGCTGTTTGCATAGGAGCAGTTCTCATCCCAGTGACCAGAGGGTTCACCTGGCTGCTCCCAGTCAACCCCTCCCAGCACTTCCTCTTTGGGCGGGTCCTGAGAACAAGTCCCCGCTGGAGACAGAGACGCCAAAGATGGAGAGCAGCTTGGGAATGAGTCCCGTGCACTAAAGGGGAGGGAAAGGGCAGTGCCGTCAGGCCCCATGCCTTCCAGTGTTCTCCTTGTTTCTCTGCCTGGAGGATGCGAGGCTGCCCTCTGTGGGACCTCTGCCCACCAGCCCACCTCATCTCCAGCCACTGTTCCTCTGTGTTGTCAGACTGGCCCCAAGCAGATCCTTGCTAAATTCTGCTGGCCTCTGTCTGGACGTTTGTACTGCTCTTCCCATGGCCTAGAACACCCATCCTTACACTCAGGAAATTGTACTCAAATCTGAAGCCTCAGCTTCCACATCACTTGAGAAGACATCCCTAACTCACAGAGTCTGTGGCTCCGATATGAGTTCTTGGCGTTCCCTGAACTTCTCGCTACCTCGCTACCTTTTTACCATGATTTCCCTAATCGTCTGTCTTCTCTGGTGTGTTGCTTGATGAACACGGGCATCCTCACTGTCCTGCTTGCCACTGTTCTCGGCATCTAACACTGTACGACACTATGTAGCCTTCAATACCAAGGAATGAATGAATGGACGAACGGACAGTCAGGAAGACAGGCAGGGTTACCTGCTCTGGTCACTTCTTTTTGTCTCTTTTCAATTCGTGCTTTTCGAGCTTGGCTTCCGGAAACTGTCTTCCCTGGACTGGCAGGAGATATGCCCCTTGCTCAGCAGCCTAGTGAGTCCATGATTATCAGAAGCCAGATGGTTTCTGTTCCCTGCTGTGTCAAGATTCTGAGATTCTTAGCCTCTATGACCCGTCATGTGTGCGTGTCATAGTCACGCCCCGATTCTGCGATTGTGACCCACCAGCGCCCCCTGCTGACTGGATCGCAGGGCTCCTCTTGATTTCTTCTTCCCGGAAGGGCCCAGGGAGCTCTTGAGAGAACCCGCAATTGTTCAACCACCAAAGCTTAACGCACGCATATGTGTGGAGTGTCCACTGTCTACCAGGCTGTGTCCTGAATGTGAGGTGCACAAGCCAATCGTTCACGTTCTCAAAACTCCTCTGATTCGGTGTAGAGACGGGAGAGGGGCCAATACCATGTGATGAGGACGATGGCAGGGCGACACGGGAGGCCAGGGGAGCACACGGGCTCAGGTTTGGGGTCTCGGAGGCCTTCAGGAAGGAGTGACGCTTAAGCAGGGATTGGATGGCAGCTGAAGATAAGGAGTGGGACCTGGAGATGTGTGAGGGCATTCAGACTCAGACATGGATAAGATAAACGTGGCCTGGGTAGGGGAGAAGCTCGGTGTGACTGGCGCATGGAGGAGAAAGAAGAGGTGAGCCAGGAAAGCGGGTGGATGCTGTTCTGATGAGAGCATTGTACACTGTGGGGAAGGGCTTGGATTTAACCTGAGGATAAGGAGACTCACTGAGGGGTTTCAAACCGGAGAGAAACAAGGCTCCCTTGCGGGGCAAGGGCTCTATTTTAATCATTTTCCTATGCTTCCAGTATATTCCCAGCACAAACACCACCCACCTCCACCTAGGGCCCCTTGCTTGTACTGGCTGGAACAGTCTTCATGACTGACTCCCTCACCTCCTTCGAGTCTTTGCTTATAAGTGGCTTTCTAATGGAAATATGACCACCCTCCTCCTCCTATTTAAAACTACCATCTGCCACTCTTTCCCTCATTTCAATCACCTTAGACAGTTTTATCTTCTTTTCCTTGGTAACACTTTACATACATACAATATACTTTACATATAATTTCTTTGCTGTGTTTTTGTCTATTGTCTTTTTTCTGTCACCAAAATGTCATCTCCAAATGGGCTAAGTGTTTTGTCCCCACCCCCCACCCCCACCCGCAGACTCATCTCAGGCTTCTAGAATAGCACCTGACACATAGGAAATAAACAGTGTTGGTTGAACGTATGAAAGCTGATTGTCAGTTACTCCTTTCTGTGGCCGTGATCTTGGCTGTAACTCCCAGCTTCACTTGCCCAAGGTGAGAAACCCATTTTTTTAAAGTCAGTTCTCAAAACATCATCCAAACTAACAGAATGTGCACCTTCACAGTCCCACTCCTACCTCCTATGTTTTTCTTTTTGCCTCCGTCATCAAATTTAGGGATGGTCATGATTGTCTTCCTTACCCAGAGAAGCTTAATTTATTGGTGGTGAGAAAGACTGAGGCCACCTTGTAGGAACTAGTGATTAATGTAATTAATAGTAATTAATTAACTAAACATTAATGAAACAAATCCTTGTGATCCCTCACATCTGTGTTCTGGTCCCTGAGGCCTAGCTTCCAGCAAGTCTCCTTTGATATTATCCACTATTATCATATATTCATTTGGTTCCAAACCCAAAAGGTAGAAGGGATACAAAGTGCAATTCCCCCTTGCTACTCCAATTCCTTTAGCCAATAGTGATCTGTTTCTCAGATATCCTTTCAGGATATTTTATGTGCAAAAAACCACACAAAAACATGTATATTTTCCCTTCTTTTAACAAAATAAGAAAAGAAACTCCACATTGTCTTGCTCACTGATTTTTCTCACAATGTATTCAGTAAGTTGGGGGTTTCAGTACATAAAAAGGGCCTTCATTCAGTTTGCAGCCTGAATAATAATATAGAGACACATGCATGCTAAGTCATTTAGTCTTGTTCGACTCTGTGCAACTCTATGGACTGTAGCCCGCCTTGCCTGGGATTCTCCAGGCGAGAGTACTGGAGGCAAAATACATGCCCTCCTCCAGGGGATCTTCCCCACCCAGGGCTTGAAATCTTGTCTCTTACATCTCCTGCACTGGCAGGCAGGTTCTTTATCACTAGTGCCACCTGGGAAGGCAGAGACACATGGGAACCCCAATCTGGGCTCTTGTGAACGACACTACAGTGACACACCACACACTCTTCATGCCTCGGGGAGTATGGACATAGAACTCATTGCCCTGAGTATAGTTGCTTCCTCAGAGGATAAAAGTGAGAGACATTGTCAATTTTTCTTCTATAAATGTTTCACGACTTTATATCACTCCTTACAATGTCTAAAACTTCATATTTCCCCACAAACTCACACAATGAATTCATTATTGAACTCATTCACTCTATCAATCCAATAAGTAAAACTGATAATTCAGAGTAGGTTTGAGGTTTTTCTTAGTAAGTCAGCTCAATTCTTTTGTCTAGGAGTCATAATATTTCTTTATTTGGAAACTGTCCAGTTATGCAGTTTGTCTAATATTTAATTAGATTGTTGATCATTTTATTATTGATTTGTGGTGTGCATACTATATGGGGGAAATTAGCCCATTGTTGTGCTATGAGATGTACAATATCTTTTGGTGTGCTTTTGACCTTGTTAGATTTCAGACACATATAATTTTTTTTTCCCATACATAATTTTTATGTAAATGGTTTTTTATTTTATTTTATTTTTGTAAATGTTTTTTTAAAAGTGCCTTTGTGTTTGCTATGGTGAACTGTCACATTCTAAGTAGTGTATAAGGACTGAATTGAAACATAATTAGCAAATTTTAGAGCTACAAGCAAAAATGAAAGTGCTCACTATGCAAATAGGCTTTTAGGCAAGTCCCCTGTCTATCTTTCCACCTATCCTGAGTGCTGTCCCTAAACCAGGCATATATTCTGGAACCACCCTCAGTTCATTTAGCAAGTTCTTTATCTCTGGGGTCAGTTGCCACCAGCAGCAGAACAAGTACAGGAATCTGTATTCTTCATTATTCTAAACAATCTGTGAATAACCTCTGAATTTGCATCAGCTTACTGGGATCTGTAAAAGGCCTGAATGGTGTGGTCAAGGATCCTGAGTCCCTCCATGTGAATGGGAAGCAATATTAAAGCTGCAGTCTTTACCTCAAGCCTGTATCTGTCCTCCATTGGACCTTGGAAGAATTGGGTTGGCCCACAAGTTCATCCATGTTATGGAAAAACCAGAACGAACATTTTTGGTGAACCCAATACCTCCTCTCAGTAGTAATTCACTTCTAAGAGGTAAAAGTATCACATTCTTTTCCCAAGTCCACACTGACATCTCGGGTCCAAACTCCAATCAGGAAGAACTACTCCTAGAGATGACTGTGGTTGTCCCTTTTTCTCTTCATCTCCAAGTCACCTCATCAATAACCAGAATTCAGAAGGCCCTTCAAGATTACAATGTAGCATAAGAATTTCCAGGTAATTCACGACCAAGCATTGCTGCTGCAGTTTAGTTTAAGCCATAGCTTTACTGTCTGGATTACAATAAACTGTGCAAAATTCTGAAAGAGATAGGAATACCAGACCACCTGCCCTGCCTCTTGAGAAACCTGTATGCAGGTCAGGAAGCAACAGTTCGAACTGGACATGGAACAACAGACTGTTTCCAAATAGGAAAGGGAGTATGTCAAGGCTGTATATTGTCACCCTGCTTATTTAACTTAATATACAGAGTATATCATGAGAAACGCTGGGCTGGAGGACGCACAGGCTAGAAACAAGATTGCTGGGAGAAATATCAATAACCTCAGATATGCAGACGACACCACCCTTATGGCAGAAAGTGAAGAAGAACTAAAGAGCCTCTTGATGAAAGTGAAAGAGGAGAGTGAAAAAGTTGGCTTAAAGCTCAACATTCAGAAAACTAAGATCATGGCATCTGGTCCCATCACTTCATGGCAAATAGATGGGGAAAAAGTGGAAACAGTGGCTGACTTTATTTTTGTGGGCTCCAAAATCACTGCAGATGGTGATTGCAGCCATGAAATTAAAAGATGCTTATTCCTTGGAAGGAAAGTTATGACCAACCTAGACATCATATTGAAAAGCAGAAACACTACTTTGTCAACAAAGGTCCGTCTAGTCAAGGCTATGGTTTTTCCAGTGGTCATGTATGGATGTGAGAGTGGACTATAAAGAAAGCTGAGCACTGAAGAATTGATGCTTTTGAACTCTGGTGTTGGAGAAGACTCTTGAGAGTCCCTTGGACTGCAAGGAGATCCAGCCAGTCCATCATAAAGGAAATCAGTCCTGAATATTTGTTGGAAGACTGATGCTGAAGCTGACACTCCAATACTTTGGCCATCTGATGTGAAGAGCTGAGTCATTTGAAAAGATCCTCATGCTGGGAAAAATTGGGGGCAGGAGGAGAAGGGGACGACAGAGGATGAGATGGTTGGATGGCATCACCAACTCAATGGACATGGGTTTGGGTGAACTCTGGGAGTTGGTGATGGGCAGAGAGGCCTGGTGTGCTGCGGTTCATGGGGTCACAAAGGGCTGGACACGACTGAGTGACTGAACTGAACTGATAACTTTATTGCCCCCTGCTGGATATAAATATCCTTACAGTACTGAAACAAGATTGCCTTTTCAGTTGCTTTACTGAGGTGTGAATCCAATCACTGTCTCCAGTGTAAGTCCTTCCAGGTCAGTGATGTGGTCTATTTGTCTGGGAAACAAAGGTGTGTGTGAATGTGTGTTTGTCTCTGTGTGTGTGTGTGAGAGAGAGAGCGAGAGAGCACACACCACTATGTCAGTTATCAATTTATTGCTTCTTGGCTTCAAATGCACCCTTTAATATATGCTTTATGATGAACAATAGACATCGTGCTCATTTCTAAATAAAAGTGAGCACGATGTTAAATTTCTCCATAGAGGGTGCTGTAGAGACGTTACAGGAGGAAGGGGCTTCCTGTGGTTTCCACCCAGATGGGACCAGGGCAGGTACAGGTGAGTGTGGGGACATCTGAAGGTGCTTGCCCCAGTCATGGGCCACTTTACTGTCTCCACATGAAGATGACCTTTTTTCTCAGCCCTCTCACCCTGAAACCAAAGTCCCCTCTGACCCAAGTGCCCACAGCCTTGTTTGATGAAAGGGGGTGGTAGTCTTCCACACAGAGCTTCAGCTCCCTCTCAAGCGTCCTAGCTGCTGGCGTTCGCTGAAGGCCTCCTGCCCCCTGGACACCCATGGCAGACCCAAGCCACACAGGTTCTTAAGTCCCCCTTGCCCTGCACAGGGAAAGTGGTCTGTTTGCCTGGCAACTCCAGATCAGCTCTGGTCTGGCTAAACCAGAGAGCTCCGCTGCTACCTGGTGGCTGAAGAAATTTTCCAATCACGTGGATCCCTTCCAAGCTTGTCCTTCTTTGAGTACTTTTCCTTAGCCTGTCATATCTTGTATCTACATTGGAAGGATTGATGCTGAAGCTGAAACTCCAATACTTTGGCCACCTGATGCGAAGAGCTGATTCATTTGAAAAGACCCTGATGCTGGGAAAGATTGAAGGCAGGAGGAGAAGGGGACGACAGAGGATGAGATGGTTGGATGGCATCACTGACTCAAAGGACATGAGTTTGGGTAAACTCTGGGAGTTTGTGATGGACAGGGAGGCCTGGCATGCTGCAGTCCATGGGGTTGCAAAGAATTGGACATGACTGAGCGACTGAACTGAACTGAACTCTTTCTTTTACTATTGTTAATGATTCTTATATTGAACTTCCCTTTTCTAACTTACTGGTTGGTTTCTATAACCTGGTTGAACCCATTGCTACAGTCAGATAGCCCAGAATCAAAGCTTCCTTCTAAAATTTGTTCAGCTCTGTGACCATGAACTAATTACTGAAACTCTGATTCCTAGTCTGTAAAAAGAAGGCAGATTACGTGTCCTTGTACAATCATTATGAGAATTACACAGAGCCCATTAAGTGCCTAGAAGTCAGCAAGCTTTGTTAGATGTGGCCAGTTAAGGAGATAGAAACACAGGAAAAAAAAAAGTCAGAAAAGGAAAATATAAGACAGAAAAACACCTGATAGAACAAAAGGCAGAGAGAAATGTTAACATAAAATCAAGCAAAAAGCAAATGAGATGAATAGCCAATGGTCCTTGAATTTACTTCAAATGGCAAACATTTTATTCAATACTTATAATTTAGAAACCATTTCAAAATAGATTATTTCATCTAACCTTCCCAATAAACCAGCTTAGTGTGTATTGTCATAAATGATACTCTCATTTTCAAAGGTCCAAGATGAGACTCAGAAGCACGTTGGAAGCCCCCCGCTAGCTTGTAAAAAGAGGGTCTTATCTCCCTGCATAGCCCATTGTCTTCCTAGCACTGCCCTCTTGTGATCAAATAGATATCAACGCCTGAAAAGTATCTGTCAGCTCACAGGGCTGAAAGTCTCCAACTCTAGTCCCCAAAGAAGACTCTGCACAACACTGAAGGGTGTCCAGCCTGACTCAAAGAGGAAGTGTTTCTTATAATAATCTAATCTGGTAAGTTTAAATTTTTTGCTTTGACTTAGGTCGTACTTAAAATTAGCCCAGTAATATATGTACTATTTCATTAGTGAAGTGCACATGTTATTTTGTAATAGAAATTTGATGAACATTGCTCTAGAGCTACATTTCCCAAAATTATTTGAATAGGGCACAGATGATATTTTTAAATTTAATAATGGAAGAACGCATTTAATTTTATTCAAGAAATATACATAATGCCTTCTGTTAAACAAACAAAAAAAAAAACTTATGTTAAGAAAACAAGAAGATTCCACAAATTGGTTTTCTCAGTAACACATCAAAGAGGAATAAATTTGTATAGTAAAATGCCTAATGTTTAATAACACTGAATAGTATTTCAAGTATATTCTGATATTGAAAAATAAGAAAAATATTATTGCACTTTCCCATCCTTTAGACAACATATATCAAGATAGAGATTAACCAGAAATTCTACACATGAATTAATGCCCAAATTAAAGGTCATGTGCTCCCAAGTCAGACAATCTATGTGTGACTTTTCACTGGTTAGGCATGTTATTTTCTTAAACATAGTTTGCATGCTAATAATAAAAATATCATTTCTATCACAATGACATTTATATTTTGTAAAGAAAAATATCACTTGCAATTATTTTAATAGAATACCCATTTATATAGTATGGAATCATTAATATTCTGTGGAAACTTTAAAATATTTTAACAACTACAACCATTTCTCAGATAAAATCTTACATTGGGCCACTATATGTAAAACAGACAAGAGTTTATTCACTTAAGTTTACTTTTGCATTCAAATTTATATCAACTAATCAATTAAGAGAAATTAGACTATTTTGATGAACACAAAATAATCCATGGATAGCAGATGGCAGTTGCAGTTTTATTATCAGTTTAGCATCCACTCTTTTCTCTGGATTTTTTTTTCTGATTGGACAGTATTGGTAAAATCATAATTACTGTTTTGCAAATGGCAATCAGGGCCTCTACTCAGATTGCACAGGCTGTGTACTGCAGAAGCCCAGGGGGCACCAGGAAACCCCCACCTATAGGCCAGGACTAACCGTTGTTGGAATTTGTCTGTTTCTCTGTTTTGGTTTCAAATCCCATGGACAGAGGAGCCTGGTGGGCTGCAGTCCATGGGGTCGCAAAGAGCTGGGCACGACTGAGCAACTAACACCACTTTGGCTTCAACAGCTCAGTTTTCATTGTCAGTATCCTTTTCTATTAGGCTAATCTCAACATTCGAAAAAGGAGTCACAGTATCTGGCAACGAGAAAGTCAACAGGGACCTTGACGATTTGGGTGAAGAGGTGGAGATGTATATTATCTAGGGTGAAACAGATCACCAGCCCAGGTTGGGTGCATGAGACAAGTGCTCGGGCCTGGTGCACTGGGAAGACCCAGAGGGATCGGGTGGAGAGGGAGGTGGGAGGGAGGACCGGGATGGGGAATACATGTAAATCCATGGCTAATTCATTTCAATGTATGACAAAAACTACTGTAATGATGTAAAGTAATTAGCCTCCAACTAATAAAAATAAATGGAAAAAATAAAAATTAAAAAAAAAAAAAGCTTGACTGACTAGGTTAAAAGGAGAATTAGAGACAAAGTGTACAAGGAACACTTTTGAGGAGTTTTATGGTGAAGAAAACAGATCAGATGAAAACTATCTCTGAATCCTGTTTTCCTTATATACACATATCTGTTTACCAGTGACTCCTGTTGGTCCAAGCCAGCATTGACACCTGCCTTGATTAGTGTGGTGACCTCCTACTTGGCCACGCTGTGTGTGTGTGTGTGTGTGTGTGTGTGTGTGCGCGCGCATGTGTGCTTAATCACTCAGTTGTGTCTGACTCTTTGCAACCCCATAACTGTAGCCCACCAGGCTCCTCTGTCCAGGCAAGAATACTGCAGTGGGTTGCCATGCTCTCCTCCAGGGGATCTTCCCAACCCAGGGATCGAACCCAGGTCTCCCACATTGCAGGCTGGTTCTTTACGATCTGAGCCGCCAGGGAAGCCCACTTGGCCACTCTGATCTGCCCTTAACCTCACAATCTATTCTCAAAAAAAACCAGCCAAAATTATAAATTATGCTTTTAAAACATGGGTTAGGTAATGGCACACCTCTGCCCCAAGTCTTCTAATACATACTCATTTCACTCATTAAAAAAGCCAAAATTCAATAAGATCTTCATAAACTGGATCCAAGTTATCTCTGTGCTCCTACAACTACCCAGACACCTACTCACTCCATCCAGGCACTCTGGCCCCCTTTGCTGTGCCCGAAGAGCATGCATGCTTCTGCCTGAGTTGTACTCATGGTTCCCTCTGCCTAAAATGTTGCTCCAGGTATTTATGAGGTTCATGTCTTCATTTCCTGTAAAGAAAATTTTATCACACAGGCTTTCCCTCACCACCCTGTATAATCTAGCAGCCCTCTTGCCCCAGCAGTCTCAGTTCCCCAACCTTCCTTCATTTCTTCTCTATACAAATCAGTAATGTTTAAACTATATTAAACATTTAGTTATTGTGTAATTATTGTCTGCTTTTCTCACTAGATTCTAAGCTCCACAAGAGTAGGACTATTTTATTTTTGCTTGTAGCTATATCATCATCTCTGAGCCTGATGCCTAGCACATAGTAGGTGCTTAATAAATATCCATTTAATAATGTAATAGTGATTAGATGTTTCATTTTTTTCCTTTGCCATGCCTCCTGTCTTGTGGGATCTTAGCTCCCCTACCAGGGATTGAACCTGTGCCCCATGTGGTGGAAGCACAGAATCCTAACACTTGACTGCCAGGGAATTCCCACAAAAAACTGAATTTATTCTTTTTCTATCTTGAGTCAAAAGTTTTAGTTTCATTGCTTATACTTATCTGCTGATTTAAACAGTAGCATTGCAATACTACTTATGTTGAGCTTTTTGAGTTTATTAAACAGATCAGTAAAATTTGGCAACTAATTTATTAGTTTAACTTATGCAACTATGATATATTTATCAACCATAATTATGTTTATAAACAAAATGATCATTCTTATCATATTCAAAATATCTGTGCTAGGACATTGCCTCTATATGGGCAATGATCTGTGGTATAAAAAAGTAAATACCGTTTCTTCTTATTTCACACAAATGACACTGGAAATCTGGCAAGTTAAAGTCAATTTTTATGAATGGTTTTTTCAGATCTTGTTTTGTGATGCGTCAGCTTCCTATAAAATCCATTTTTCTTCTGATGCAACACACAACAATTTCTTTAACACATATTAGCAGTAGTGTCTATACAAAGCACAATTTCCATCCAGAGTTTTTCTTGCCGTTGCTTTTGTAGTCTCAATAAAACACCACTTTTACCTATTTATTTAATAGTATATAAAAATCTGATCTCAATATATAAAGTTACTTTCTTCTGTCAAGTACCTATCAAGCACCTTTGTATTTACTCATCTGAACATATTGTAGCAAGATGGAAAGATTTTCACCAGCCAGCCTCCTGTTGAGTTTGAAATGGGAGATACTTTAAAGAATGAAGCTAGTGACCAAGAAGGATCTTTTTAATAAGTAAATTTTTAAAAGGAATAAATCTAGAATGTGACAAAAAGAATATTACTCCTCAAGTCAACTGATATAAGTAAGACCTTAAAAATGCACACTGAGGTGTTACCCAATTTCTAATCTGACATCTACTAGTGAGGTTAGCAGTCCTGATGATCGCCAAAGCATTGTCATTTGTCGCCTTTTATTTAACACTTTTGGTGAGCATGCTGAATATTATCACAGCATTTTAAACATACACAAATACAGTCTTTCTCTTGCAGACATCTCAAAAACCTCTGAAATACCTCTCTGGACTGCTACTGTTCTTTCTGTTGGAGGTTGAAGACCACTGAACTAGAAGTCCTTTTCCTTGGACAGAGTTTTGGGAAGCAACAAAAGGTGGTCAGGTCTATCTTCGTTCTAGCCCCCAGAGCTCTCAGTGCCCTGAATGCCTCTGGCCAACCATGAGTTTCAACAATGTACTGTGATCCAAGAGGTGGCCTGGCCCAGCAGCCTGCAAATGTCTCTTCTTCAATAACACACCTAATGAAGAGCATTCATGTGTGAGACTCACTCCACTGCATGAACCCAGATGTTTTAGTAGCTGTGTGGCTTGCTTCAACTAAGCTGGGACTATGTACAGTTTCTAGAGGACTGACCATAACTCCATCTTTTGTCTCTCACCAGCCCAACATGTAACCATGGGTCATGAAAGGGTGGTTAAGATCCAGAGTACTGGAATAGATTGGGAGTTTGGGACTGACATGTATGTACTACAGTATTTAAGACACTTAAAATAGATATGCTAGGGACTTCCTTGGTGGTCCAGTGGTTGAGAGTCCACCTGCTGATGCAGGGGACATGGGTTCAATCCCTGGTCCAGGAAGATTCCACATTCCACAGGGCAAACAAGCCCATGAGCCACAACTACTAAGCTGGTGCTCTGGAGCCTGTGAGTTGCAACTACTGAGCCCACACATCTAGAGGCTCTGCTCCGCAACAAGAGGAGCTACTGCGGTTACTAGAGAGTAACCACCACTTGCTGCAACTAGAGAAAGCCTACATGCACCAATGAAGACCCAGAACAGCCAAAAATAAATAAATGAATTTAAAAATAAAAATACTTAAAAAAATAGATAACCAGCAAGGACCCACTGTATAGCACAGTGAACTCTGCTTAATATTCTGTAATAACCTAAATGGGAAAAGAATTTGAAAAAGAATAAATACATATATAAGTGAATCACTTTTCTGCATGTTTGAAACTAACACAATGTTGTTGATCAACTCTGTTATAAAATAAAAATTTAAGAACAAAGAACCACAGTGCTGGAGGAAGGGCAGAAGCATTACTGTTGCCTATGGCCCGCTGTTAGTCTGGAAGAAGTACTTTGAGAATTTGCTCCCTAACCCATGCCACTTGTCCCATTAAATAAAAGAGGGAAAGAAATGACCTGGGATTAAGAGCAACAGCAAGACCTGAATGTCTCTCAAGGGTATTGTGCTCCCTGGACCTTGGCATATATTCCCACCAGATTCTGGCACCTGCGTGAAGAGGTGTGAGGGGCTAGGCCAGGCAGATTTGCTCAAAGAGAGTCATTTTCATGGCTTTCTGAACTGAGATCTGGAAACTACAAGTACCTTTGTGACATTTCTTTCTTAAGCACATGATTACCCCAGATAAGAAGGATCTGGAGGCTAAATTCTGGGGCTGGGAAGTAGTGTGTCCTTTATGAGTAGGAAGAAACTTCAGTGATGGTGGCAAATGGGGCTACAGAAGTGGAACTGGGTCATGATACTTTGGGGACACCCCCCTCCTATTCCTCTCTGGATCTTTTTTTCACAGCCTCCCAAATCACTCAGACCCAGAGTCTACCCAAGAGGGAATGTCCCACCTGGTGTCTCTATGAGGAAGTCTGCTTAAGGAATCCAGATTCCTGGGAACTTCTCAGAGCTGAGGCTGGGGGCATCAACAAACACCAAGAAGTTCTGAGTGCCAAGACAGATAAGCTTTATTTTTGCACACCGATAAGGCTTTGAGAAGCAGACTTTATTCCAGTATTTGGATCTTCTTGACCTAAGACCAGAGCTAAGGCCAGGGGCTGCGAGATTTTTGGGAAAAAGGAATCCATCTTGGCAGCTTAATTCAGGAGGAGAGGGAAGAAAGAGACCGAGAAGTGACAGTGGCTCCAGACTGGCCCTTGGCTGTGGCTCTTTGGATCCTCAACAGGTGCAGGTCAGCTGCAGTCCCCAAAACCGTGGCAGCAACTGGAACATCCAGCAAGCTCCACGTCTAAGCAGCTGGAAGGCTGGGGCTGGTGTCGGTAGTTGCTTGGGAACCGATGGGATACCAGAGAGCTGCAGCCTCCAAAGCCAGAAATAGAGCAACTGGAGACATAGTGGGTGCGGGTGGGAGGCAGGCAGGGAGCCGGGGCCTGAGGGGCCTGAGGGGCCTGAGGGGCCTGAGGGAAGCGCTTAGGTGGATATTTGGGGAGGCTCTTGCTGGGGAGCTGGTACTTCTGCTGATTTTGCTGGCAGAACATCTTGGAGAATGTTCAGTTGCTCTGTAAAGCAATGCAGATATTCCAAAAGTTCAGTGAATATAAACCCCATTTGCATCAGCATTTTCCCCAGAGTCTGACGTTCTATAATTTATTCTGTGGCTCCAGGGCCCATATCTTCGTAGCAGAGTAGCCCTACTTTCCTGGCATAGGGGAAATCAGCAGTGGGTAAATTAGACGTTGGTAACACCTTCTTCAGGTGGCTAAGTGGTTAAGAATCTGCTTGCAAGGCAGGAGACATGGGTTCAATCGCTGGGGTTTGGAAGATCCCCTAGAGAAGGAAATGGCAACCCACTCTAGTATTCTTGCCTAGAATATTCCATGGACAGTGGAGCTGGTGGGCTGCAGTCAACGGGGTTGCAAATAGTTGGACTCAACTGAGCACACACACACACACACACACACACTCACACACCCCTTCTCTGACCTATTCTGGTTCTCCTAAGTCTTCTGAATTCAAAGGCAGCAATGCAGGGCACTAGATAGTTCCCCAAATCTTAAATTTTTAAATAACATTTTCTGGTTTAAGAACCCTAGAAACCACATGTTTAGCCTGAGCCCATGGTCATACTAACTGGTTGCATCATTTGCTTTTTTTTCTTTCTTACATCATGGGCTCTGCCTTAAGCCTTGTGTGGCTATCTCTTGTCTTATAAAGTAACCACCCCACACCCCTGGCCCAATTTCTGGTTACCATTTATTCCCCCCTAGGATTGCTTCTTCTGAGCCACCTCAGTGATTTCCATGAGGCTGATTGTCCTTAAATTACGAGGTAGTTTCCATTCTCTCCAACCTGGAGTGGCTTGTCTAGGTGATGTGTGGCAGTCCTGGCCCTCCCCAAATTGCCATCAGTTCAATGAAGACACTCACCTTGTTCTTCTTACCTCTGGCAAGTGATGGTACATCAAATGCAGTGAGGAGACAGTGTGATCTGAGGCCTTTTATACAAATCCTGCACCCAACTCGAGGGAATGAGCCACGGTCATATGAAAACTGTTCCCAACCAGGTCTTTATAGTGACCATTTCCCACATTCCTGGGGCTCTGTCACTCTGCGACACTGGGTCATTACGGGATGCTCGTGAATATCTTTCCAGGACATCCTCCCCACCATAAACCCTGGAAGTATTTCCATAAAGATGAGAAGATTGTGATTTCCAAGGGGGTTATAATGGAACAGAACAACCTGGAGATTGAATATAGGGTTTATGGAGGAATCCAATGCGTGCTTGAGATGAAAATCTGAAGCTACAAATGTTGGGTCACCCAGAACATATGTAGGAGTTTCTGAAAACTCTGTTAACAGATTTGGGACCAGTCGTCCAAGCATCCTGGGGTCACAACCAAAGGATCGGCATATCTGATTCAGATCCCAAAGTGTCTAAAACATTGACCAATGATGTAGCCTCATAGAAGAGCCCACCTGGACAAGATTTCAGCTACTTCTCACCCTCCAAACACGGATGACAAAACTGAAAGCCAGAGAGGATGAAGGAGATGCTCTGGTCTTACAGAGTCTGAACTAGAAACCAGGTCTCCTAACTCTCTAGCTAGTTCTTTCTTTGATCATCGTTCCTTGTTTCTAACTTGCTTGAAATCTACTAGCTCCCTTCCCACCAGCAAACTTTCCTAGTTTGCTTTTCTTAGTTCATCATTTTAACCACATTTTGGCCAACATATTACAGATGTGAGAATTTGACCATAAGGAAAACCAAGTGCTGAAGAATTGATGCTTTTGAACTGTGGTGCTGAAGAAGACTCTTGAGAGTCCCTTGGACTGCAAGGATATCAAATCAATCAATCCTAAAGGAAATCAACCCTGAATATTCATTGAAATGACTGATGCTGAAGCTTCAAAACTTTGGCCACCTGATGTGAAGAGCCAGCTTGCTGGGAAATATCCTGATGCTGGGAAAGATTGAAGGCAAGAGGAGCAGGGGGCGGCAGAGGATGAGTTGCTTGGATGGCATCATCGACTCAATGGACCAGAGTTTGAGCACACTCTGGGAGATGGTGATCAACAGGGAAGCCTGGTGTGCTGCAGTCCACAGGGTCACAAAGATCAGGCACAACTTAGCAACTGAACAACAACAATAAATAAACTTTCTTGCACCTTTAGCTTGTCAATGCACTTGACTGACAAAACTCCAACCTTGGCTGAATCTTCCCTGCTATGCATTGCTGCTATAAAAATAAAAACAAAGCAGACACTCTGGATGGTTGGCATCATCACTAGATCATAATTATCCTCTCAGTGTCTTAGTTGAGCACAAAACACTGCTTGGCAATCCTGTATACTCTGTACTTACTCTACACAAACATCATGACCTCCTTCCTCTCCTGAACCTTCAAAACATTCACTGTTGCCTCTAGGTAGATGATGTTGCCTCCACTTCTTGGGGCAGACAGTAGCTGTCAAGTGTAAAGTGTTACACTTCCCACCACCAAGTCTTCAAACCCATCCATGCGTGCAATTATCTTCTGTGACTTCCTGTGTTAGAGAAGGATCAGCTCTTTTTCTTTTCGAATGCCTCTCTACTCCTTTGCTCCAGATTCTTCTATCTCCTACAAAATGTCATTGTGGTTTCCTATACTTCTCATTGCACCATACTTGCATTTGCTTTTCAATATCTGTCATCCTGGATCACTGACTCAATGGATATGAGTTTGAATAAGCTCTGAGACATGGTGAAGAACAGGGAAGCCTGGTGTGCTGCAGTCCATGAGGTTGCAAAGAGTTGGAGACAACTGAGCAACTGAACAACTACAGCCTAGATAGAATGAAATCTCAGTATTTGCTAGTTCACTGTTTATCCTCAGTGCCTACAATGCCTGACATCTTGTAAGGCCTCAAAACAAAACAAAACAAAACAAAACAAAACAAAACACATTTGCTCAGTGAATTAATGAGCTATTTGTGGTTGAGGCAAAGGTCTCCCTCCTTTCACTCCTGGAGAAAGAGTACCTTGGAGGCCAGGTCAGTGCCAGGTAAATAGGTCAGATATGGAGGCTGCTCCCAGGGTAGAGTCATTCCTGCCAACCAGCCATAAGAATTTGGCAATGGAAGTCAGGCCTCTGGTTCTGGCTCTGCTACTCCCCCTGGGTTTCAAAGGAGAATGGACCTGTGCATCTTCAAATGTGTTTTGCTCATTAGCATCAGACCTTCAAGGGCTTTTCCTGGTTTGCTATTGTCCCTGAACTTATTTTATCTGGGGTTGTGAGTGGTGGTGAACTTGATGAAGAAGGAGGAGAGGATGGCTAGTGTGTATGTGAGGATGTGAAACACTGGGAGGTAAGACTCATGACAAGGAAGCAATTCCTTATGTATTTAGTTCATCCCATTTAATAGAGGAAATTACTTAAGTTGTCTGGCTGTGACAAAGCAGAGTATTGTGTGTATATGTGACTCTCGCTTAATCATTTCTCTCCTAGCTAAGAGTTGAGCCACTGAAGCCCAGATCTGTCGGATGGGCAACATTATGCCCCTTCTCTGCGTGGCCCCCACTAAAACATCACAAATAATTTTCAAAGGTTGAAAAGCATTGTTCTATGGCATTGATCTAATATCATCAATGAACCATTGATTCAATCATGAAAAATTATTTATCCCAAAGAAAGTCCTTTCTAACCATAACTTGGAAATGATCATTTTAAGGACATTAATTTGTTCACTGAGTACCTATTGGGTGCAGGGTTTTGTGAATTCACAAAAAAGTTTAAGATACTTCTTTGCCCTTAAGGAATGATACAAGTGGGTTGATATGAGGGAAAGGAAGGGAATTAAGATTTATTTGTAACCTGTTGTCCGTCAAACTTGTTATTTTCATTATTCCAATACATTATCTCATTGAGTTTCTTGCTGTTAACCCCATGTTACAACATGAAATAAGACTGGGGCTCAAAAACAGAGTGGGAGTTAGTCAGGGGATGAGAGGGAAACTGAACACCCACATAGGCATGAGATGTGAAAGGGTTTGATCTTTTCTGGAAACAGAGTGACCTTACTGTTGGATAAGAGCGAGAAGTAGGACACTAGCTGGACAGAAAGGAGGGGAGGACCCGGAGCATCAAGAGAGTTACATACCGGGTTGTGTACTTTAGCCTATAGATTGAAAGTGACGTCACTCAGTCGTGTCTGACTCTTTGCGACTCCATGGACTGTAGTCTACCAGGCTCCTCCATCCATGGGATTTTCCAGGCAAGAATGCTGGAGTGGGTTGCCATGTCCTTCTCCAGGAGATCTTCCTGACTTAGGGATTGAATCCAGATCTCCCGTGCTGTAGGCCAATGCTTTACCATCTGAGCCACTAGGGAACTCTATAGATTAACGACTTCCACAGTCGTATCCCTGGAAACCCTATTGCCTGGGATGTTCAAACATCACCTCCTTGTAGAGCCACACCTGCAGACAGTATGAGTTGTTCTGTCTTGGGTCACTTCCAGTCCTCCCTCCCTGCCACCACCATTGCTATTGTGTTAATTTCATGTCTTAGCGGGCACAGAAGCTGGAAGAAGATGGTTCTCAGGGTCAGGGCACTAGCCTTTGAATCATGGTATGTTATTTACTGCTTTTGAGCCTCATCTGTTTTTCTTAACCTGCAAAATGGGGTTAATCTATAAAATAAGAACTCTATGGAACTATTTACTGTGATAATGAGAGTAACATTGAACAGGTAGTAGATTGAAAATACATTTTTGTTTCCTTCCTTTCCCTCACCATCTTACTGATAAGAGGATTCCTTGAAAACTTTGAGTCAGGTTTTAAACGATTGTTTATCTTTAATTCTTGACTATTTGGGCTATGTGGGGGCAGGGGTTCTGAGGAGACATCAGTCTGGACCTTCCACTTATCCCTTGCTGCAATCAGAGTCATTACACCTTTACCTGCTATATATATTGGAGGTAAACTATCAATTTCCTCTGAAAACTAAATTATGCTGCCTAAAATAGTTTGACCTTTTTAAGAAACAATTTTACATCATTGACCATTTAAGCAAAGAAGGGACATGATGAGATTTACACTTTAGAAAAATTCTTCAGTTTAGGTGGCCTTAGGTGCCTTGACTTGATTACATGAGCTGATGTCTGTGGTGACAACTAGGCTACAAGTCTGATGTGAGGATCAGAGTGGGACTAGGAGCTCTTTTGTTAAAGAGCTTGTAGATAAAGGGACTGGTTGAAAGGTGATTGAAGGTCTTCCCTTGGCAGAGGCCTGTCTGGACTGGAGAATTCCTTGTGCATTTCTGGACTCTGCTCTCATCTGCGCAAACACCTCCTCACCATCCTGCCTGCCTGAGAATGCAGGCATGCTTAGGATTCCTTCTGTCTTGGGTGTGCCCTTAATAGAAGGGTGAGGAACCAACCAGGCCAGCCCTGGCATGTGTGAGATTCTTATCAAGTTAATTCCTAAGAGATGAAATAAAGGAAAACAAGGATCTTCATTCTGACTGAGCAGTGAGATCTTTGAACCATCTTCCCATGGGGCAGAACACCAGTGGGTGGGCAGACTGGTGGCTAACAGCCTAGGGAGAGGATTCACGGTCCTCTCAAGGGCAATGGGATTCACATTTGGACTGTTGAAGGACCCATGACGCTTGTGCTTGGCTTGGGATGGAAGCCATGACCTGCATTCAATGATGGCCCTGTGGGTCTGAACCCATCCCAATTAGGGGATAGAAGAAAGGGACACGATCTACTCAGCATAACACATCCCCAGCTCTTGCTTCTGGGACTGACATGGCCTCAAATCCAGTCCCACTCCCCTGTCTGTATAGTGTGGACTAGAGACATAGGCCCACCTTGTCGTATAGGATGGTGGTTTGAAAGAAGAAAACATCACCGACATTGAGTGGGGTTCTATGAGCTGTAGGTACAGCATAAGCGTTATCATTCTTTATTGCAGTTTCCAATGTTTGCCAGCTGCTGAGTCTTATTCCTGTGGGACCAGGGAACACACAGCAATGTCATCTGGTACCAACATGGCCTCTATTTTCTCTAGGCTCCCACTGTAGAAAACTCCCTCGGAATGAAGTAGCAGGTCATCCCTAGGGCACAGGCCCAGTCCTGACGTTGACCAGCTGTGGGTCACTTGCCTCTTCCAGGCTGCAGTGTCTTCACTTGTAAAATAAGTGTTGTTGTTGTTCTTATCTCGATCTCTCAGGTAATTATGGGGGCTGCTTGATCTTATTAGGACCTGAGTGACTTTCTGATTTATCATCTTTGATGGTTGTGTTGATAACAAATGTAAGCATCCTTCTTTGAATCCTGGGCTCCACCCTGACCCTGCAGTTGACCTCAGTGAGTCGAGCAATAACTAAGACCTCCTGAGTGTGTGCTCTATCATGCAGTTGTGTCTGACTCTTTGCAACCCTATGGACTATACAGCCTGCCAGGCTCCTCTGTCCATGGGATTCTCCAGGCAAGAATACTGGAGAGGTTGCCATCTTCTCCTCCAGTGGATCTTCCTCACCCAGGGATTGAAAACTGCATCTCTTGCATCCCCTGCTGAGCCGCTGGGAAGCCTGCTAAGACCTCCAGGGCTTACATTTACAAATGTCACCATCAAATGACACCTTGTAGTCCTAAGGTCAGAAAAGATACAGAGAGATCACTTTGCTTACTCCCTTCCTCCAGGCTATTATCCCAAGAAGATATTTCTGAATCTTGCAGGAAATGAGACACCACAGCCTATAGTGACAGAGCTTTCCTGCTCCTTTGAAGCTAGAGCTTCATCCCTCTCTTCTGATGCTCACCAAAGTGAAAAGAACAGATCTTTGACTCTGTCATACTACCATTCTTAGAGATTTCTGTACTCAGAATATCTCTGGTTCTTCACAACCCCATGCAAAAGACTTTACCATCATTCTCTCTACTGTGCCAAAGAGACATAGCCCAGTAGATCATATCCTTCAGCTTACAATGAACACATCTTTAAAAACTTCAGTACAATATTGTAAAGCTATTAACCTCCAATTAAAAATAAATAATTATTAAAAAGAGAAGAAGAAAAAGGCAGGGATAGTGATGCCACCCCTCCCCCAAAAAGTCAGCTTCAAGTTGGATCAGGAGGTTATCTTTACCTAGGAAGGCCTGTACTCTAAACTGTTAGAGGATAGGGCTCAGGCATTAAGAAGCCTTAGGCAAGTTGCTCAGAGTGTGGGGCCTGCCATTCTCCTCTGTGGCATTAGGACTTTCTGCTGTAGTTCTAAGCCATTCAAGGTTTAGGGAAGTAGTCCCATAAGGGAAGTCTGTCACATTCCTCCACATTTACACTACATTTCACCCGATTTACTCTCTCCTCTGAACAATGCTATGAGTTTAGTGTTACTGGCTATGAAAAAAACAGAATATTGGAAAGTTTATGTGTGGTGAAGATCATACAATTTTAGATTTGTGAGCAAGAGGGCCAATCCAGCAATGAATTTAATGAAGCAAGGAAAGAATTCTTTCATTCTTGCCCTTGGTGCTGTTACAGATCAGAGCGTTGAAACCTGGCTGTGCGCTTGAGCCATTTGTGGGAAGGACTTTTAAAACGCACATTCCCGGCTATGACCTATTGAGTTGTCTCTAAGAAGTGGATCCTAAGAATTCTCACTGCTTAAATATTCTCTGGGTGATGCTGCTAGTTTGAGAAACATAGTTCTAAAGGGTCCTGGTAGTACCTTGGAATGAAAGTCAGCCCATGGAACATTCTGGCAACACTACTACCTTTCTCCAACTCCTCCAGGGATCTTCGTAGGCTATTAAAAGATATAAGGAGCATAGGCAAATCACAAACCCACTCAGCCTTGGAGGAGTCTTAGCAAACATCTAGTCAGGTGCCTACATCCTGTCTCCCATGTGCCTGATGCTGTGCTTTCTGGCCTCAAATAAAATGCTTACATTTGAATGACTCATTACCTCACAAACTAGGCCATTACTCTTCTGTTATTTTTGTTAGAAAATAACTCTACTTTTATAAGCCCATCAATATATCTGACTTGGCAAACCAAAAACTTACAGGTCCCTGCCTTTACTTACCATCTTGGAATCTACCAAATTGTGTTGTTTTTTTCTCCCCAGTAAAAATCAGTTGAATATACAAATAAAATTGGTAATGGTCTTCCCAGGTGACTCAGAGGTAAAGAATTCACCTGCCAATGCAGGAGATGCAAGTTTGATCTCTGGGTTGGGAGGATCCCCTGGAGAAGGAAACAGCAACCCACTCCAGTATTCTTGCCTGGAGAATTCTATGGACAGAGGACCCTGGTGGGTTACAGTCCCTGGGGTCACAAAAGAGTCAGACACAACTTAGCAACTAAACAATGCAAAGAAAGAAAGAAAGAAAGAATGATAGTACCTCAAGAAGCAGTTCTTGATATATTAGTCAGTAGAATGAGTGAATTAATTACAAATAGAATATGTCATTTGACTTGGTGAAGTGTCTATATTTCACACCTGAGAGGTGGAGGACCAGAGAAGTCATTTCAGTGTTAAAATCATGACAGAATTAGGATGAAGCTCAAGGTCAGAGTTGATTTTACCCAGTGTTCATGCTTGGGGTGGAGAGGTGACATGGGGTTGAGAGGGGAGCACCGTCATTTAGAGAGCATGGCACAGGGGCTAAATGTCTAGTATCTGCACTCAGACCACCCACCTTCGAATCTGGGTTTCCTCACTTAGTAGTTGTGCAGCATTAGGTTCATCACTTCTCTGTAATTTGATCACTCATTCGTAAAACGATGATAAAATTACATCTGCTTCATAGAGCTGTGAAAAGTCGCTCAGTCAGGTCCGACTCTTTGTGATCCCATGGACTGTAGCCTGCCAGGCTCCTCTGTCCGTAGACTTCTCCAGCCAAGAGTTTGCAGGTGGATTCTTTACCATCTGAGCCACCAGGGAAGCCCTAGAATACTGGAGTGGTATTCCTTCTGCAGGATAACTTCCCCACCCAGTAATTGAACCTACGTTGCAGGTGGACTCTTTGCCAGCTGAGCTGCCAGGGATGTCTGGCATGCTGTATTCCATGGGGTCACAAGGAGTTGAGCACCACTGAGCGACTGAACAGCAACAGCATAGAGCTGCCTTGCGGATTAAGTAAATAATATGTGTACAGAGATTAGAAGTGTGCTTGTACATAGGAGGCTCTCTATAAACACAGACTGTTGCTGTTGCTTTTTGTGTTGCGGTTCTTATTATATTATTATCTGGCTAGTCCAGTGTCCCTCAGTGATTAAAATCTATATTTTTATTTCTCTAAAGATTTATAAATACTAGTGGATATCACAAGAACACGTCAGTGACTGGGAAAAGCTGTTCGCAACATTCTTCAACAACCTCTAACAGGACCACCGCCACCTCCTACAAATATCCCCGTGAGTCATGCTTGGGTTGGGCTAGGGCCGTGACAGTGGACATTGGGTTGACTGGAGCCATATATCTGAAGAATCACTCTTGTAAAGCTATAATGAGGAAAGTTCCCTAAAAATCATTTGTCTGTGTTCTCTGAGAGCAAATGTCTTAACTCAGCACTAGAGAAATGAATAGAGTTAGTGGTAGATCCAGGCAGGCACTGAGTTTGCCTGGGGTTCAGAGTGTGTCGATCCCTCCACTCCATGGGTAATCAAAGCAGGACAGAGAGAACCTGTCAGAGATAAGAGGAGAACTTCTAGGACCTCGATCAGAAGAAGAATGGAGACATCCAAAGGTCCATGTTGGGAGGGCATATTGAAGCTCCAGAGAGGAAGATTGGGATCAGTGAGAATCTAAGGACTTGAAAGGATTGGCAGAGCTGCTGAAGACAGAGCAATCTAGGAGTTAGACTCTGTGCTTGGGTATTAGATGATGCCTCAGCAGGATGGATAAAGGAGCAGAAATGATAACCCACTCCAGTATTCTTGCCTGGAAAACTCCATAGACAGAGGAGTCTGGCAGATTACTGTCCATGGAGTCGCAAAGAGTCGGACATGACTGGCATGCAGGAACAAAAAAGATTTATTTAGACCCCTTTATCTTTTTTGAGCATCATTTCACACCAGAATGAAGAACAAGGGTATTTTATTATCGGTATTTCACATATAGATGAATTATAATCCTTGTGAACCAAGCAATGAATAAGACCTTCCCTTTTCAGGTTTCCTTACACTTTCCATTAACCCTCTCAGCATTTTGTTTTAATATGATTTGCTTTTCTCAATGGGAGGTAAAATAATACTGGTTGTTATCCATCTGTAATTTTGTTCTAGTAATGTTTTTAAGTGTATCACTGATCATCGCAAGCAATGTCTTTTAGACTCCATTGTTAGGAAGAACAAGCCTTCTCTTGAAGACTATCTATGTCAAATAATTTGTATCTAGATTTTACCTATTAAGAAGTTCAGAACTACCCACCATTCTGAGATATAGTAACTACTCAGGTCACAAGTTTAATACTTGTGTTCTTTTACCAACTCACAGGCTCTCCTGTATTGCTTTCTGATGTGCTATAATACTTGAAGTTTTATGACAGAGATGCTATGTCCTCTCCTGTTCTGGTTCATAGAATCCAGACTGGTCCTAACCCATGCCCAGGAATGGAACGAGGCTTTCTCATGCCCACAGTCCCACACAAGGTGTTTGTGATCTCATGCTTCTTGCACAAGCCATGTGATGAACTTGTTCACGGAAAATGAGTATGCTAAGGTGGGATGCCAGGAGGAGGAAGCTGAGCCACCTATGTTGGGCAGATGGTTAGGGGTGGGGAGTGGAAGTCCTTGTGGAATGACAATCCATTTCAGTTTAGTGCCTTGGTTTTCAGGATGTCTGGTCTTTATCTTGACCCATGCTTATCTAACTTCAAGGACTCTGGCTCACCATTCTTTCCTCTTTTGCCTTTAATGCAGAGGCAAGAAAAAGTTTCTTACATAGCATGAACTTCCTCCTGGGCTTTCATAATTTTGTTTTCAAAACAGAATGCACACTATCCTTGCATACTAGGAATGAACAAATAAGTGAATGTGTGACAGAAGGTGGGAACTGGATTTCTCAGTGTTGGAGGAGAGGCTAGGACAAACCATGTGATACTGAATTAGAGTTGAAGACATTGGTATGAGTATATATTCAGCTGAATATAGAGATAGATGGAAAACTATTGAAAGAATTACAGACACATGTCTATACACTGGTTAGTATACACATATATATTTCAAATCTCCATCTATTGAGAAGGATAAGAAGCAGTGATATCCCAGTAGCACTGAACACAATCAACATTCAGATCTTAGTTTATAATATAATTTCCCAATAAAACAAACTAAGATTCACAAGACAAATAGATGAATCTATGTCTGGAGTAAAGAATACACAAAATGAACCTGAATCATCTTAAAATGTCATAAAATAAGTAAGTGCTTAAAAAAGAGTCTGATAGTTTGTTACCAAAGGAATATTGAAGCTCACTGAAAAAGCTGCCAAAGTTGAAATAATATGAACAACAAAATAAATAAATTGGCAATGGATTAGAACTCAAAGTATCATATAAATGGATGCCAGTATCTGTGAGTACATACTGATACAAATAAACGATTGAATAAACTGGGGGAGGGTACTCTTCCTACAGAAAAATTCCAAAGAATTGGTGTAGATACTGACCCCTCAAGAAGATGAGCTGAACTCTCTACTCCTTTGAATGGGTTGCTCATAATGACGTCCTTGCAGATAGGAATACAGAAATGGAAGGGAAAAGAGTGACTTCAAAGTGGAGAAACCTGACAAACACTGCGTCAGCTGGGTGATCAAGGTCATTGTCAGCAGTGATGCCATATGGACAGGATCCACCCTGGCCATGATGGGATGAGGATGGCAGTTACCCTGCGATCCTCCTTCCCCTAATCCATAATCTCATTCTGATCGTGAGAAAAACACCACACAAATCCCGACTGAGAGGCATCCTACAAGAAGCCCGACTGGTACTCCTCACGACTGTACAGGTCATCCAGGATAAGGAGAGTCTGAGAAACCGCCACAGTGGAGAGGAGCCTAAGGAGACAAGACAACTGAATGTAATGTGCTGTCCTGGATGGAATCCAGGAACGTGAAATAGACACTAGTTAAAAATTAAGGAAATCTGAATTCAGTAGGACTTCAGTTAATAATAATGTATCGATACTGATTCTTTAATTGTAACAAAAGTACCATACTAATGTAAGATCTCAACAACAAAGGCAACTGTTACAGGGGACATGGGTAATTCTCTGGACTGTCTTTGCAACTTTCTTATAAATCTAAAATTATTCTAAATACAAAGCCTATTAAAAAAAACAGACATAGAGAACAGACTTGTGAACACAATGGGAGAAGGAGAAAAGGAGATGGATTGAGAGAGTAGCATGGAAACATATACATTACCATATGTAAAATAGATAGTGGAAATTTGCTGTGTGCTTAGGGAGCTCAAATCAGATGCTCTGTGAAAATCTAGATGGGTGGGATGGGATGGGAGGTAGATTCAAGAGGGAAGGGACATATGTGTACCTATGGCTGATTCAAGTTGCTATTTGGCAGAGACCAATACAAAATTGTAAAGCAGTTATCCTCCAATTAAACTAAATAAATTAAAAAAATAGAGTATACCCCAAATGTAAGGTACAGCTAACAATTGAGCTAAATGTGTCAAAACATGTTATCTACAATATCACACATTACCCCCTCCACAGTTTTAGAAACAGATACTCTTACTTTATTTCTAAATGAGGAAGCAGAGGCACAGAAAAGCATAGAAATTTGAGTAAGATGACAGAGTTATTAGAGATTTAAAATGGGTTCCATCTGATCGAGAACTGAACTTACGCTTGATCTGTTAAAGAAAGTTTGGCCTGGGACTCACACAAGGGTGTAGAAATGGGATGTGGTTTTATTGATTTTTAGAAAAAGTAATATATTTAAGTAAAAATTAAAAACCAAGTTATTCAATAGCTTGTAATATGAAGAAATGCCTCATTCTAAATAACCTGTTTATACCTTACAGACATGTCTGTATACTTCCCCCAGTGAAACACAGTGAATAAAGCTCATGTTCATCAACCCTTCGCTCCCTCCTCCTTATTTAGACATGGTTTTATTTTTCAAGTACCATGTGCATGCGTGCTAAGTCACTTCAATCGTGTCCGACTCTTTGCAACCCTTTGGACTGTAGCCATCCAGGCTCCTCTGTCCGTGGGATTCTGTCCAAGAATACTGGAGTGGGTTGCCAGTCCTTCTCCAGGAGGTCTTCCTGATCGAGGGATCAAACCCACGTCACTTGTGTCTTCTGCATTGGCAGGTGAGTTCTTTACCATTAAAGCCACCTTACCACTGTAACTTTAAACATTATAACTAAAATTCTATCTCTTCACTTGCCAAGTTTAGACAGTATTTCTTGACTTCCTACTAAATAAGAGAGAAAATTAGCACCCCATACTTTCTTTCACCATAGGATGATTTTATTTTATTGTTTTATTTGTGACAGGTTTTATAGACAGAAACAAAAACAACTTTTATTGCTGTTTGTGCTGAATCATGATGTGTACAGTATCTAGTAATTAAAATTTGGCCTGCAGATGTGGTAAACTAAGAGCTGTTTAAACCTCATTAGACCGAGGGAGTAGGCTTGGACAGAGGAGCCTGGCAGGCTACAGACCGTGGAGTCACACACAGACACAACGGAGCAGACACACATCACACCTGCTACAATACTGCGTTTGACACTTTTTGAAAATTAGATAAAAGAACATATTAAATTTCAAATGCTCTGCCAGCATAATTTTCTTCTAATTAGAAAGAATTTAAAATGTGTAAATATTTAACACTTGTTTAAACCACAAAGTTAGATACAGTCTAAAGAAAGATGATGTTACCTCTTACTGATTTTTGCTGGCCCTATAAACTTGTTGAGATTTTGAATATAGGACATTTTGCATAAAATGTGAAGTCTTTGTTTTTTGTTGTTACTGTAAAACAAATATACGATGTGTGTGGCTTCCCAGGTGGCTCAGTGGTAAAGATGCCACCTGCCAAAGCAGGAGACGTAGGAGGCCAGGGTTCGATTTCTGGGTCGGGAAGATCCCCTGCAGGAGGAAATGGCAACCCACTCCATATTCTGGCTTGGAAACCTGGTGGGCTACAGTCCATGGGGTCACAAAGAGTTGGACACGCCTGAGGGACTGAGTACGTATGCACAATGAATGTACAATGTTAAAATGAATCAGTACTAAAGCCACATGACAAAGACATTCATAGTATTGGTATTTTTGATGTACAAACATTTGGAAAATGTGAAGATGCTAAATGTAGACCTTTAAGAAGAAACAATATCAAATTACTAGTTTATTTTCAATGTAGTAATCTTGAAGTCAATTTGATACAGACTAAACAGTGTGTCAACAAAATACTATATAAATTAAACAATTAGCACAGGGAATCCAAGTACTGAATAGGGAAATCTGAACAGGCCAAAATATTAAGGATTACTCTTGTCAAAGGAAATTCGTTTCTGTTAAAACTTTAAAAAAGTCTTTTTTTTTTTTTTTAGTTTGGAAAATGTCTGTTTTCATTAAAGAGCAGAAATAAAAAATAGAAAAAACATATTCTTAGATATTAAGCTTTACACAATCAACTAAGCATTAATATTTTGCTTTTTTTCCTAGATAAAAATGAGATTTCATTTTCAGAAATCTCTCACACAAATGTAAAAAATATTTTAAAATCTATCAACTAAATATGAAAGTTTAAGCAATGGCATATCAATATACCTAAGACACTGCTCTATACAACATAAAGCACACTTTTTCCCTCAAAAGGAGAAAGCATCTAATCTTTTTCTGAGAATATGAATTTCATGACAGTAGAGTATGTAGACAGTTGTCAAGTTTCTCAAAAAGTGTTTCTTTTCACAAGACAGATTTTTTTTCTGTAGCTAGGGTAATTTTTTTTAACATAGTACTCCTTCTTGCTCCCAAACAAAAACATTCCCCAAAATCATTTTCTTAAATGGAAGCATTGTAATTGCTACCAAGATGCAGTTCTCATGGAGGGTCTGAAAGAAAAAAAAACTTCATAATTTCTGGCATTGAATGAACTATTTACAAAACAGAAAAAGACTCACAGACATAGAAAACAAACTATGGTCACCAAAAAGGAAAGGGGATAGAGAAAGGATGAGTTAGAAGTTTGGGATTAGCAGATACAAACTACGTATAAAATAAACAACATGGTTTTACTCTATACCATAAGGGACCTATATTCAATATCTTGTAATGAGCCATAATGGAAAAGAATATAAAAAAGAATATAATATACATGTATGTAAATGACTCACTTTACTGTAGACTTGAAACTAACACAACACTGTGAATCACTGTACCTCAATAAAAAATTAAAAAGTAGAATTCCAATTCTAAAAATTTATCTTAGAAAAATTACTGCTAATAATCACCAACAACGTAAGTGCCAGGTATCAAAGAACTAGTGGCACAAATTTATGGTACATTCATCCAATAGAGTAAAATAGTGTTTATCAATATTTATGAGCATAGAAGGATATCATAAGTTAAAAAAAGGCTATAAAATATTCTGAAATAATCTCATTTTGTGATTTTTATAAAGTATGGAAATAGATCCATAAAATTATCAGCAGTGGTTATTTTTAGGTGATAAGATTTTTGGTTGGTCTTAATCATTTTCCTTATCTACATTGACATATCTTGCATACATAAAGTATATATCACTTGTTTAATGAGAAAAAATATACATTTAAAATTATAATTATATGTAATTACGTTGTTGATATTTAGTCGCTAAGTCGTGTCCAACTCTCTGCGACCCCATGGACTGTAGTGTGCCAGGCTTCCCTGTCCTACACTATCTCTCGGAGTTTGCTCAAACTCATGTTCATTGAGTTGGTGATGCTATCTATATATCTAGATACAGATATTTCACAGCAGAGGCAAAATTAGGTCCTAGCAATCGGGAAGACAGGTTATACTCTGGAAATAAGCATCCTATTTATAGGAAATGATAGGATGATATTCTGCTCTGAGCCTGGGCAATATAGCTTACTGAGTTGGGTACCTGATTAAAAAAAAGATTTTCAGCATCCTTCAGAAAACGAGAATCAGCTAAAATTTTCACATGAAACTTATATTGGTATGCAACATGGTTGCACCTCAAGGCCCTTCAGTCTTCTATACTTTACCTCAGGTACTCCCAGTCCCAGACTGAGAGACCCTGAGCTTGGGTACAATCTTTTGCTTGCTGGAGTTTTATATCTTAAGTTCAGGAAATTCAGCCAGTTTGAGTTTTCACCAGGAATTGGAGTTACGGACTGCCCCACATTATCATTTTACACCTGGCAATCCAGCCAAATTGAAAATCATGTCATTAAGAAATACTCCATTTACCTTGCATTTGTCATCTGTGCTGTATCCTCTCGCTAGAAGATTTTTCCTCCTCATCCCACCCCCAGCATCAAAGTCTGCTTATCTGTTTCTTTTTTTTAAAGATTTTTTTTTAATGTGGACTATGTTTAAAGTCTTTAATTTGTTACAATATTGCTTCTGTCTTTTGTTTCATTTTTTTTGTCAAGAAGCATGTGAGATCTGAGCTCCCTAAACCTCCTTGTGTGTGCATGCTCAGTCATGCTGGATTCTGTGGGACCCCATGCACTGTGGCCCGCCAGGCTCTTTTGTCCATGGGATTATCCTGGCAAGAATACTAGAGTAGGTTGCAGTTGCCATTTCCTCCTCCAGGGGAGCTCCTGGTCCAGGGCTTGAATCTGCATCTCCAGTGTCTCCTACAAGGCAGGCAGATTCTAATCCATTCAGCCACCAAGGAAGCCCAGGGATCAAACCCACACCCCCTGCATTGAAAG
Organism: Odocoileus virginianus; assembly: GCF_023699985.2. Classification (NCBI taxonomy): domain Eukaryota; kingdom Metazoa; phylum Chordata; class Mammalia; order Artiodactyla; family Cervidae; genus Odocoileus; species Odocoileus virginianus. The sequence continues at coordinate 9,647,305 of NC_069678.1, read as the reverse complement.
CGAAGTCTCAACCACTGAACCACCGGGGAAGTCTCAAAGTCTGCTCATCTTTAAGTGGTGGTAGTTTGGTCACTAAGTCGTGTCCGACTCTTGTGACCCCATGGACTGTAGCCTGTCAGGCTCCTCTGTCCCTGGGATTCTCCAGGCAAGAATCCTGGAGTGGGTTGCCATATCCAGGGACCTGTTTAAATGCTTCCTACCCCAGGAAGCCTGTTCTCTTCTCCCACAAGTGGTGTGCTCTGTTTTGAATTTTCCCTTCCGAGGTCCAGGAAGCCACCTTAGATTTACACCATCAGGATGAGCATTCCCTGCTGTACTTGACTTTTCATACTATTTTTTCTCCTTTAAGTTCTTTTAGACACAAAGTAAGAAAAAAATAAGTATGTCAATCAGCTTAAAATTATATGAATCCACCTATTTCCATCCGGAGTGTGCATTGCTTCTTCCAGTAGATTGTAAGCTTCTCTAGAGCAGAGACAAATCTCCTACTTACATCTGTGAACACATAGGCCAGTACACAGTAGGTTTTGAACACTTGTTTATTACACTGAAGCCTTCAATGCTAGGCTCGGGGGGTGACACAGGACAACGGCAGTGAGGATGCTGAGAACTCAGACAGAAGACTCAAACCACCTGTGTCTCTTAGGAGGAAAGCAGGAGAGGCAGGCTGCACCAGCAGGGGTGTTAGCACGTCTGAGCAGAAACCCCAGGTGTTTGCAGCAGCCGAGGCTCCAGAGCAGCGGTGTTGGTGCTGAGCTGAAGGGGTGGGTGGGAGAGGAAAGCGGAAGTACAGCTTAGCAGAGTTCTCGCCTCCTAAGTGTAGGGGCGCCAGTGTGAGGAGGAGACTGTGCTTCCCGCAGAATGAGTGCAGGAGACCAGGGTGGGCCAGTCACCTTAACACTCCTTAACATTCCTCCTCCTTGATATGGTGGGCTGTGCCACCCCTGAGGCAGCGGGGCTTCCGGAGAGCCCTCCAAGAGCCAGCTGGGCTCTGATCCCGGGGCCTTTGGGAACCAGAACCACAGCGCCCCGCATGAGGAGGGCAAGGAGCAGAGCGGGAAACTGGGAAAGGCCTTGGGTGCTGGGGAGGGGGAAATCTGAGAGCACTCGGAGACCCCTGATTTTGCTGATTCTGTTGTGACATGGCTTGGTTAGCCCGTGGAAGCTGGAAGGAAAAAGGACATTTGGTTAGATCAGGAACCCAGTGGCCTTGGGTGTCTGTTTCTCTGCTTCATGAGCTGGAGCTCTCGTGGAGCCTAGCATTTACAACCTGCTAAAATCCACCCCAGGAGGGGTATAATGGATTTGAAAGGGGAGTGAATTGTGGTGAGAACTCTCAGGGGATCCTATTGGCAACAACCAAGCAAATCACTTACTCTTTATCTTAGACAAAAATAAAATAAAATAAACTGCAACTAGTTGAGCTGGCAGTCCACATTTTACAGGTCATTGTCCATAATGGTCAGGGGTTAAGGAGGTCTGAGTCTCTACCCATTCGTTACTCAGTCTTGCTTTACCCTGAACTTCCTAAGCCTGCATATACCTTCTCTGCTCTTCTAGCTTCTGTGGCTTTCTTCCATGTTAGATCACGCAGGGTCTTTTAAAGGGATCCATTTCCCTTCCCTTCTCCCTGCTCCAAACCTCTCGTTCCTGGTGCATCTATTCCCTTAGAAGAAACCAGAGAAGGAAATGGGGCTCCCTTAGTGGCCTCTGAGTGAGGGACCTCCATGCGTCTCCCCACTCAGACATAGCTTTGCTCTAGAGGAAGACGTGTGGACAACTTACCTCGGGAAGAGTCTGGAGGCCTGTGGGGCTGGGAAGGAAGAGGCGTTTTATACCTACTCCAATCAAAGCCTCTGGGCTACTTGTTATTGGAGGGCAGCCATGGAGTGGTTTATTTATCCGGATGTTTCACAATTCCCAGGGCTGGATTCCTCAGCTACACACACGCAACTGGATCTACGTCAAAGGGATCTGCATGTGAGTGAGTGACCAAAGGTTGGGGCCTTCAGGTTGGCTTGAGTGGAGGTGTACACTGACCAAGTCTAGATGACACCTGTGGGGGAGTTGAATGGAGACATCAGTTCTATCTGGGACTGGATATGGAGGGATCAAGTTCAATACCATACAAGTGTGAGGACGATCCTCCTTGTTCCCCGCTCCTATCACCCATGACTTTCATCATCCAGCTCAATGCTGTTGCCTCCATGGAGACTTGCCTGGTCTCCCAGCCACGTGCAAGCCCTCCATCCTCTGAACTTCTCAGATGCCTCTCACAGCATTTACAGCTGCTCATGGTCAAGATGACCTAAATTCTTGTCCCCACTCCACTATTAAACAGTTTCTTGATGACAGAGACCTTGTCTTTATCACATCTACATTCCTAGAGCCTGATGCTGTCCCTGACATAAAGAGGATACACATAAATATTTGTCAAATGAAATAATCTGAGTGCCATTAGAACAGACTTTGAGTCTGGGGAGAACAAAAGACAGCAGGAAAACAAGATCCTGCTCATGTTTGTTTTATGGATCAGATCTCAACTACTTGCATTCACATCCTTGCCTAATACTATTTAATATAGAGTGCAGAAAACACTGTGGTGGACCTCATCTTATGGAACAGGCTGAAAATAGTGTGGAGAGTAAAACACTAATACAGCTTGCCATCTCTTAAAGGCAAAAAGGGAGCTATTTATGTCATCATTAAGAGAATTTAGGGAAAAGTCCAGAGGGAAAACTTTTTCTTCATATTTCATGAAAATGTGCATCGGCACATGTTGTCTGTCCTTAAAGTGGGAACACTGTCATCTAAATACAGTCCCTAACTTCTGGATGTTTCCATCTCAGAATTACTGCTGACTTGCACAGTTAAGGAAAAAGGTCCTGATGAAATTCCTTGGTCTTAGGGATGATGTTTTGCCTGACTCTGCCTTTGCAATGCTTGACACTCAGTAGGGACTCAGGAAGCTGTTGAGTAAAAGAAAAAGAGCAATTACAGAGGATATTCTGATTAAAGGAGCAGTCTTCAAAGGCTTCATTCACATAGTAGGTAGGATTTAGATGTGGGGTGAGGGATTAGTACCTAACCAGAGGGGTAAACAGGACAAGAATAGGAGCAGCTGTTGGGACCTGAAGCTCAACGGGTCAGGATTATCAGGGCTTACTTGCTTCATCTGGGAAGGCTCCCTGGAGGGGGCAGCCTTGATGTGTAGCTTGGATGAAGTAGAGAAAAGTCCTTGTGAGTAGGACAGAGAGAATGATATGAAACCCATCTCATCTCATTAGAACAAGACCCTAGAGAGAGAGCTTCCCAGGTTGCACTAGTGGTAAAGAACCCACCCGCCAATGCAGGTGATGTAAGAAATGCAGGTTCAATCCCTAGGTGGGGAAGATCTCCTAGAGGAGGGCTGGGTTAGGAAGATCTCCTGGAGGAGGGCTGGGTTGGGAAGATCTCCTGGAGGAGGGCATGGCAACCCACTCCAGTATTCTTGCCTGGAAAATCCCATGGACAGAGGAGCCTGGCGATCTACAGTCCATGGGATTGCAAAGAGTCAGACATGACTGAGCAACATCAGTTTCGTTAGAGACAAGAGATCACCTGGTTAATGGGGCCCTGGATATTAGACCCTTCTTTCCTCACTTCCTCCCTCTCTTCCTCTTTCTTCTTCTCTTAATTTTTTCCTTCCCCTTGGACATCAGAAAAAACCCAAACTGCTCCTCAGAAAGGCTGCAGACACACCAAACATTAGCAGGAGGGCAAAGGAACGCTGTCTCAGTTTACCAGTTGTTCCTTATCCCCACCCAGAACCCATCACGTAAACCTACACTCACAAATGAGCTTCCTTGAGGTCAACTAGAATCTGCCCAATGCCTACTGCCCCTCTGTAAGGGCTAAAGAGTCTTTCTGGGGCTCTGCCCTGGATGAGCTAGGCTTCCCTGTTACCTCTCCATCTCCCTGAGCCACTCCTCATAATTGCCCACAGGAGTCTCTAGGTCCCATCATTTTCAGCACAATGAAATTTCATAACTTGTGGGATGGTACTGGGGATTGACACCACCAAAATTGGCCTTTTCAATGGAGGAGATTAGCATCTAGCTTTGCTCATCCCCTAAAGGGAGCTTGCTTGAGGCCAGCGGAGCTGTCTCGTCCTCCAACTAGACTTACAAGTCCAGTCACTTCCAGGTCAGGACTCCAGAAAGTTAATGTTCTCCTTCTCTTTTCCTGGTTCAGATTGTATTTATGAGTTTGATATTTATTAAGACCTGAAGCCAAATCTGGCCTCTGTACCCCAACACAGAATTAAATCTCAGAGACAAGTTTGGGATGAAGTAGAAAATAATTTTCTTAGTTTTGGCTTTCTTTAGTTTTGGCAGGCAAAGGGGGCCACAGTGGGCTAATGCCCTTATAACTGTGTATCTCCACTTGGAGAGTGTAGTGAGTTTTATGCTAATGGTTCAGAGAGGGAGTGATCATTTTGTCAATATTCTTCTGATTGGTTGGTGGTGGAGTAAGTGGGAGTTAGCATCATCAACCTTCAGCTTCCAACTGGTCTGGAGTCTTCACACTTGCAGACAGGATACCATCATTGATCTTCATTAATTTCTCCCACCTGGGGGGTTTCAATATCTGCAAAACAGCTCAAAGATATTGTTTTGTGTACACTTTGGTGGGGAGTCAGGACCTTGCCCCAGGGCCGCACCATTGTTTCTCTTGACTGTTTGCTTCTCCCTGTCTCTCATCCTTCCCTTCCCTGATTAACAATTGTTTGAATCTGCACATTGGAACTCAGGGAAGGCCAGGGAAGCTGAATGAAGGCTATTTCCTGTAATCAAAGAAATGGGGGACACAGAAAGGCTATGTCCCCAGGAGCCCCTTAGGGCCTTGCTTGGTATCAGCACCTACTATATCTGGATACAAACAGAATATGAGTCCCATCTTATTCTTCAAAGTTTTCACACTAGAGATAATATAGACACTTTGGTATCTAACACAAGACAGTAAGTGAGAGATGGGCAAACAGAGAGAGGCAGGTGAATCCTGGTTATGAGTTGAGAATAGAAATGTACCACGTTAGAGTGATGGCATTTTGAGTAAAGTGGTTCCCACTATTATTGGCATCCAGCCTTGTCTGGGGACAGGACAGCCGGTTGCTGAGAATTACCCATTCCCTTCTCACTCCTTAATCCCTATTTGTGATTCAATTTCTCTGAGCAATAGACATTTCCTTTCTCCCTCGTTCCCTCCCTTCTTCCCTTCTTCACTCTCTCTTTCCCCTTTTTCTTTCTTTCTATCCTTTCTTTTTCTTTCTTTCTCCCTCTCTTCCTTCCTCCCTCCCTCTCTTCTTTCCCTTATCCCTTCCTATCTTTCTTTCTGCCTTTTTCTTTTGTTCTGAATCCTTTTCTGAGAGTTCCTTTTCTGTAATGGGTTCCCTGACAATACCTGATCAGGAAAATCTTCAGAATAGTTATTGCTTGCCATGCATACAACTTATCATACCCAATTGCTTTTATGTGACAGTGCAAACATTTCAAGCATGGGCTGTTGACTTAAAATATAGTCACAACCTAAAAGTTGAGAGTTATGTTTTATTTGATGGGAATTTTTAGGACTTCAAGCCTAAGAGATAGCATCTCAAGTAACCTGGAGACAACTACCCCAAGGAGATGGGAGGAGGAATCAGGTTGCATAGAAGTTTGCAACAAAGGGCAGGTAGTCTGAACATCAGAAGTATTTTGTGAATTAAAGAAAACCAGATATCCCAAGTTAAGGAATTAGCACTTTTCTTCATATGGGAATAAGCAAAAGTTTGGATTCACCGAAACCATTTCTTTCATATGCATCTCAGCTATCTGGGGCCAGCATCCTGTGTTTTTCACATCCTGAGTTCCTCAGTGCTCCAAGTAGAGAGTAGCTGCAGTCTAATGGCTGCCAGTTTGCACAGGTATTATTCTCCTTCCTGAATGCTCTTAGGGCTCAGGACTTCACACTTGGAGGACTGGAATGGCTGGTGAGTGTGAAATCCTTGTTTACTGATACGGCAGGAAACACTCCATTTCTCAGAGCTAGGTCTCATACAACTTCTATCTCCTTTCAGGGTGCACAATGGTTAATTGCCATACTAGTTTAATAACTAGTTTCAAAAAAATTCCTATCACAAATTGTGCCAAAGGAAACAAAAAGATTTACCCAGAATGTGTTTCAAATAGTATGTCCTAAGTTGATTAATTTCAGGTGAATATGAACTCAGCCATGGCAAGATCAGACACAGTGAGGTGGGGTTGTCTGCATCACAGCGTGGACACCTCAACTACATTTCCTGAATACTGTGATACTGTTGCTTAGAATGTGTCAACAAATATAGTTTAGAGGGAGTGTTCAGGACAGCTATCCTGTGGCTCTCATAGTTACTTCTTATTTCAGAGCCCATCCATGTTCTTTTTTTCTGGAAAGAAAGGCTAAGAGATTTTCTGATCCTAGAGTTTTCCTCCAAGTAGGACCATAGCCAAATGACCAATTATGCTGACTTGTACACGAGGCTATAATGTTATGAGGATTAGCTAGCTAAAGGAGATGATAGGGTCTAAATGCTTGGTTTCAATTTTAGTAGAAGAAATTATCAGCAAAAAGTGAGCTTAGTGTAAGCTTTCCTTCACCAGAGGGGTCAGTCTCTTTTCTTCTTCTTGCACCATCTAAGAAAGAAAAGAAAAGCTCCTGAGATTTAGAGAAAAAGAATTAAAACTGTGCTTAGAGGTTAGATTGTTTAAACTCCTCATAAAATAACTTTTAAAGAATGAATTATTAAAGAAATATATGAATACTTAAAATATTGAGACTCAGTCTTTTTAAACCTCAAAGGAAACCTAAATCAGATTAAACAAAAGTCCTTAAAGGAAGGCTTCCAGAGTGATAGCATGAGGAGCTCCATGGACCCTCCCCGCCGCCCCAGAAACACATCTGTAATTGTTGAAAATTACTTTAAAAAAGTATTTAAAGTCTATGTAAATTGTCCTGGAGACATACAACAAATGCAGAAACTTTTACTCAAGTGTGTGAGTACATGCTTAGTCACTCAATTGTGTTCAACTGTTTGCAACACATTGGACTGTAGCATGCCAGGCTCCTCTGTCTGTGGGATTTTTCAGGCAAGAATACTGGAGTGCGTTGCCATTTCCTTCCACAGGGGATCTTCCCAACCCAGGGACTGAACTTGCGTCTTCTGTGTCTCCCCATGTCTCCTGTGTCTCCTGCATTGCAGGTGGATTCTTTACCTGCTGAGCCATCGAGCAAGCAAGAAAATCTAGTAAATCTCAGTCACAACAAAAAAAAATCTATGACCCTAGAGCGCACCTGGTCTTAACTGGAATATTACACCTCTCAGAGAAATAGGATCCTTTTGTCTGAGAATTCCAGGTTAGATAACATGGTAGTCATGTGTCCCTCTGGTCACTGATAAGCTCTATGCTTATTGGTGTGCTAGCTGGCTTTATTGGAGGGGTCCCACCGATATGTGTCGGAGAAGGCAATGGCACCCACTCCAGTGTTCTTGCCTGGAGAATCCCATGGATGGAGGAGCCTGGTAGGCTGCAGTTCATGGGGTCACGAAGAGTCGGACATGACTGAGTGACTTCACTTTCACTTTTCACTTTCATGCATTGGAGAAGGAAATGGCAACCCACTCCAGTGTTCTTGCCTGGAGAATCCCAGGGATGGGGTCGCACAGAGTTGGACACGACTGAAGTGACTTAGCAGCAGCAGCAGCAGCACCAATATGTGTAATGTTTGACTTCTCTCGTTACTGAAACCAATGGGGATGCATCCCTCTTCTAGTTTCCTGGACTATTCAAGGAGGAAGTGCATGCTGAAGATCAGTGTACTGATCCTCTCTGGACTTTGAATCTTAAGTTTCAGACTAAAGACATGGGGACATCTAGAGGTCATGTTAATTACAGCAGTTGGGAGGCCTGAATCATATTAGTCTTGTGATGTGTTCCTACTGTCTACTCTACCAGACACTTGTGTCTTTTAACAAATTAAAACACAAATTCAAGGTATTATTGGCTATTTATCCAGTTGATAATAAGACTATCAAGGCACAATAATCCAGAAGTTAACAATAATTAAATCTCATGTGAAATTTGTATTTGAAAAAAAATTAATGAAAATGCAAGATTTCCTTACAAAGTTTAGAGTTGGAATATTTGACCTGAAAAATTGGGACTCAAGGAGAGAATAGGGAGACTTGAGTGCTTTTGAAAAAGTCCCTGAATCCTCTTATAGGTATTTTAAATTTTGTGATCTTTGCTGCACACTATATGCACGTTCCTAGTTAGAATTAGCTAAGATTCCTGGTTTATTTGCAGAAAGTTCATATTTAACTTTCTAAACAAATGTTTTGGTTAAAGGAGAAAAGAAAGTTGGGGGTGAGTTGGGGTAGTATCACAAAGGATAGGAGGAAGAGAAGACCAATGAAGGGATGGAATGCATATCTGTCAAGTCTGTCTTGCTCCAGGGACCATTGGACCCAGAACAAAACCTACAGTCCAAGTCTTCATCTTCATGAGAGACATTAGGACATTGTACTTAAGCAGAGCTGCATGGAATTCATCTGAGAAATGGTGTCAAAGTAAGAGGCAGGCTTCTCTGGTGTCTCAGCCATAAAGAATCCTCCTGCAATGTAGGAGATGCAGGTTCGATCCCTCGGTCAGGCAGATCCCTTGGAGGAGGGCACCGACAACCCACTCCAGTATTCTTGTCTGGAGAACCCTGTGGACAGAGGAGCCTGGTGGGCTAGAGTCCATTGGGTCACAAAGAGCCAGACTCAATGGAAGCAACTGAGCAGGCACACACAAGTAAGAGGCAGGGCCATTTTTCTCTCCTCCCTTTCTCAACTGTATCATCCAGCACATATTTGATTCCCAGGGTCTCAGGCAGCAAGAGAATGGATGACAGTGGAAAGAATACTGGGGCACAAGCAGGCAAGGAAGAGTCCAGAGCAAAATGGTGAGCAGATTTCTTGTTTTATTGTTTCATTTGAAGCTGCAGATGCAAGGAGATTATCTGGGGACTGAGTTAGAGTCTGTGGTTTGGGGATTCCAGGGCAGACATCCCAATTGGTGTCAGAGGTCAGCAGACAGATTCTCTGGAGCAGACTCAGGTTTCTGAATCCCAGGACAGAGAGTCACTCCAGCCCAGAGTTCAGAACCTCATCTGGGACCTCTCAGGAAATCTCAGCAGGAGGAGGAGGAAGTGTTTGTCCATCTGTTGTCCCCAGGTCAGCTCTTCTTGGCTCAGGGTCTACTTCAGCAGCAGCCGCCTCCAGAGGACTGACCACTCCCCTCTCCACAGCACCCGGAGCCCCCCGAGGGCTGGCTGCAGCAGTCAGATCTCTGGGGTCTGCAGTGGTGGGACCTGCGGCGCCTGTGGTGGCTCAGGCAGCAGCCCCCAGCCCCAGAGCTGCAGCAGCCCCCGGAGCTGGAGCCGCAGCAGGAGGAGACTGGGGGGCACTTTGGGGGGCATTTAGGGGTGGGGCACTTGGGGGCACACTTGGGAGGAGGCTGGCACTGCTGTTGGTTCTGCTGGCAGGACATCTTGGTGGGCGGGTTCAGGAGCTGAGGGAGAGACAGACAGCAGGTCAGACCAGCACACAGAGACCTCCCTTACGGAATTTCACCATCTTGTCTTTCCCCCACATTCTAAAAGCCTGGTCAAGTAACTCGTGGAGAAATTATCTATAGTTTTTCAAGTGCTTTTCACTATCTCATTTGAAATTTGGGAGCTTTTCACAAAACAGACATAGGTTGTCTTCTTTCAACAAAGCAAGGCATAGAAATCAACTAACTAAATTGACAAACTTGCCCAAAGACAAGGTCCTTTCTTTGGAGAAGGCAAAATTGACCTTCACAAAGTCTGACTCAAACTCACTCTACGCCACTCAGAATTCTGATAATGTCCAGTCTAGGAGACAGTTTAGAGCATCAGTACTCTCTGCTAAGGAAGAACTAGAGATTCCCTTCTGGAGGAACTTCCCAGATAGCTTTCCAGAGACACGTATTATTATCAGCTCATATATCATATATAATTTCATAATTCTGCATATGTATTTGGGTTAACCAGTCCATATGTTGGCCCTTTGCAACTCTGTTTATATATTATCTATCTATATCTGTATTTATCTATGTATATGCTTGGCTTTCCAGGTGACCCTAGTGGTAAAGAAACCCCCTACCGATTCAGGGGACATTAAGAGAAGCAGGTTTGATCCCTGGGCAGGGAAGATCCCCTGGAAGAGGAAAATGGTAAACCACTCCAGTATTCTTGTCTGGAAAATCCCATGGACAGAGGAACCTAGTGGTTCCTCTATAGTCTCTATAGTTCCTCAAGTCTATAGGGTGGCAAAGAGTCAGACATGACTAAAGTGATTAGCACACATAGCATGCATGCTTGTGTGCTATATGCAAGTATATATGTATATCTCTCTATATACATATATAAAATGGAGTTACTAAATCATTTTAGAGAGAAGTGAGCCCCAGACCTGATCAAGGCAAGTTGGATGTGAAACTAGGTTTTCTGGTCTAAGTGAAACTAGGCTTGGTTATGCACCCTTTACAACACACAACCTCTTCCAATTTTTACATCTTAGCAGGTAAATTTCAACTTGTTAATCATTATTCAACTCAGGAGCTTCTGGTACGGATGCCAGGCAGCCGTCCTGACCAAGTAAGTGACACTTGGTGAGGGTGAGGCCCTTGGATCTCTGTTTTCATCTGACCCCAAATATGCTGCCTCTGGTCTCCATTGTTTGAAAAATCACTCTGACCCTAGTAGAGGCTTTGGAGCAGGAACACAGCTGGCTTCTCCTAGGTAATAGTTCCTTGTGAAAGTTTTGACTTATCTAAAAGCTGAGAAACTCAAAAAGATACAGAACTAACTTAGAGCACAGAGCATAGACCCACAAATGCCATCTCCTGCCTCACAGTTCATCCTTCATCAGGTTTCTAGATTTTTGCTCCCTCTCGGGATCCACCCTCATCCTTGCCAGCCCCAAGGCCCTGCCCCCTGCCCTCCCCTCTAGTCTGAACATCCTCTGTGGAAGGTCCTGGTCTGGGTCCCAGTGGATACTTACCAGTGTCGAAGCAGCGCGGGGTCTGTCAACACCGCAGGAGAGAAGTGGATGGAGGTGCTCTATCCCTAAGGCCTTTTATCCTGGCCTTGGGCTCTTCCCTCAGGTGTGAGACATGACCTGGGCATTTGAGGACCGCCTCCTGCCAGCTGTATGGCTCCTGTGACAAGTGATGACTGGTAGCTCCTTCCTGCCTCTCTCAGTGGGGCTCAGAAAAGTCACTCCCAGCTAAAAATATGGTCAATAGAAATGGGATTGAATTCCTCCCATCATCTGCCACCTTATTATCCTTAGTGGTACCTGCCTTTCAGCCTCTTTCTTGGAGCTTGGTCCTCCAAACTTTCCTGTTTTTCCTTCTATGACCATAATTCATTAGCTCCAGACCTTCTCATTTGCACGGAAAAACACTGATGTCTCCAAGGTTTTCACTTTGCTATTGGGAGTGAATGTACATGTACACCTGTGTATCTATGTCTGTACTTGTTTTCTAAGTGCGGTGTGTGTATTTGGTGTGTGTTTTATGGAGCTCACATTCCAAAATAGATTTACCTCTTAAAATCAACTCAAGCTTGGAAAAATTACTCAGAAGTTAGGTTTATGTCTCTAGAACCAGACTTCCTGAGCATGAATTCTAGATCCAACACTTACTATTTAGATATAACAACTTAGGGCAAATTGTTTAGCTTCTCTGCCTTTGTTTCCTTATCAATTTAGTGATTTTAATAGCTTCTACTTCATGAGTTTCTTAGGAGAATCAAAAAGCTCATAGAACTTTGCCTTGAATATTTCATACATACCAAAAGCTATCATCATAGTTATCATCAACATCATTTTCCTTAATTACCTCCTTAGACGCATGCTGGGGCAATCAATAGATATTCTTGTCACGTATGAAGCCAACATTTGCATAGGACTTTAGAGTTTCCAAATAGTTTCCTCATATGTCCATCAGCATAAGGCCTGGAGCGTGCAGTCATATGTATCCTGTGCAGACACAGGACACATCACTGTGTAAAAGTCTGGCCCTATGCTGCCTGAATATGACTCTTATCTTCCTGCTCAGGTTGTTACTCATAAGGGAATGACTGTAGTATCAATTCCTTGTCTATCACACAGAAGTCTTACTCAGGAGCAGAGTGACTTTCTGAGCCCCATTGAGAGAGGCAGGAAGGAGCTACCAGTCATCACTTGTCACAGGAGCCATATTAAAGTAATTGGCCTGAGGATTCGTATGGTCCCTGCCTCTAAAGATGTGGTACCCAAGCCATCAATCAATCTGGTTTAGATATGGGTGATAAGCAGGTTTGAAACCTCATAAGGATTGGTTTGCTTCCCTTGACTGTGTGATGTTGATGGAGTTCAGTTCAATAAGAATGGTTTTATTAAGCAAATGATTGACTTTCTCAACCTTCTGTTATCAAGGGATTGGGAGTAAACATGACTGAGTTTTAGATGCAAATAAAAGGCAGATCAAAAGTAATGCAATATGTTTCACATTGAACAATTACAGAAATAACTCTAACAATTTCTTTCCCAGTTTATTTTGACTATGTACAACTGTAATCTAGTAATTAACAAATTTTTTTAAGTGTTCAATTTTTCTAGAATCACCCTGAACTTCACACTGAGGGTTATTTTATTTTATGCACTAGAACCAGTGTCAAGTATAGTTATGGATTATTTTTTCACCCAACAATCTTTTCTTGTAACATACATAGTTAAATCATAGTCAAAATAACAAAGAAAAATATAGTTGATGGTTTTTTTATGCCTTGTAGTGCCAAAGCCATGATATAAAACAAACTATGATGTTTACCCACTTCTAAATAAAACCATTTATGTGAAAAAGAGCAATATTTAAGCAAATTTGAAAAAGATATGACCAACTGAGAAGAAAATTACAATATGTATTCTAGGAATAAGAGTAAAACAGTTGGTATGCAACTATATTTTACAAATTAATAAGGAAAAACTTCCAGTGAAAATAATAGTGAAAAGAGATAAACAGGCAATACAAAATGTTAGATTTATATATGACTAGTAAATGAATGAGGGCTTCCCAGGTGGTGCAAGTGGAAGAAACTGCCTGCCTATGCAGGATATATAAGAGATACAGGTTCGATCCCTGGGTTGGGAAGATCCCCTGGAGAAGGAAATGGCAACCCCTTCCAGTCTTCTTGCCTGGAGAGTCCCATGGAAAGAGAAGCCTGGCAGGCCACAGACCACAGGGTTGCAAAGAGTCAGACACAACAAAGTGACTTAGCATGCACAAGTGAATGAAAAGCTAGAAAAAAAGACATCTTTTATCTTCTCTTATCAAGTACATTTCTTCACATCGAATAGGCAAAGATTTAAAAATTGTATAAACTAAGTGTAAATGTGGAGGGAAAAACCCACGGTAAATGGAACATAAGTGTTACCTTTCTGAAAGGCAGGCAGATTGGTAGTCAATTCATTCAGATTAATTTATTGATAAATAAAATAATTTAGAATATACATATATTTTGATTAAGCAATTCAAATTTGGGAATTTTATTCTGTGGATATTACCACAAAAATATGAAAATCTGAATATTCAATGATATAAACTGATATTTATAAGAGAAATTGGGAATATATTAATACATGTAATAAATTTTGACACATACATGTAAATACATATACAGTGATTAAAATTATTTATTGTTTTATGTTTAGGCATGAACAGACATCTCTTGACTGAAGCTGTCATATTATTTATTGACTGGTGCTATGTATTATAGAGCAGAAATATTGTACAAGAATAGAAAATAGAATTTAAAAAATAGAACCATGTTTAGTAGCAGCAAAAATTTGAGATATCTAATAATAAATATTTCAAATTTGCACAAACAGAGAAAATTAGATTCTTCTATCTAGCTGCATTCAATATTAGAGGAAAGTTGAACCCCTATGTGAGACTGTATCCCTTTCCCCTAATCTTTATTCAGGGATCAGTAAATGCATTTGGAGAACTGGGAGAAAAGGATAAATATCAAGTGTGACACATGTGTAGAAGGCCTGGGCTCCATTTCCCTCTGTGATCTGCCAGCACACAGAAGCCATTAAATCAAGTTTGGTATTTTGACTTTCTCAGACTGGACATTCTAATTTCCAAACTGAAACCAGGTTTGTGATTTAAAAATGACATTACTTGGGAAGAGCTATAAAGTCACCAAGTCTTCCCAAGTTTTCATTTGGCATCAGAAGATCATCTCTTTGAGTAAAATTTTAAGGACGACAGTATATAATACAAATTATATTATATTATATAATCTCAGCTTGCTTAATAGGAGCATAGAGATAGATTGTTTAATATCACACCTGCTTGAGGAAACTCTTAGATGACTTCTTAGAAGGATGATATTTTGGGTGGGCCTTTAAGGAGGGACAGAACTCTGAAAGGGTCCAGATGGTGGAAAAGAAATTGAAGAGTACTTCAGATAGAGGAAAGAGCAGGTAATGCTGCTAGCAATAGCAGTAGTCACAGTAATGGTAGTAAGAGCAGTGACAGCAGTAGTGGTGGAAACACTTATAAAATAACAGTAGAAACTCCTCTTTATGGAGAACTAAAACATTCTGGACACTGAACTAAAGACAGTAGCCTCTACTGCTTCCCAGATTAATAGACATCAAGATGTACAAGTTTAAGTTATATCTGGTAAGGGTGAGTTGTTCAGTATGGTGGGAACACAAGGTTTCATGAGGCAGTATGAATGGTGAACCTTAGAAATTAAGTTGAAAATATTTTCTGTTGAGTTTTAAACATAGTACTTAAGAAGAATGTGCATTATTCTGTAGAAAGCCACTGTTTCCCAGAAGTAGAGTGACAAGTTCATAGATGCCACATAGAGAGCATATTTGGGAAAAAAGGTGTAGAGAGTTTAATGAAGCTGAAAGAAGGAGAAAGAAGCAGGATTTGCTGAAAGGTTAGTATAAAAGCAGGCTCAGATGGTAAAGAATCTGCCTGCAGTGCAGGAGACCCGGTTTCGATCCTTGGATTGGGAAGAATTCCATGGACAGAGGAACCTGGCAGACTGCAGTCCACGGGGTCACAAAGAGTTGGACATGATTGAAGTGACTGAGCATGCAGCATGCACATGCCTGGAACCAAACTGATTGAAGAAGGGGTGGATAAAAACCATGGGTTTTCAAAATGTGTTCAATTTGTCTTTTATCTTTTATTCATTTATTTTTGCTTTTCTTTTTCTTTCACGCAAGTATGTGCATGTGTAGGAGGAAGGATGCTTTGGTGGGGTGGGTCAAGAGTAGCAGAATGAGTGCATGGAGAAGAGGAACATGGAAGAACATGGAACGGCTGGGTTAGGGCCCCAAAGTTGGCCAAGAACCCAAGAAATCATGTTTACAAAAAAACCATTTGAAACTTGGTCCATCAATGATGCTTCAGGGCCCTGATGACATAAGAAAAAACAAGAGTTAGGAGCATTTGTCTCTTCTGCATCAGAGTGTTTCTCTGGCGCGTGGGGTTCAAGACCACCAGCCAGCGAGGACAGGGTAGAGGAGAACAAAGGCAACTCAAGATCAAAATGCTGAGCAGATTCATTTTATTGTTTTACATCAGTCAGAGAGCACCGTTTAAGAAAATACCACGAGGAATAACTTAGGGAATTTTTCCTAGGGATGTGAGGGTAGATATAGAGACAGAATCCAAGGCTGTGGAAGGGGATTCAGAAGAAAATATGAGTTTCTGAACCCCAGGGAGGGTTCATTGTCTTTGCAAGTTCAGTCTTCTGCAGGACCTCTCAGGCTCTGCAACCAATGAAGGAGGATAAAGACGACGTCCTCAGCAGTGTGCTGTCCCCAGGTTGGATCTTGTAGATTCAGGGACATCAGCAGCAGCAGCCGCTTCCAGAGGACTGACCGCTCCCCCCTCCGCAGCACCCGGAGCCCCCCGAGGGCTGGCTGCAGCAGTCAGATCTCTGGGGTCTGCGGTGGTGGGACCTGCGGCGCCTGTGGTGGCTCAGGCAGCAGCCCCCACACCCAGAGCTGCAGCAGCCCCCGGAGCTGGAGCCACAGCAGCCCCCGGAGCTGGGGCCGCAGCAAGAGGAGACTGGGGGGCACTTTGGGGGGCATTTAGGGGTGGGGCACTTGGGGGCACACTTGGGAGGGGGCTGGCACTGCTGCTGGTTCTGCTGGCAGGACATCTTGGTGGGCGGGTTCAGGAGCTGAAGGAGAGACAGACAGCAGGTCAGACCAACACACGGAGACCTCCCTGCCCCTTCCTGACTTTTCAACATCATTTCTAACATGTATGTTTAAATAACTTGCCTCTGATATTATTTTAATGTCTTACCAACTACTCTCATAGCATCTCCTTTGAACCTCACCTTATCCTTTTTAAAGTAGGAAGGGATTATAACCTATTTTACCAATTTGAAAATTGACATTAAATGATATTTAAAAAACAATTCTTTTCACTTATCTCATTCAAATACTGAAATTGCTCTATAGAGATGAACTTAGAACTGAAATATTTTCTTTATGGAAAAAAGTCCTGTTAACACCCTAAATAATTTCACGTTTTGGACATTTACAGCTTCAGATTAGAAAGGGATCTGAGGATTTTCCTGGCTGGCTCACCTTGTTAGAGAGAACGATGAGAGTTCCCTTGACTCAGATCCTGACCTATAATGGCCTCAGAAACACCTCTTACACCATCCTTAGCCTAGAAACTATTAAACTTCTTGTGCTTTTCCACCTCTAGAAGTGTACAATGCATTCCCAGGCTCTATCCTCACCCAAGTGTGTAATAATCTCCCAGAGTGCCTCTAATCTTCTCCTCACTCTGACAATCGCTCAAATCATACCAGGCAGAGGATACAGTATCTCTAGAAGGTAAACTCCATTTCTGAGACTGTTCCAGAATATCAGAGCAGCCGCCAGTGGTTTCCTTCTTTCATCCTGGGAGTCCCCCCTCCACAAAGCTGCAGATCTTTGGGTCCCTCCCAGCGTCCTTAGCCATCACTAAACTCCTATCATTCTCGCTGTCTTCCTGCCTGCTCCTGGTTCCTTCTGTCCTTCCAGCGCTTGTCTCTCTCTCTCTAATACCATGGGCCACATCCCCCAAGGCCCTGCTCCCTGCCCTCCCTCTGGCCTGAGCATCCTCTGTGAAAGGCCCTGCTCCCACTCCCAGTGGAAACTCACCGGTGCACACACAGCACAGGGTCGTCAGCACCTCAGGAGAGGAGTGGATGGAGGTGCTCCGGCCCCAAGGCCCTTTTATCCTGGCCTTGGGCTCTGCCCTCAGGTGTGAGCCAGGGCCTGGGCATGAGAGGACCGCCTCCTGCCACCCACATGGTTCCTGTGACAGGTGATGACTGGCAGCTCCTCCCTGCCTCCCCCCACGGGGCTCAGAGCATCCCCAGCACCAGTAACCCCTAACTCTCCTTATACCTTCCTCTTGGAATTTGGCCTCCCAAGCCCTCCTGTCCTAGTTCTCTGAAATGGTCTGCTTTCAACTAAGACTAATGGAGCCTCCAAGGGTCTCTGCTTACGTCCCAGCCCCCTAGGCCTATCCTGTGTGTGTGTGGATGTCCTTGTCTGTGCTGTTCCTGTTAAAAGCCTGGATTGGGGTGAGACCCATCTGGGACAGAACACCTGGTCCTGACACTCAGCTATGTGATCTTATGAAAATCACCTAACCTTTCTCATTTTGTTTCCTCAACTTTAAAATGGTTGAGAAAAACTACTCTCAATGGTGTCATGAGAGTCAACAGAACCGTAGAAGTAAAATGTCTGCAAAAGTTCCAATAGCACATTGTGTATGCGAGCTCAGTCATGTCCGACTCTGCAATCCCACGGACTGTAGGCCACCAGACTCCTTTGTCCAAGGGATTATCTTAGCAGGAATACTGCAGTAGGTTGCCATTTTCTCCTCCAGCAGATCTTCCCGATCCAGGGATCAAACCTGTGACTCCTGTGGCTGCTGCATACATCGGATCCTCACAAATGAGCTATAATTAGAAGTGAGAAAATTTATTTAAAAAGACAGCTCTTTTCTAGGATACATACATCTGACTTTTTAAATGACCAATTTTTTCACCTGAGCTTTTTTGTGCATTTTCATAAAACAATATTCCCGTCGAGTAACTCGGGAGTAAACCTGCATTTCCTTACATAGTAGAATGAGAATCTGCTTTCCAGGAATCTTACACAGGGAAAACTGTGAGCCGGTGGACCAGAAAGCAGCAAGAAGAGACAGTGAGAGGGTTCAACCCTGGGGCACAGGTAGAGGTGCTGGGACCCTACTGAAATGTGTGCCCCAGTGGAGGAAGCAGGAAGACCTAACAGAACAGGAGGGCTTGGGGTTCAGTAGGAATCTCCAGTGTTAATTCTTTGTTCCTGCAAGAACCCAAGGGTTCCTTCAAAGGTGTTCCTTCAACATTTTTACAAGATTAAGATAAGGACTAATGTCAGTTTGGTAGGTAGCAGGTGAGCCTTCCATGTGTAGAAGGCGACATCACAAAAAAACTAACATTAATCAGATGAAAGGAAATCAGAGCTAGGATTAATTATGGGAAGAAAACCTTTTTCCACAAGTGTCCAAAATAATTTTTTGGAGTAGAATAAGATATAAATTGAGTCAATAATATCTATATCAAGGTAATAATGGATAAGAATAACCAATATTTGGTGAAATGTATACATGTGCACAGGCATAGAGGGTTTTAGATTGACTTAGATTGACTATATTTTGAAAATTGTGGTATAGAACCTTATAGACAGAGATAGAGATGCAGGTACAGATACAGCCTCAGATACAGATAAAGGTGCAGAATCTACCCTCCCGATCATTCTCAGCACCAGATATGAAAAGGTGGATGGCCTCTGCTGATGAATCACTGCCTCCCATCTGCTAGGATTTCTCCTTGACTCCAGTCTTCACTGTGATACGAGCATGTTCTCTTTCCACCATCCCACACTCTAGAAATCATTACGTCTGCCCTTTAAGGAAGCCTCATTTAGGGTTCCACACTGTGTTCAGGATTGAAGTCATCATTTTTGACTGAAATGCAAGGTTCTCTGTAATATGACTTTGTACAACTACTCCGATTTCTGTTTTTCTACCCAAGATTTACTGTATTGGCTGTACGGTAGGCATATCTTTCCTTACTCTACTTCTCTGCTTTGTTCTATGATATTTTCCTTTCTGAGATGATGAATTCAAGTCTAACTTACTCCATAAGCTTTATGTGACACATCTTACATATGACATTTTAACAGACCATCTGACAACCTGTGCCTTATACTTCTGATTCTCCTTCAGCAACCTGGACAAGGTTATGCACACATTTGTAGTTAATAGATTTTTAAGAATTCTTTCATTAGCATTAGCACTGTGTAGTTTACAAGTAGCTCTTCCCTATGACAGGGCATCCTCCTAGAAGACCACACACTGAGATAGGTACAGGGAGCTGTGATGGCCACATCACCCTGCAGAGATTTGCCCCTGTCTCACCTGGCTATGACATTGGCCCAGGTTGTTCCAATGAGCTTAGTTATGGGGGAGTGGACAGGAATATCTGTGCATTGGCTCACAGATATGGGTTGTGAATCCAGCTCCTGATTCCTAGAATGATGGGATGAAGAAGTCATATGGCCCACACCTCTGCCTCGAGGCAGGGCAACATCTGAAATATCAATCTGCTTGGACTTGGGTGATGAGTCAGAGTCATGATTGCAATCATATCACTTGGACTGACATTTTGGCCCTGGATATTAGATTGGTGATGGACAGGGAGGCTTGGCGTGCTGCAGTTCATGGGGTTGCAGAGTCAGACATGACTGAGAGACTGAACTAAACTGAACTGATGAGCTGTCAATGGCTTTGGTCTCATTCAATAAACATTTTGACTACCAAAGGCTTTCTGAGGTCACCTATTCAGCCAAGAGTTCTATAACTCTTACAATCATTCTTGCATCTTCTCAAGGAGCAGGAGATCTAATGGGAAGTAATTCAAGCTGAGTTAATTTTCCTAGATATACATGTTTCTATGTATATCTAGGGTGAAACAGATCACCAGCCCAGGTTGGATGCATGAGACAAGTGCTCAGGCCTGGTGCACTGGGAAGACCCAGAGGGATGGGGTGGAGAGGGAGGTGGGAGGGAGGACCGGGATGGGGAATACATGTAAATCCATGGCTAATTCAATGTATGACAAAAACCACTGCAATGCTGTAATTAGCCTCCAACTAATAAAAATAAATGGAAAAAAAATAAAACAAATTAAAAACAAATAATAATAATTTTCCTCTGTGCCCTCCCACTCTCCTCTATGTGAGCTGCAAAGTGGAACATTAACACATTTTCCCTTCATGCAAATCTTTCTTTGAAGTTATAAATGGTAATCAATAATCTAAAGAAATAGAATTTCTAAATGATTGTTTCTCAATTATTAAGGGAGTGAAGGTATTTTAAGAGTGGCATAAAATCCATAATATATAAAGGAAAGAATTGATAGATTACCTAAAATAATTTTTATATAGCATAAAGTACCACCGGTAAGATTTGTTGTTGTTCAATCACTAAGTTGTGTCCGACTCTGTAACCCCCTGGGCTGCAGCACGCCAGGCTTCCCTGTCCTTCACCATCTCCCAGAGTGTGCTCAAACTCATATCCACTGAGTCAGTTATGCCATCCAACCATATCTTCCTCTGTCATTCCCATCTCTTCCTGCCTTTAATCTTTCCCAGCCTCAGGGTCTTTTCCAATGAGTTGGTTTTTTTACATCAGGTAGCCGAAGTACTGGAGTTTCAGCTTCAGCATCAGTCCTTCCAATGAATATTCAGGGTTGATTTCCTTTAGGATTGACAGGTTTGATCTCCTTACTGTCCAAGGGACTCTCAAGTGTCTTCTCCAGCACCACAGTTCGAAAGCCTCAATTCTTCAGCTCCCTGCCTTCATTATGGTCCAGGTTTCATATCTGTACATGACTACTGGAAAAACCATACCTTTGACTATACAGAATTTGTGGGCAAAGTGATGTCTCTGCTTTGTAATATGCTGTCTATGTTCATCATAGATTTTCTTCCAAGAAACATCTTTTAATTTTATGGCTGTAGTCACCATTCACAGTGATTCTGGAGCCCAAGAAAATAAAGTAAGTCTGTCACAGTTTCCATTTTTTCCCTCTCTATTTGCCATGAAATGATAGGACCAGATGCCATGATCTTAGTTTTTAAAGTCAGCTTTTTTCTCTCCTGTTTCACATTCATCAAAAGACTATTTTGTTCCTCCTCTCCTTCTGCGATTAGGATTGTATCATTTGCATATCTAAGGTTGTTGATATTTCTCTCTGCAATCTTGATGCCAGCCTGTGATTCAACCAGCCTGGCTTTTTGCATGATGTACTCTGCATGTAAGTTAAATCAGGAGGGTTATAATACACAGCCTTGATGTACTCCTTCCAATTTTGAACCAGTCCATTGTTCCATGACAAGGGTTCCAGTCCAGTTCCATTGCTTCTTGACCTGCATACAAGTTTCTCAGGATACAGGCAAGGTGGTCTGGTATTCCCACATCTTTAAGAATGCTCCACTGTATGTTGTGATCCACACAGTCAGGCCTTAGCATAGTCAATGAAGCAGAAGTAGATATTTTTCTGGAATTGTCTTGCTTCTTCTATGATCCAATGGATGTTGTTAGTTTGATCTCTGGTTCCTCTGCCTTTTCTAAATCTAGCTTGAACATCTGGAAACTCTCGGTTGAAAGCCTAGCTTGAAGGATTTTGAGCATGACCTTGCTAGCGTGTGAAATGACCACAGTTGTACAGTAGTTTGAGCATTCTTTGGCATTGCCCTTCTTTGGGATTGGAATGAAATTCTTTTCAAGGCCTATGTCCATTGTTGAGTTTTCCAAATTACCTGGCATACTGCGTGAAGCACTTTAATAGCATCATCTTTTAGGATTTTAAGTCACTCAGCTGGAATTCCATCAACTCCACTAGCTTTGTTTGCAGCAATGCTTCCTAAGGCCCACTGGACTTCCCACTGCAAAAAAAAATTAAAATATGTACCTGGTAAGGAATTGCTTTACTTAATATATAAATTTATCTCATAAATCTAAAAACATATAAAACCATAATGGACAAAGAACACAGATAGCCCTCATTTCTCATATGCATACATATTCACACATATTGTGTTAGTCAGGAATCTTCAGAGAAAGAGAACCCATAAAGCATGAACATGCATGTAATGAGATTCATTCCAAGGTTAGGTTGTGAGGGCTTGTAAGTTTCATATCTGTAGAGTAAGCATAGGTTGAAGCTTCATGAAAGAGTTGATGTTACAGCCTGCATTCTGAGGGCTGTCTGTAGACAGAATTCCATCTTCTTTTAGAGTGCTAGTCTTTTCTCTTAAAGCTTTCAATTGATTGGATGAAGTCACTCACACTCTGGAGGATTATTTACTTACTCAAAATCTACTGGTTTACACGTTGTTGCTCAGTCACTCAATCATAGCCAACTCTTTGCAGCCCCATGGACTGCAGCATGCCAAGCTTCTCTGTCCTTCACCATCTCCCGGAGCTTGCTCAAATTCATGTCCATTGAGTCGGTGATGCCATCCAACCATCTCGTCCTGTCTTCCCCGTCTCCTCCTGCCTTCAATCTTTCCCAGCATCAGGGTCTTTAATAATGAGTCAGTTCTTTGCATCAGGTGGCCAAAGGATTGGAGTTTCAGCTTCAGCATCAGTCCTTCCAATGAATATTCAGGGCTGATTTCCTTTAGGATTGACTGGTTTCATCTTGAAGTCCAAGGGACTCTCGAGAGTCTTCTCCAACACCACAGTTCAAAGGCATCAATTCTTCAGGGCTCAGACTTCATTATGGTCCAATCCTCACATCCATACAGGAGTACTGGAAAAACCATAGCTTTGACTATATGAACCTGATTTACATGTTAATCACATGCAAAGAAACACTTTCACAGCAACATCTAGACTGGTTTGTTACTTACAGTCTGGGTACCACGGCCTCACCAAGTTAACACATAAAGGTAACCATCACAGTTCACCCCTTGTCAGTTTGGCACCTGTACACATCTCTTTATAGCACATTTATTCTCCAAATAAACACAATGACAAAGTCACACTTCCAGATAACACTATGCACAACTATGCTGTGCACAACAGAAGATGCACTAACCCTTTCTGCAGAAGAGGACGCAAATTCTTTGAGTGATGTTTACTCTTCTCCTTGATAGCCTTAACATTAATATTGTGATATAAAGTTGGACAATGCTTCAGTGCATTACTCAATACATCTTATGTTATGTGAGCAGGATTAGAAAGGGAATAAAACAAAGACATTATCGATACACATACATACAAACATATTCATAACAAAATATGAAAGATATACTAGTAATAAAGTCTGGATTGTGGGGTTTCTTTACCTAATGGGGTGACCCAACATTAACTCCTGAAGAGTCTGGACCAATTAGTACTCCTGTCTGAAGTAGACTGTTGTAGTTTTCCATTATCTGTCATCAAAGGGTATGAGAGTAATAAGATATGCCCTAAGTCATCTGTCATATTCCATATACATTCTTCACTACATCCATTCTAAAGTAGTATTCCAACTTCCTAATGGTAATCAGACTCAATCACTCCATCAAGCGCATTGACATCCTTCTTTGTCATTTGATTCAGAGGCATAAGGATGCCAAAGTAGCTGGGTGGCAGTCTTAACTTCCAGTTCAATGGAATTACTGGGAGTCCTGGTGGAAGCATTCCTCTCTCAGGAATTAAGACCTCTTGATCAGCATGAGATCACAGGGACAGGAAGCAAAAATTTTGCTAGTAGATCTCTAAGGGTAATAGTGTGTGGTGCCACTCTATTTCCAGTTTTGATTCCTGGACCTATATAGTCTGGTTATAGAAGAAACAGAATCATAATATTGATTGCTGATTTTGAGCATATGCAGCCTCCTAAAGAGCCTTGCCCCAACCCTGAAAGGTATTCCCACTATCCTGGTTCTATAACTAGGTCTTCAAAAGGCCATTCCACAGTTTGATCAAGCCAGCAGCTTGAGGATGATGGGGAACATGGTAAGAAGAGTGAATTCCATGAGCAGACCCATTGCTTTGTTTTACTTGCTGTATTTGTCAGTGTTCTCCAGAGAAACAGAAAAAATATTATTTTATACACATACATATGTATATATACATATATATGTATATTGATGCAGTGGTAAAGAATCTGCCTTCCAATGCAGGAGATGCAAGAGACTCAGGTTCAATCCCTAAATTGAGAAGATCTCCTGGAGGAGGAAATGGCAATCTGCTCTGGTGTTCTTGCCTGGAAAATCCCATGGACAGAGAAGTCTGCCAGGCTACAGCTCATAGGGTCACAAAGAGTCAGACAAGACTGAGTGACTTAACACCAGCACTGTGTATATAGATGTTATGTATATAATGTGTATACATATATATGTGTGTATATAATATATATATATGTATATTATATAATATATATATGAAGATATATATATATTTTAATGGGTTCATGTAATTAAGGATGCAAAGAAATCCATGATCTCCCATCTGTAAGTTGAAAACCCAGGAAAGCTGGTGGTGTAATTCAGTCCACATCCGAAGGCCCAAGAACCAGGGGAGCCAATGGTGTAGATTCCAGTCTGGGTCTGAAAGCCTAAGAATCAGAAAAACCAAGGAAAAGTTCAGCTTCAACTCAAGAAATCAGTCAAGAATTTTAAAAGGGCAAATTTTTCCATCCTCTGCCTTTTGTTCTTTTCAGGTTCTCAATAGATTGCATAATTCCAAACCTACAATGGGAAGAGTAGTCTATTTTAATGAATCCCCTGATACAAATACTAGCCTCATTCAGAAACACCATCACAGACATATCTAGAAATATCACATAGCCTGGGCATCCCATGGCCATTCAGACCAACACATAAAATTAAGTGTCAGAGAAACAGTGTCTTGTGAAGCACCATGATGATAAATAAGACATTTTATAAGTCCTCAGATGAGAATTTTGACAGAAGAACTGCATGCAAGGAAGACAAATCCATATCCAGAGAAAGTCTTTATACCAACAAGAACAAAACACTATCATTTCATGATACGTCCTGGCACAGTCAACCTGCCCCCAGGCAGCTGGCTCATCAACCCTGGTAAAAGTGTCTTACTTGGACTCAGTGTTGGTCTTTATAGACATGTCAGTCATGGTGAGCGAAAATTCATGCTGCTGAACCCATGTATATCCACAGTTACCCTGCTTAAAGATTGCAGGTCCCTTTGAGGAAGATAGGGGGAAAGACTGACAGTATTTAACTCTTGAGCAGGGTACCAGGGTTTGTCTTCAAAGGGAATGGGCCTCTCCTTCATTCAAAGAGTTCTGGGTTTTATAAACTAGCTCAAGACGAGAAAATGATTGGGGGAACACGATTCTCTCTTTTTATGATTCAGTTTTGTTCATTTGACTTAGAACTCTTAAATTTACATATATCAAGTGAAAATTTAGTAGACTTGACATTTACTTCACTTGTAAGTACACAGAGATTAACTAGCAGAGACAGAGCTCTCTGGCGGTCAGAACACGGACTGCCGCATTGACCCTGTCATCCATTACTGTAGCCGCACCCACTTTGCTATTGGTGACTAAGTGCTGACACTTGCTCCTGCTGTTCTGGGATCCAATTATCCCTATTGTGTTTAGGTTTCTCAATTTGGTGACATCAGATTCCATTGTAGTTTTTGGCTTATAGAGAACCACCACAGAACTCTTCAAGGATGCCAGGGCTTCCCTTACAATTGATTTCTCCTGGTCATTGTAAAAGGGGAGTCCTCTGAACCCTTCTGGGGTAGACAAGCAGATCTTAAATGACAACTTCACTCTAGATTCCAATAACACCAAGCCTCCAGATCCCTTCCTCTGCAGTAAACTAAGGCAGTTCTGGTGTTTCACCTTCATTTAGTGGAGACTGTCTTTGCTTCATGTTACAGCCAATCAACCATTTGTTAGAGCCCTTTCTAACTCCCAAAGTTACAATGTTAAATCTAGAATATCTACTTGGCTGATATAAATCCATAAAATCGACCTGATCCAACTTTAAGTCCCTTCCACGATTACCCCGCCCCTAATATCCATTCCACACATAAGTCCTGGGTTTGTATGTATATAAATCAGAAAATATCATGTGGCGTGTAGTACACTTGCTTGTGGGTCACACTTTATGCCTCGCCTTTTGAGGTCTACGGGGACTTCAGTCCACTTCTCTAGGAGCAAAGGGAGGCAATGGGGTGGTCCAGGTGAGAACCAGCAGTCTCTCGCAAGGTTACTTCTTATGGCAAGGTCATTACCATTTCCTGGGACAATACAGGTTTAATTTACTCGGATGGGGTAGAAAGGCCTGCTTCTACTACAAATAACAACAACAGCAACAATGATAATAATAGACCTGAATCTAGAAATTCAAGGTTTTGCCTTTTCAGAATCTTTCCAAATATTTGCATTCCAATTTTCAGAATCCTGGGAATGAGTCAGTTACACATCATGTGAGGCATGATATCAGATTCTCACGTGCTACAGACATAGCATCACTTCTGTGGGATCCCTTACATAATTGCATAATCACATCTAGTTAAGAAGACCCCCAGGCAAACCCTAACTGAGGGTTTGTCCACCAAACCAAGAGCTCCTTAAATATGCCCAGGACGTGAACGACAAAAAGCCTAAGGGCTGTCACAGACAGGAGGAGATTGAAGAATCATGGAAACTAAATGCAGTGTTGGCTCCTGGATTAGACTCTAAATCAATAAATTTTTTGTTTCGCTATAAAGGGCATTAGCAGCACAAGCGGCAAATTTGAACAAGGTCTGTAGATACTGAGGCATTAGGGGAACCAGAAGTTGAGTCCAGAGTATGAAAAAGATGATGTAGGAATAAAAATATCAGTTCAGACAAGAAGGAATACAGGTTTCTAGCTTTATTGTTTCACATCAGGCTGGTTTATGCAAAAAGAGAAGCTGCAGGGGGACATGGGGTCTGTGCTTTGGGATTCTCAGAGATTCCACGCATATGAAAAGGAGGTGAATAATGGATTGGGGAGGGAGTCTGGGGCTCCTGGACCCAAGGAATAGGTATTCCCTGGACCAGAGCTCAAAGGCCTCACCCAGACCCCCAGCAACTGGGGCAGGCCCAGCAGGAGGGGCAGGAGAAGAAGAAGTGTTTGTCCATCTGTTGTCCCCAGGCCAGCTTTTCTTGGCTCAGCGTCCACTTCAGCAGCAGCCGCCTCCAGAGGACTGACCGCTCCCCCCTCCGCAGCACCCGGAGCCCCCCGAGGGCTGGCTGCAGCAGTCAGACCTCTGGGGTCTGCGGTGGTGGGACCTGCGGCGCCTGTGGTGGCTCAGGCAGCAGCCCCCACACCCAGAGCTGCAGCAGCCCCCGGAGCTGGAGCCGCAGCAGCCCCCGGAGCTGGAGCCGCAGCAGGAGGAGACTGGGGGGCACTTCGGGGGACACTTTGGGGGGCATTTAGGAGTGGGACACTTGGGGGTGCATTTGGGAGGGGGCTGGCACTGCTGCTGGTTCTGCTGGCAGGACATCTTGGTGGGCAGGCTCAGGAGCTGAGGGAGAATCAGAGAACAGGTCAGACCAGCACACAGAGACTTCCCGGCCCCTTCCTGACCTTTCACCATCTTTCTATCCCCTTTAGTTTGACAAACTATTTAAAGCAGTCCTAGATAAATAAACACTGAAAGTTTCATTGTTCCCAGTGGTTGCTCAAATGCTCTCATAGCTTCTTTTTTAAATGTCAAATGTTCTCCTGCTCTATAATTAGAAAAACTGAGACCAAATAATAAGAAAACGTTCTCAAACCCAAACATCCAGTATGTAGGAGAGCTACTATAATTATACTGTAAGAACCATGAAAAAAATCCAAGAAGCAGTTTAGAAATGAAGTCATATCTTTAGGGAAAATAGTCATTCCCTCTTGGAAAATTTCCTAGATATTCTTGTCCTATAGGGACATAGATGTTCACAATCTCAAAGGATGCTGGAGATTGCCCAGGAGAAGTAGCTTTTTAATTAATGTAAGCTGGGACTTGCACTCAGGCCCTTGAACTAGTCCAGTGCTCTGCATTCTCCATAGACACCACAAACTAATACCTCAGCACCAAGCTTTGGGGTTTGCCTCTTCACTTCTGCAGACCCACTAATCTGGGAGTTTATAAGAGGTCAGTCAGTTCTGATTTCCTCTCTCCTGGCTGAGCACTACCGTCACCATCTCTGCTTTTCCAGGAGGACAGTTACGTTTTCAGAGATAAGCGTCCCTTTTTGGACACACCTGTAGGTTAGCATGATGGTCAATGTTGCAAATCCTTCAGATCACTGACCAAAGAACACATCAATTGGGTTTCTCTAGAGCACTCAGTCACAACTCCACAAATCCTCCTACCCAGGTTCCCAGCCTCCTCATTGCCCCTTCCCTCAGCTTTCCCAAGACCTGTTATTTTGCTAAAAAAAAAAGACCAGTCTCATCCTCTTCTCACCCTCCCCATCACAGCATACACACACACAGGCATGCAGACACATTGCAAAGCCTCCACATGTCCTCCCCACTGGTCTGAGCATCGTCTGTAGAAAGCCCTGCTCCAGTTCCCAGTGGACACTCACCAGTGCCTACGCAGCGCAGCGTTGTCAGCACCCCAGGAGAGGAGTGGATGGAGGTGCTCCGGCCCCAAGGCCCTTTTATCCCAGCCTTGCACTCTGCCCTAGATGTGAGACAGTACCTGGGCATGAGAAGACTGCTTCCTTCCACCCATGTGGTTCCTGTGACAGCTGGTGACTGGCCATGCCTCGCCTCCCTGCACGTGGCTCAGGACATCTGTGACCACCAAGGATACGGCTGCTCAGAAGTGAAGGCAGGGAGGGAAAATCCTCTTGTCCTTCCCCACTTGTTCTTTCTGAAGGATCCCTTCCTTGAGGACTCCTGCCTTTCCTTCTTGGAACCATCCTGCCTCCATCCCTACCCCTTGCTCTGCCCAACACTACCTTTTTCTTTCCAAATGTTTTTAATGACTACATACAATCTGGTTTAAAGCATGTTTTAAAGATATTTGTTCATGTTTTATTCCATCTTCATAACCCTGACACTATATATATATATATATATATATATATATATAAAATAGTTGTGTGGTTTCAACTTTATAGTAATGGCATCATACTTGAGTGACTCATCTGTAACTTTCTTCTTTACACAGGACTTTGTGAGTTACTCAAGCTGATTTGAGTAGCTATAGTTTCTTTCTAAAATGTATAGTATCTATCTTATGAGTACAGCGTGAGAGCTTGATTTTATCCTTCCTCTTTTTTTAGATGAGCACTTAGACTGTTTACTCTCTTTGCTGTATTAAGATTGCAGCTATGGAGATTTTTGTTTGCTTTCGTATATATTGGAGAGATTCTCTAAGTTAAGCCCCTACAAGTGGGGCTGTTGTGTTTTAGATCATGTCCATCACTCTAATTTCCTCTTATCAATTTCTAGTTCTATTTATGATATATTAATATAAGAATCACCCTTTCTACATGCTGTTACTGGACTTAAAATAATTGCCATTTGATGCATATGAATTGGTATACTACTGCAGTTTTAATGTGTCTTTTTGCTTAGTAATGATCATGAGCATCTTTGTATGTTGGTCATTTGGATTTTCTCTTCTATGAATTTTCTGTTTTTATTTTAAAACTATTTTTCTATTTTTAATTTCCTTTTGTTAGGATCTGTCAGTGTTCTTCACATATCCTGGTTACTAATGCACTATTAAATGAGTTGTATCTTTCCTGAATAAATTGTTTTCCTGTTTGCCTTTTAATGCTGTCATTTAATTAGAAAGTGTTTTATATTTAATATAACTGCATTTCTGCACCATTGTATTGTTTGTACTTTTCATGATTTTAAGACTTCTCAACCATTTATAAATTCATAAATCTGTTCTTTTCAGTTTTCTTTGGAAAGCTGTAAAATTTTGCTTTCTTTCAGAAGTTAAGGGAGTTTGGGGCAGAATGGATACATGTATATGCACGGCCTTTGCTGTGTGCCTGAAAAGATCACATTGTTAATTGGCTGTACACGAATATAGAGTAAGAAGTTTTTAAAAAGTTAAGGCCTTTATTCAACCTAGAAAGAATTTTTGTACAATTTCATATTTAACATTTTTTCCAAGTGGATAAAAGTTGTCTCCTTATCATAATCAAATATTTCACTTTCGCCGCTAATCTAAAATACCTACTCAGTCATAACTGAATTTCCATATGTGTGTACTTCTGTAGTTGAACTGATGATTATTTTCACTGTCAGTTTGTCCCTGTGAGAATATCCTGCTGCCTTCATTACTGTAGGTGTGAAATCAGTCACACTATCTAATCATACAGGTTCCGTGATTTCGTTCTGCTACCTAAGATTGCTTTAACAATTACTAGATCTCTACTCTTTCTTACAAATTTTAGAGTCAGCTTGTCACGTCCCACAAATGGAAATGAAGAAAGACAAAACATCTTCAGAATTGTGATGAAAATTTCACACAATATTTTCATTAATTTGTGAAGGAGTGACAAATTTTATAATTTTTCTTTCTATTCATTCATAAATACAGTATAACTCTACTTATTTTGGTACTTTATAATGCATTTCAATAAAGTCTTTCTTTTACTAAAAAATTTTACACAAGGACCATATTTTAGACTTTATATATTTTTTATACTTTAGCAAATTCTAAAATTATATTTTTGAATTACTTTTTGTTTGTCAGTAAAAACATAGTTTGTTATATATTCTGATATATCTTGCAACTTTTCTAACTTTTGCTTTTATTTTAATTTCCTGTAGCAATTATTCTTACACATGATTTTTATATAATCATTTTTCCTTAGGTTACATTCTTAGAAGGTCAATGCCTATTTTAAAGAGTATGTTCATCTTAAAGCTAATTTGTATACAAAGAGTAATTATGTGTTGAATAATGAATCACCAAACTTCCATTCAGATGACTAGGCCAATTTATATTTCTAACAACTTAAAATCCACTTCTGATCACCTTCAGCAATACTAAGCTTTCTTACCCCTTTTATATTTGTTCCAGTTCTGTATAAAGGAATAAATCTGATAGGCCTCCTTCCTGAGAAGTCATTCTTATTTATTTGTACTTTGTGGTTACTTGCACGTACAAACATGAAACAATAAATTAAAATGCATTACTCATGTGAATTTCTTCCTAAGCTATTTGTTCTTGCATTTTGTCCATTAGTTTGTAAGTAGGTTTATTTATTTTCTATAAAATTATAATAAATTACTGTTTATTTTGAATTTTGACCTATTACTGATTTGTATATTTTGTTGGTTGTTTTTTGTGGTTGTTTTTAAAATGATGCATTGCCCCATATAGGTTTTTAATGTGGTGATATTTTATTAATTACTTCATTTTAATTGGAGGATAATTGCTTTACAGTACTGCAGTGGGTTTTGCCATACATTGATATGAATCAGCCACGGATGCACATGTGTCCCCAGACCTGAACCCCCTCCCACTTCCCTCCTCGCCCATCTCTCTCGGTTGTCCCAACGCACCAGCTTTCAGTGCCCTGCTTCATGCACCAAACTTCCACTGGTCACCTGTTTTACAGAAGGTAATACACATGCTTCAACACAATTCTCTCGAATCATCCCACCCTCGCCTTCTCCCACAGATCCCAAAAGTCTGTTCTTTACATCTGTGTCTCTTTTGCTGCCTTGCATATAGGGTCGTCATTGCCATATTTCTAAATTCCATATATATGCATTAATATACAGTATTTGTGTTTCTCTTTCTGACTTAGTTCACTCTGTAGGATAAGCTCCCGTTTCATCCACCTCATTAGAACTGACTCAAATGTGTTTCTTTTTACAGCTGAGTAATATTCCATTGTGTCAATATGTACCACACTTCCTTATCCATTCATCTGCCAATGGACATCTGGGTTGCTTCCATGTCCTAGCTATTGTAAACAGTGCTGCAATCAACATTGGGGTACATGTGTCTCTCTCAATTAATGTGGTGATATTTTTTGCCATGCTTAAAATATTTTACTGACAAAAAATCACTAGGTACATACTCTAGTAATTTTGAAGTATTGATTTATTGTTGTTAGTATAAGTAGATGTTTGGAGTAGAAGGAAATGAAAAAGAATCACTTATATGTATAGTGTGGGATCTGGAAAACAGAGGAAAGTTCACCATCTGCATTAATTCTCACTAGAGGTCAGCATTCTTCTCTCCTATCTCCTGAGATTATGAGAGCCTGACCACAGAAGAAACATGTTCTCTCAGAAAATCAGTCCTTCACTAGCACACATCATTTATGTTAAAACAGTACCCAAGCCATTGAGATCTAAGCCCAGTTGTAAAGATGTTACATCATGTTGCTAAACCCAAGTCAAGTTGACTGATATTTTAGGGCACTGCCCTTTGTGGTGGCAGAGGCATGGACAGAATAATTTCCACAGCCCATCATCTTTGGAATGAATAGACTGGATTCCTGAATCAAAGCTACCTGCATGAGCAAAGTAGTCAAAATCTTGACTACATTCTAATTAAATATACTCTTTGAAACAGCATGAACCATACCCAGGTATTCAAAGAGAAGATTTATGCAAGATGATAGGGTTTGTACACTGTAATGTGAACATCTCAGAGTAAGAATTCTGTTGATGATGGCTCAAGTCATCATCAAAGTAAAATTAGCACTAATATTAATGAATAAATTTTAAAACTCATTACCCATTGAATGCACAGTCCTATATTAGGAGCTGATGAGGGAGATAGAAATATAATATCCAAGCTGAGAATTCAAGGAGAGTTTGTTTTAAATGTGTTTCAGACAAAAAACTCAAAAAGAATATCACAGCAAGTTATATTTGAACAAAACAGTTTTAGTAGAACATAAAACATGGAATAAAGCATAGGAGTCTGACAAGCAGAAACAAATTACAGTAGGAAAAAAGTGAGCCATTTCAGCTTAAGAAGAACATTTCTAAATGGAAGTAGCAAAGTTTATACTGGAGATGTATCCAAGGTCTACAAAGCCCTCAAAAATCCATCAGTAGAGACTGGCTCATTGTAGACCCCAAGGTGAAACCTCTTAGTGTTAGTGGTCCAGGAAACTTACTTCTGAAGGTGAGGGATGGAACCCAATGAAGAATAGAATTCAGTGAAGGAACTGAAACCCAGTGAGGGATGGGGCAAAGGAGAGATAAGGCATGTAAGAGGCAGAGCAATTTAGAGAAGGCTGAGCACCAAGCAATTCCAGATGCAGAGAGAAGCATGATGAGATATATACATGTGTGTGTGGGTGTAGGTGCATATACATCCACACGCATACATATCTTCTCTTATTTCGTCTCTCTCATAATCTCTGTAATATTCCTAAGTAGCAGTGTATTCAAGTACATACAGACTATATATCTCAGCACTGTAGGGTTCATACTGCACAAAGGGACCTAGATATTATCAAATCAATATCTATTCTGGGTCTAAGGAATTCCTGAGTTCTTCCCCAAGTCTGAGGAAAAGTAGACTTTCTTTCTATAATTATCTCTAACTCCAATTATTCTTCATCTGATAAATAAGTCTAGTTCTTTAATAATCTTATAATATCATAGATAGGGTTCTTGTTATCTGGCTTACTATCAACCCAAATGCAAGCTCTGGCCCTTTCCCTTACTCTCCTACAAATGTGAAAATACCATTATTCCTATGAAGAAAAGCCTGTGTTCATATAGATAACTGAGTTGAAGTCCTAAAAGAGTAGAAGTTGGAAGACACTCATAAAAGAGAAAGAGACAAAAAAAAAAAATTCTATGAAGTATTAGACATTCCTGTCTTAGGCTTCCCTGGTGGTTCAGCTAGTAAAGAATCCTCCTGCAAAGAGGGAGACCTGGATTCAATCCCTGGGTTGGGAAGATTCCCTGGAGAAGGAAACAGCTACCCACTCCAGTATTTTGGCCTGGAGAATTCCATGGACCATATAGTGTGTGGGGTCTCAAAGAGTCAGACACGACTGAGTGACTGTCACTCACTCAAATATTCTCCAGCCTCCACTTCACTAGGAATGTCTGTTTCTTGACTAATTTACATCAGGCCATGCCCAGCCTTACACAGTTTCACCGTCTCTTCACTACCTTTCCTCCTTGTTGGCTGTAGACTTCATTCAAGCCTCCCATACAACCATGGGGAATCTGAATTCTCACTCTAATTAACAAATTAAGTCATCTCTCTATTCCTCCTCCACAAAACTTCATTCCTGGCTCATATTGTCTTGTTAAAACCTAGCAACAACCTCAACATAATGAAAGGGTCTTTTGTTTTCTAACCATATCAACTCTCTTTAGAAAGCAGCTGTAATTTATAAAAAATGAACATGTTGGCATTTGTAAAAATATATACAGAGAAGCCTGGCGGGCTACAGTCCATAGGGTCGTACAGAGTCAGACAAGACTAAAGCAACTTAGCACACACACAGCACACACTTAAACTGTCTACCAGAAATGTATGTTGCTTTAGTTCACTGACTCTCACAAATTCCTGGACAGTTATTTTGATATTATCTCCTTTGTAGACTGACAAAACTGAGAACAAGAAGGATGTGATAGTTTTCAGAGTCATGCAACCAATAGGTGGCAGAATGATTCTCTCAGGTCTCTATGACTCTTTATATGAGGTTCTTAGTTGTTGTGGTACATATACACATGCAAACAAACCCAAACTCATGCTCTTGAGGGCACACACACACACTCTCTCTCTATCTCACAAAAAATAATAGAATTCGAAGATTCTGTGAAACTTGATTTAAAGCAGATTGCTCAGGACCCTTGAATTAAGATTTGGGAGACAAGAAAAAAGTTGGGAGTTGGGAATTCCAGGTCTAAAATTAATCAAAGTGGCTATCTTCCAGGGAGAGGGAGTGGGGAGGAATTACAGGTAGGGATTTTCTTCCCTGTCACCTTTTCTAAGCAGTCCTATTCCTGGTTGGGAGCAGCTGCCCGGAGCTCCATGGAGGGAGGCAGAGAGGAGCTGCCGGTCATCACCTGTCATTGGTCACAGGAGCCACATGGGTGGCAGGAGGTGGTCTTATGCCCAGGTCATGTCTCACACCTGAGGGCAGAGCCCAAGACCAAGATTAAAGGGCCTTGGGGCCAGAGCACCTCCATCCACTCCTCTCCTGAGGTGCTGAAAACCCTGTGCTTTGTGTACTGAGTGTCCCCTGGGAGTGGGAGCAGGAGCTTCCACAGAGGATGCTCAGAACAGAAGGGTGGGGGGGCAGGGCCTTGGGGATGGCAAGAATGAGGGGAGCCAGAGAGAAAATCTAGAAATCTGATGAAGGATGAGCTGTGAGGCAGGGGGTGGCATTTGTGTATCTATGCTCTGTGCTCTAAGTTAGTTCTATACCTTTTTGAGTTTCTCAGACTTAGATAAGATAGAACTTTCAGAATGAAAATCTTACCCTGGAGAAATCAGCTGTGTTTCTTCTACACAGCCTCTACTAGGGTCACAGTGATTTTCAAACAGTGGAGACCAGAGGCAGCATATTTGGGGTTTGATAAACACAGAGATCCATGGGCCTCAGCCTCATGAAGCATCATTGAGTTGGTCAGGAGTGCTGCCTGGTCATCTGTATCAGAAACTCAAAAGTTGAATGAGTAACGTGTTGAAATTCACCTGCTAAAGTGTGAAAAAATGGTACTGTGTTATAAAGGGTGTATAACCAAGACTAGATTCACTAGACCAGAAACCCTAGGTTCACATTCAGCTTGCCTTGATTGGTTTGGGACTCTCTTCTCTATTTCTAAAATGATTTGGTGACTCTAGTTTACATACACATAGAAATAGATGTATACCTGTACACATAGGTATAGATATATACAAGTATGAACATAGATAAATACAGATACAAATAGATAATATATAAACAGAATTGCAAAGGATCAACATATGGGCTGGTTAACCAAATACATATGCATAATTATGAAATTATATATGATACATATGATAACAATATGTGTCTCTGGAAAGCTCTCTGGGAAATTCCTCCAGCAGGGAATTCTTAGTTCTTCCTTAGCAGAGAGCACTGCTGCTCCAAACTTGCTCCTCAGTCAGTCAGATCAGTTGCTTAGTCGTGTCTGACTCTTTGTGACCCCATGGACTGCTGCATGCCAGGCTTCCCTGTCCATCACCAACTCTTGGACCTTGCTCAAACTCATGTCCATTGAGTCAGTGATGCCAACTGGCTCCTAAAGTGGACATTTTCAGAATTCTGAGTGGTGTAGAGTGAGCTTGAGTCCAATTTTGTGAAGGCTAATTTTGCCTTCTCTAGTGAAAGTATTCTGACTTCGGGCAACTTTGTCAATTCAGTTGTCCTCTATGTCTTGCGTTGTTGAAAGAAGACAACCTATGTCTGTTTTACAAAAAGCTCTCAAATTTCAAATGAGATAGTGGGAAAGCATTTGAAAAACTCTATTGTAGGTATAACTTCTCTGTGACTTACTTTGCCAGGCTTTTAGAAGGTCAGAGAAAGACAAGATGGGAAAGTCCATAAAGGAGGTCTCTGTGTGCTGGTCTGGCCTGCTCTCTGACTCTCCCTCAGCTTCTGCACACGCCCACCAAGATGTCCTGTCAGCAGAGCCAACAGCAACGCCAGCCCCCTCCCAAGTGTCCCACCCTGAAATGTCCCCCAAAGTGTCCCCCGAAGTGCCCCCCAGTCTCCTCTTGCTGTGGCCCCAGCTCCGGGGGCTGCTGCCTGAGCCACCACAGGTGCCACAGGTCCCACCACCGCAGACCCCAGAGGTCTGACTGCTGCGGCCAGCCCTCGGGGGGCTCCGGGTGCTGCGGAGGGGGGAGCGGTCAGTCCTCTGGAGGCGGCTGCTGCTGAAGTGGACGCTGAGCCAAGCAGAGCTGGCCTGGGGACGACAAGTGGACAAACACTTCCTCCTCCTCCTGCTCTTCCTGCTGGGCCTGCCCCTCTCGCTGGGGGTCTGGGCGGGGCCTTTGATCTCTGGTCCTGAGGATCCCTGTGCCCCGGGATCAGGAACCCGAAACCTCTTCTCCAAACCAATTTATTGACCTCCTTTCCCTTAAATGTGACAGCCCTGGGAATCCAAAACCATAGATCCCGTGTCCTTCTGCAGCGTCTCTTTTTGCATAAACCAAGCTGATGTGAAACAGTAAAGCTAGAAATCTGTATTCCTTCTTGCATTGACTGATTTTTTATTCCTACATCATTTTTCTCATACTATGTCCTCATCTCCTGGTTCCCTTAATGTGTCAGTATCTACAGGTCTTGTCCAGATTTATCTCTTGTGCTGCTAATGTCCTTTATAGCAAAACAAAATTTTATTGATTCAGTATCTAATTCAGGATCCGACATTGCATTTAGTTGCCATGTTTCTTTTGTCTCCTATTTATGACAGTTCTTCAGGTTTTCTTTGTCTTTCATGACCGAGGTTTTTTAAGAGCCACTGGTTTTTGTACAGTGTACCTCAATTCAGACTTTTCTAATGTTTCTTCTTGACTAGATGTGATTTAGCATTTTTGTAGGGATCCCATAGAAAGTGAAGTGAAAGTGTTAGTCGCTCAGTCATACCCAATTCTTTGTGACCCCACAGACTGTAACTCGCCAGGCTTCTCTGTCCATGGATTTCTCCAGGCAAGAATATTGGAGTGGGTAACCATTCCCTTCTCCAGGGGATCTTCCCTACCCAGAGATCGAGCCTGGGTTTCCAGCACTGGGGGCAGATTTTTTTTTACCACCTGAGCCACCAGGGAAAACGGTACTATATCCTTCTTAGAATTTGATATTCAGTTTTGTAGTGTACATGATCACTTGTCCTATTCCTGGTGATACAACTTTGACCACCAGGTTTAAGTGATGTCTGCCAGGGTTCTTCATTGCCTAGTTACTAGTTTTCTTTTTTAACATGTAAACATATATTACCATATGTAAAACAGATAGCCAATAGGAATTTGCTATTTAACTGGGGGAACTCAAATCGGTGCACTGTAACAACCTAGAGGGAGTGCAATGCGGAGGGAAGGAGGGGACATATGTATACCTATGGCTGATTCACGTTGATGTTTGGCAGAAACCAACTCAATACTGTATAGCAATTATCCTTCCATTAAAAATAAATAAATTTAAAAATTAAAATAACTGGTGAGAGATACTTTGATAGTATTTAAATATCTCTATTTTATCAAATATTTACCCCAAACTTTTTTGGACTCTGTTCATTCTATATGAAACAATTATTACTCTGGTGTCACTGATGTCATTGGTTATAATTTGTCTTAAATATTGATCTCGTATCCTGTTACTTTGCTGAACTCTTTTATTCAGTTTAGTGCAATGAACACTTTTGTAAATGAATTTTTCCTATATCATATCTTTATTTTCTTAGGCTAAGTTTATTTTAAAAGTTATTGAATGAAAGGCTATGTTCATTTTAATTTTAAATTGATTACGCAGTAGTAAGTACTAAATTGTCATCCAGAATAATTATGCCAATTTATATTGTCACCATCAAATTTGGATGTATATTACCACAAATTCTCACATCCAAAATTTTATTAGCCATTACAATAATTGTTATTTTGAAACAAATAAGTTAATCTGATAAACCACATCCCCAAAGATAGGATATTTATCCCTTTTTTTGTAATGTTTCAAACATTAGTAATGTTGAACATGGTATGATTTTTAGCATAATAGATGGCCTCCTGAGCATACCCAGCTGTTCCTGTAATTCCATCGACCCTATCAGGACTGTACTGTGTAGTAACTCTTTTCTCTATAGTCAGGGCTGTGTAGTTAATAGATATTGTCTAATGCTTATTAGATTCAGGTAGCCTCTCTGCCCTGTTAGTCTAAGACAATGAAAAAGACCTTTGCTGCTATATTCCTAGTACCCATGAGACTAGTTATCCCTCATAAATAAGATAAGATCTTGACTTAGGAATGCACTCCTGGTCTTCAAGCATGTACCCCATTCCCTAGATTAACTATAGAACTGACCTAATGGCCACTTGGTGGTTCAGAGTGCAACAGCTCATGCTTTTGGATTGTCATTGCCCAATCCTACTCATTTGAATGTTAACCACAATAAACTTCATGTTTCTATTTTAAGGAGTTGTTTGTTTTGTTTTCAGTCTCAAGATATCTTCTCAGTTCAGTGGTCACTTTTCAATCCCTTTGTCCTCAGACAAACATCTTTTCAAATTTCTTGTGCCTTTGTGCTTGAGAAAATGCACTCACGCATATGTGTGTGTATGTGTGTGTGTGTGTATGTGAATAAGAATGGGCTGCCTCTTTCCTTTGTCTATTAGATTTTTTGTATTTTTTTTATCCTTTTTAAGACATATTTTTATATTAGGGATATTAAATCCTTACCTGGCACATGTGTTGTATTTCTCTGTGGTTGATTACTTGTCCTTTTGCCTTTGCAACATGCAATTAAACTTGTATATAATTTATCCACCTTTTCCTTACATATTATGGGATTTGTGCCATTCTTAAAGTATTTTCTGGCCACTTAATAATGAATTAACAATCTCCTATATATTCTATTTCCTTTATAGTATTGTCTCATCATTTCAAATTTAAAAGAAAGTTTTTCAAAAATGGGAAAAAAGCTAAAATGTGTTAATGTTCCAGTTTGTAGCTTAAAAGGGAGGAGACTGGGAAGACCCAGAGGGATCAGGCAGAGAGGGAGGTGAGAGGGGGGATCGGGATGGGGAATACATGTAAATCCATGGCTGATTCATGTCAGTGTATGACAAAAACCACTACAATATTGTAAAGTAATTAGCCTCCAACTAATAAAAATAAATGAAAAAAAAAAAAGGGAGGAGAGTGAAAAGGTACAGCAAAAAGAATACAGTCTGAATTACTTCACATTAAATCTCAGCAGTGCATCCTCCAGCTCCCTGAGAAGATGACAGAATGAAAGTAAGAAAAAGAAACCTTGTGTTAATGCGTGGCCTCAGAAAGCCTTTGGTCACCAAACTGTTTATTGAATGAGGCTAAAGCCATTGACAGCTAATATCCAAGGCCAAAGGGTCAGTCCAAGTGATATGGTTATAATCATATCTCTGACTCATCACTCAAGTCCAAGCAGATTGATATTTGGGCTCTGCCCTACCTCAAGGAAGAGGTGTGGCCCAGATGATCTCTTTACCCCATCATTCTAGGAATCAGAGCTGAGATCCTGTGTGAGCCAGTGCACAGATATCCTGTCCACTCCCCCATAGCTAAGCTAATTGGAACAACCTGGGCCAATGTCATAACCAGGTGAGACAGAGGCAGATCTCTGCAGGGTGATGTGGCCATCACAACTCACTGTGCCTGTCTCAGTGTGTGGTCTCCTAGGAGCATAACCTGTTAGAGAGTAGAGCTACTTGTAAACTGCAGTATCAGAGCTAATGCTAATGAAAGGATTTTTAAGAATCTCTGAACCACCTGTGTGTGTGTAACCTTGTACAGTTGCTGAAGGGAATCAGAAATATAAGACCCAAGTTGTATTGTCAGAGGATCTATTAAAATTTCATTCATGAGAAATGTCACAATAAAGATATGGAGTAAGCAGGACTTGAACTCCCTGACTCAGAAAGGAAAACATCATGGAATAAAGCATAGGACTAGGATAGGGAGATGGTGAAGGACAGGGAAGCCTGGCGTGCTGCAGTCCATGCGGTCGCAAAGAGTCGGACAAAACTGAGCAACTGAACAACAGAAGGATAGGGAGAGACATGTTTCCAGTACAACCAATATGTCAGTTCTTTCAGGGAAGCAAATCAGAAATTGAATTAGTTGTACTAAATCATATTGCAGAGAGCCTTGGATGTCAGTCAAAGTGCTGCCCTTGACCCTGAACATGCTCTGGAGCCCTGGATGAGACTTCCTTGAAGTGTGGGGGTAATGATTCCTAGGGTGTGGATGATGGAGAGAGAACACGCTTGTATCCCAGTGAAGATTGGCATCAAGGATAAATCCTAAAACATGGAGGCAATGAAACATCAGAGGAGGCTGTGCATCTTGAGATATCTTGTACTGAGAACATAGACAAGGTGGATTCTGTATCCATATCTATGTCTGTATTATATATACTGTTAAGCAATTTAAAATACAATTATGTCCACACATACAGCTCACCAAAGGTCTGTCTAGTCAAGGCTATGGTTCTTCCAGTGGTCATGGATGTGAGAGTTGGACTATAAAGAAAGCTGAGCACTGAAGAAGCTCCTTGCAGTCCAAGGAGATCCAACCAGTCCATCTTAAAGAAGATTAGTCTTGGGTGTTCATTGGTAGGACTGATGTTGAAGCTGAAACTCCAGTACTTTGGCCACCTGATGCGAAGAGCTGACTCATTTGAAAAGACCCTGATGCTGGGAAAGATTGAGGGCAGGAGGAGAAGGGGACAACAGAGGATGAGATGGTTGGATGGCATCACTGACTCAATGGAGATGGGTTTGGGTGGACTCTGGGAGTTGGTGAGGGACAGGGAGGCCTGGTGTGCTGTGGTTCATGGGGTCGCAAAGAGTCGGACATGACTGATCAACTAAACTGAACTAAATACAGCTCACCAGATATTGATTCTCCTTGCCCGACAGACTTAGGCGTAGATACTACTTTTAACGTCTTTGTGTGTGCGCTAAGTCGTGTCGTACTCTTTGGGACTCCATGGATTATAGCCTGCCAGACTTTTCTGTCCACGGAATTTTCCAGGCAAGAA
The DNA here is from genome assembly GCF_023699985.2 of Odocoileus virginianus. Taxonomy (NCBI): domain Eukaryota; kingdom Metazoa; phylum Chordata; class Mammalia; order Artiodactyla; family Cervidae; genus Odocoileus; species Odocoileus virginianus. Next base: position 9,605,355 of record NC_069678.1, on the reverse strand, counting down.
TACTGGAGTGAGTTGCCATTTCCTCCTCCAGGGAATCTTCCTGACCCAGGGATCAAAGCTCCTGTCTCTTGCATCTCCTGCATTGGCAGGGGGGTTCTTTACCACTGCGCCACCTGGGAAGACTGAGTTATGTCTACCTCCTCTCAAACTCTAGAGAGTTATTTTGGACACTTATGGAGGGAGCGCTTTCTTTTCATAGCTAACTCCTAGGTCTAATTGGCCTTCATCTAATTAATTTGATGATTTTTTAAAATACTGCTGCTCTGTAGGCACAGGAAGACACAAACAAAATTAACACCAGCCAATATATTAATCTCCATAAAACGTTCGAAGGTTAAAAAAAAAGTCCTTGAAGGAACGCTTGCGTGGAAGTCTTCCTATTCTGTCAGGTCCTCCTGCCTCTTCCAGGTGGAGGCTTATTTCCACAGCATCCTCCTCTACGAATGCCTCAGGACTGACTTCTGTCATTGTCTCTCCTTGCTACTTTCTGGTCCACGTGCTCAGCCTCTTTCCTCATGTAAGGTCCTTGGAAGGCAAATTCTCATTCTATCATTGAAGGCAATGCAGATTTACTCTCTAACTCCTCTACATGGATATCAGTTTATGAAAATGTACAAAAGAACTCAGTTGAAAAAAAAATGCTCATTTAAAAAGTTAGATGTACTTATCCTAGAAAATAACTTACCTTAAAAAAAAAAAACTACTCATTTTTAATTATCAGTGAGTAGATAGCTCATATGTGAGGGTTCATTGTGTTACGGGGACTTTTGCAGGAAGAAAAACATCTTTCTTCCATGATTCTGTTGACCCTCAGGATACTATTGAGAGTGATTCTTAGCAACTAATTTAAAGCTGAGGAAACCAAGAATGCGAAAAGTTGGGTGATTTTTCACAAGATCACATAGCTGAGTGTCAGGACCGGGATTCTGTCCCTGGTGTGTCTCACACCCAATCCAGGCTTTGAACCGGACTGGTACAAACACACACAGGCACACACGCATGATGGGTCTGGGGGGCTGGGACACAGCAGAGACACCTGGAGACTTCATGAATCTCAGTTCAAAGCAGACCATCAGGGAATTAGGACAGGAGTGCTTGGGAGGCCAAACGCTAAGACGAAGGTGTGAGGGACAGACAGATGCAAGGAGAATGAGGTGGCACTGATGCTGGCGATGCCCTGAGCCCCATGGAGGGAGGCAGGGAGGAGCTGTCAGTCATCACCTGTCACAGGAGCCACGTGGGTGGCAGGAGGCGGTCCTCTGATGCTCAGGCCCTGTCTCACACCTGAGTGCAGAGGCCAAGGCTGGGATAAAAGGACCTCGGGGCCAGAGCACCTCCATCCACTCCTCTCCTGAGGTGCTGACAGACCCTGAGCTGCCTGTGCTCTGGTGAGTGTCCACTGGGAAGGGGAGAGGGCCTTGGGGGCTGTGGTCCATGTTATTAGAGAGAGACAAGGCCTGGAAGGACGGAAGGAGCCAGGAACTGGCAGGAAGAGTGAGAGAACCATAGGAGTTTAGTGATGACTAAGGACACTATGAGGGAACCAAAGATGCTGTGTAGGACTCCCCGGATGAAAGGAGCCTACATTGGCTGCTCTGACCTTCTGGAACAGGTCTCAGAAATGGAGTTTACCTTCGAGAGATACTGTATTCCCTGCAAAGTGCGATCTGGGGACAGCAATTCTCAGAGTGAGGCAAGGATCAGAGGCACTCTGGGAGATTGCTGCATACATGGGTCAGGATAGAGCCTGGGAATACATTGTACAAGCTCTAGAGGGGAGAAAGCACAAGAAGTTTAAAGCTCTCTAGGCCCAGGATAGTGTAAGAGGTGTCTCTGAGACCATCAGAAGCCAGGTTCTAATAAGGGACCTCTTATCTTTCTCTCTAACAAGGTGAACCAGCCAGGAAATTGCTAAGACTCCTTCCAATCCCAATCTAATGTTGTAAATGTCTAAAATATTCAATTATTTGCAAAGTTAACAAAATATTTTTTCCATAAAGAAAATATTTTGGTAATATTTGGATGACATAAATGAAAAAATTATGTTTTAGTTAACATCATTTGGTCTCAGTCTTCAAATTGATGAAGCAGTTGGTGACCTCTTTTTACTTTAAAATGATAAGCTGAAGTTCAAAGGAGATGCTGTCAGAGTAGTTGATAAGATATTAAAATGATAAAAGGGTCAGGTTATTTAAATGCATGTATTAGAAATGATTCTAAAAGTTCAGGAAGGGGCAGGGAGGTCTCTGTGTGCTGGTCTGACCTGCTGTCTGTCTCTCCCTCAGCTCCTGAACCTGCCCACCACCAAGATGTCCTGCCAGCAGAACCAGCAGCAGTGCCAGCCCCCTCCCAAGTGTGCCCCCAAGTGCCCCACCCCTAAGTGCCCCCCAAAGTGCCCCCCAGTCTCCTCTTGCTGCGGTGTCAGCTCCGGGGGCTGCTGCGGCTCCAGCTCCGGGGGCTGCTGCAGCTCTGGGTGTGGGGGCTGCTGCCTGAGCCACCACAGGCGCCGCAGGTCCCACCACCGCAGACCCCAGAGGTCTGACTGCTGCAGCCAGCCCTCGGGGGACTCCGGGTGCTGTGGAGGGGGAAGTGGTCAGTCCTCTGGAGGCGGCTGCTGCTGAAGTGGACACTGAGCCAAGAAGAGCCGACCTGGGGACAACAGATGGACAAACACTTGCTCCTCCTCCTCACCTCCTGCTGGGCCTGCCCCTGTCCCTGGGGATTTGGGTGAGGCCTTTGAGCTCTGGTCCAGGGGATCCCTGAGCCTTGGGGTCCAGGACCCCCAAACCTCTCCCCCAAACCCATTCATTCACCTCCTTTCCCACATGTGCGGCAGCCTTGGAAACCCCAAAGCACAGACCCCATGTCCCTTTGCAGCTTCTCCTTTTGCATAAATCAGGCTGATGTGAAACAATAAAACTAGAAATCTGTATTTCTTGTCGGATTGGTTTTCTATTCCTACCTCATCTTTCTCATACTCTGTCCTCAGCTCCTAGTTCCCTTAATGTGTATCTATAGGCCAGTTCAGATTCACCTCTTGCACTACTAATGTCTCTTACAGCAAAACAAAATTTTGTTGATTCAGAATCTAATTCAGGGTCCAACATTGCATTTAGTTGCATGTTTCTTCAGTTCCCTCCTGTTTGTGACAGTCCTTCAGGCTTTTTGTCTTTCATGACCTGGACATTTTTTTTTATGAACTGTTGGTTTTGTGGACAAACACTCAGTGTGGTTTGTCTGAGGTTTCTTCTTGACTAGATGTGATTATGCATATTTATAATGGTTCCCACAGAAGTGATGCTATGTCCTTCATAGAGTCAGAAGTTAACCCTCACATGATGTGTAATTGACTCATTCCTGGGATCCTGAAAATTGCAATGGAAGTATTTGGGAAGATTCTGAAAAAGTGAGACATTAAATTTCTGAATTCTCTTCCATTGCTTTTTTTTTTTTGGCAGTAAAAGCAGCCTTCCCACCCCACCTAAGTAAATTAATCCTGTATTGTCCCAGCGAATTACAACAACTTTGCCTGAAGTAGTTGCCTTGCAGGAAATGGGTGGTTCTCACCTGGACCCACGCTCACCATCTCCCTTTGCTCTTAGATGTATAAGTGAACTCAAATTCAAGTAGGCCTGAAAAGCTGAAGCATGAATTGTGACCAACAAACAGTTGGATTATAGTCCAAAAGAACTACATGATTTTTTCCCTGATTTATACAGACACAAACCCAGGGGTATGTGTAGAATGTATATTAGGAGCATGGGATAATTATGAAAGGAACTTAAGGTTGCTTCAGGCCAAATTTATTGATATGATCAGGCAAGTAGATGTTCCTAGACTTAACATTCTAACATTGTGGGTTAGACAAGGCTTTAACAGTTTGGGGCTGATTGGTTGCCATGAAGAAAAAGTCAGTCTCCACTAAATGAAGGTTAAATGCAAGAACTTCCTTGGTATACTGCAGAGGAAGGGATCCAGAGGCTTGGGTTGATTAGAATGTTAGAGTGAAGTTATCATTTATATCTGCTTGTCCATCCCAGAAAGGTCTAGAGGACTCACTTTTTACCACAACCAGGAGAAGTCAATTTGTAAGGAGAGCCCTGGCATCCTTGACTAACTCTGCAGTTGCGCATCTCTCTAAGTTAAAACTACAGTGGAATCTGATGTCACTAAATTGGGAAACCAAAATGCAATAGCGATAATTGGATCCAGGATAGCAGGGCCAAGTGGCAGCACTTAGTCACCAATAGCAAAGTGGGTGTGGCGACTGTAATGGACCTCAACATCAAAGTAGCAGTCAGGATGTTCTGACTCCCAGAGAGCTATGTCTCTGGTAGTCCATCATGCTGTACTTAGAAGTGAAGTAGATTGGAAGTCTACTAAATTCTCAGTTGATCCATATAAGTGGAAGAGTTCTAAGACATGTGAATAAAACTCTGACAAGAAAGAACATGCTCCCCAATCAGCTTCTAGTCTTGAGCTAGTTAACAGATCCAGAACTTTTTGAATTAAGGAGAGGCCAAGTCTCCTTAAAGAAGGATTCCAGTACTCTGCTCAAAAGTTATAATGTCAATCTTTCCCCCAACCTTCCTCAAAGGGACCTAGGACCTTTGACCAGGGTGATTATGGTTATTTATGGGTTCAGCAGGATTTTTATTCATAAGGGCTGATGGTCTATAAAGACCAACACTGAGTTCACAATAAGACACTATTACTTGGGTTGATTAGCCAACTACCTGGTGGCAGGTTGACTGCATCAGGACACTCACGTCATGAAAGGGCAGTGCTTTGCTCTTATTGGAATAAGGATTTCCTCTGGATACAGATTTGCCTTCTTAGCATGCAATTCTTCTGCCAAAGCATTCATCTGAATGAGCCTTAATATGAATGGATAAGAAGGATAAGAGTGCCTTATCCATCATCATGGTATTCCATGTGGAACTGCTTTTATGATAGTTAATTTTATTTTTTGGCCCAAGTGGCCATAGGGTGCCCAGGCTAAACAATATTTCTGGATACATCTGTGAGGGTGTTTCTGGATGAGATCAGTATTTGAATCATCGATTCAGTGGATTAATATCCCCAGTGTGGGTTGGGAATAATACAATTTGTTGAGAGCCTAAATAGAACAAGTAGCAGAGGATGGAAGATTTTGCCCTTTTAAAATTGTTGCCTAATTCTGTGGGGACACTGACCTTCTCCTGCTCTTGGCATTGCTATTTCTTGGCTTTCTGGCCCAGACTGGCATCTACACCATTAGCTCCCCTGATTCTCAGGCCTTTAGACTTGGACTGAAGTACACCATCAGCTTTCTGTGGGACTTTACTGCATCCTTTATTGCATTAGCCCAATTTAAAAAATAAATCTCTTCATGCATACATATATATAATCATACTTTTGTTATAGAATTCACTGTTCTTACCATGTTCCCTATCATCCTCAAGCAGCTGGATCATCAAACTGTGGAATGGCCTTTTAAAGACCTAGTTGCTGAACCAGCATAGTGGGAATATCTTGCAGAGCTGGGGCAAGGCTCTTTAGGAGGCCACATGCTACATGCTCAAAATCAGCAATCAATATTATGGTTCTGTTTCTTCTACAGTCAGATGATATATGTCCAGGAGTTAAAAGGTGGAAATAGAGTGGCACCTCTCACTACTACTTTTAGAGATCTCCTAGCAAAATCTTTGCTTTTTGTCCCTATGACCTTATGCTGTTCAAGAGGTTCCTTAGGTTCAAGAGGTTCCAAAGGGAGGAAAGCTTCCACCAGGACACACCATGACTCCACTGAACTGGAAGTTAGGACTGTCACTCAGCCACTTTGGCCTCCTTATGCCTCTGAATCAGCAGGCAAAAAAGGGAGTTACTGTGCTTGTTGAGTGATCAAGTCCAATTACCATGAAGAATTTGGACTATTACTTCAGAATGGAAGTAGAGAAGGACATATATGAATATGAAAGATCACTTAGGGCATACCTTAGTACTACCATACTCTTTCATTAAAGGTAATGAAAAACTACAACAGTCTAATTCAAACAGGACTACTAATGGTCCAGACTCTCCAGAAATTAATGTTGGGTCACTCCACCAGGTAAAGAAGAACCACAACTAGGACTTTAATTATTATTATAGTATTTCCTCCATATTTTGCTATGAATATGCTTGTGTGTATGTGTGAATAGAGAGTCTTTATTTCATTTCTAATCTCCTTATCACATAAGGGGTATTGACTACTGTATTTAAGTGTGGTTCAACTGTGTATCACAGTATTTAAGTTAAGGCTATCAAGGAGAAAAGTAAACATTACTCAAGGATGCTGCATCTTCTTCTAGGGAAACAGTGCATTTTTTGATGTACGCAGCATGGTTGTATTATGTTAGCTGGAAATGTGACCTTGTCATTATCTTTATTTAGGGAATAAATATGATGTAAGGAGCTGTATGGGGTTTCACTGGTGGCTCAGTGGTAAAGAATCTGCCTGCAGTGCAGGAGACCTAGGTTTGATCCCAGAGTCAGGAAGATCCCCTGGAGGAAGGCATGACAACGCACTCCAGTATTCTTATCTGCAGAATTCTGTGGACAGAGGAGCCTGGCGGGCTACAGTCCATGGGGTCACAAAGACACAACTGAAGCAACTGAGCACACACGCACGTAAGGAGATGTGTACAAGTGCCAAGTTGACAAGTGCTGAACTGTGATGGTTAATGTTATGTGTTAAGTTGGTGAAACCATGGTACCCAAATTGTAAGTTAAACACCAGTCTAGATGTCACTGTTTAGATTTTTTTTACATGTCATTGACATTTGAATCAGTAGACTTTGAGTAAACAAATCATCCTCCATAGTGTGGGTGGACCTCATGCCATCAACTGAAAGCCTTAAAAGACTGAGCACTCAAAAAGAAGAAGGAATTCTGCCTACAGACTGCAGGCTGTAACATCAACTCTTCCATGAATCTTCAACCTGCAAACCTACTCTACGGATATCAAGCTTACCTGCCCCTACAACTATGGTAGCCAATTCCTTAAAATAAATTCCATTAGATACATGCACACGTCCTGTTCTGTTTCTCTGAAGAATTCTGACTAACACAATATGTATGAATATGTGTGTGTATGAGTAATAAGGGCTCTCCATTTTTTGTCCATTACATTTTTGTATGTTTTATTAATTTTTGGATTTATAAGATATATTTATATGTTAAGTAAAGTAATTCTTTATCAGGTATGTATTGTATTTTTCTTTTGTTGATTATTTATCTTTTTATCCCATATATGGCATTTTATGCTATAAAATTATATTTTTGTATTTATTCCCATTACTCTAGAAGGTGGGTCATAAAGGATCTTGCTGTGATTTATGTCAAAGAGTGTTCTGCCTATGTTTTCTTCCAAGAGTTTTATACTTTCTGGCCTTACATTTAGGTTTTTAATAAATTTTGAGTTTATTTTTGTGTATGGTGTTTGGAAGTGTTCTAATTTCATTCTTTTACACATTGCTGCCCAGTTTTCCCAGCACCACTTACAGAAGAGACTGTCTTTTCTCTACTGTATATCATTGCTTTCTTTGTCAGAACTGAGGTGCTCATAGGTGCATAGATTTGTTTCTGGGCTCTCCATTTTGTTCCGTTGGTCTGTATTTCCTCTTTTGTGCCAGTACCATACCGTGTTGATGACTGTGGTTTTGTAGTATATTCTGAAGTTAGGGCAGTTGATTCCTCCAGCTCCATTCTTCTTTCCCAAGTTTACTTTGACTCTTCGGGATCTTTTGTGTTTCCATACAAACTGTGAAATTATTTGTTCTAGTTCTGTGAAAAATACCATTGGTAATTTGAGGGCATCCCAAGTGGCTCAGTGGTAAAGAGCCCGCCTACCAATACAACAGACTCAGGAGACGTGAGTTTGATCCCTGGGTCAGGAAGATCCCCTGCAGGAGGAAATAGCAACCCACTTCAGTGTTCTTGCCTGGAAAATCCCATGGACAGAGGAGCCTGGCAGGCTACAGCCCATGGGGTCACAAAGAATCAGACATGAATGAGCATGCATGCACAGAGCCACGCAGCTAAGCTGATCCTGTACTCCTGACCAACAGAAATTGTGACAATTTGATAGGGATTGCATTGGATCTATAGATTGCTATGGGTAGTATAGTCATTTTCACAATATTGATTTTTCCAAGCTAAGAACGTGGTATATCTCTCCATCAATTTGTGTCACCTTTAATTTCTTTCATCAGTGTCTTATAGTTTTCTGCACACAAGACCTAATTAAACTTAAAAACTTTTACACAATGAAGTAAACTATAAACAAGGTGAAAACACAACCTTCAGAATGGGAGAAAATAATAGCAAGTGAAACAACTGACAAAAGACTAATCCCTAAACATACAAGCATAAGCTCATGAAGCTCAAAAGCAGAAAAACAGACAACCCAATGAAAAAGTGGGCAGAAGACTTAAACAGACACTTCTCCAAAGAAGACATACAGATGGTTAATAAACACATGAAAAGATGCTCAGTATTATTGATTATTAGAGAAATGCAAATCAAAACTACAATGAAGTATCATCTCACACTGATCAGAATTGTTGTTGCTCAGTTGCTCAGTCAGGTCTGACTCTTTGCAACCCCATGGACTGCAGCATGCCAGGCTTCCCTATCCTTCATCATCTCCTGGAGCTCTCTCAAACTCATGTCCATTGAGTCAGTGATTCCATCCAACCATTCTGGCCTCTGTCACCCCTTTTCCTCCTGTCTTCAATCTCTCCCAGCATCAGGGTCTTTTCAAATGAGTCAGTTCTTTGCATCAGGTGGCCAAAGTATTGGCATTTCAGCTTCAGCATCAGTCCTTCCAATGAATATTCAGGACTGATTTCCTTTAGGATGGACTGGTTTGATCTCTTTGCAGTCGAAGGGACTCTCAAGAGTCTTCTCCAACACCACAGTTCAAAAGCATCAATTCTTCAGTGCTCAGTTTTCTTTATGGGCCAACTCTCACATCCATACATGACTACTGGAAAAACCATAGCTTTAACTAGACCAATCTTTGTCAGCGAAGTAATGTCTCTGCTTTTCAATATGCTGTCTAGGTTGCTCATAGATTTTCTTCCAGGGAGCAAGTGTCTTTAATTTTATGGCTGCAGTCATCATCTTCAGTGATTTTGGAGCCCCCCAAAATTAAGTCTGTCACTGTTTCCATTGTTTACCCATCTATTTGCCATGAAGTGATGGGACTGGATGCCATGATCTTAGTTTTTTGAATGTTGAGTTTTAAGCCAAATTTTTTGCCCCCCTCTTTCACCTTCATCAAGAGGTTCTTTAGTTACTCTTCACTTTTTTTCCATAAGGGTGGTGTCATCTGCATATCTGAGGTTATTGATATTTCCCCCAGCAATCTGGATTCCAGCTTGTGCTTCATCCAGCCCCACATTTCACATGATATACTCTGCACATAACTTAAATAAACAAGGTAACAATATACAGCCTTGATGGACTTTTTTCCCAATTTGGAACCAGTCTGTTCTTCCACATCTAGTTCTAAGTGTTGCTTCTTGACCTACATACAATTTTCTCAGGAAACAGGCAAAGTGGTCTGGTATTCCCATTTCTTTAAGAATTTTCCACCCTTTGTTGTGATCCACACAGCCAAAGGCTTTAGTGTAGTCAATGAAGCAGAAGTAGATGTTTTTCTGGACCTCTCTTGCTTTTTCTATGATTCAACATATGTTGGCAATTTTATCTCTGGTTCCTCTGCCTTTTCTAAATCCAGCTTGAACATCTGGAATTTCATGGTTCACGTACTGTTGAAGCCTGGCTTGGAGAATTTTGAGCATTATTTTGCTAGCATGTGAGATGAGTGCAATTGTGCAATAGTTTGAACATTCTTTGGCATTGCCTTTCTTTGGGATTTGAATGAAAACTGACTTTTCCAGTACTGTGGCCACTAGTGAGTTTTCCAAATTTGCTGGCGTATAGAGTGCAGCACTTTCACAACATCATCTTTTAGTATTTGAAATAGCTCAGCTGGAATTCCATCACCTCTACTTGCTTTGTTTGTAGTGATGCTTCCTAAGGCCCACTAGACTTCACACTCCAGGATGTCTGGCTCTATGTGAGTGATCACATCATCATGGTTGTCTGGGTTATTGTGGTTATCTGCCATGTAGTGCCACCCAAGATGGACGTGTCAGGGTGGGAAGTTCTGACAAAACAGTCCACTGGAGAAGGGAACGGCAAACCACTTCAGCCCTCTTGCCTTGAGAACCCCATGAACACTATGAAAAGGCAAAAAGATATGACATTGAAAAATGAACTCCCCAAGTCTGTATGTGCCCAACATCCTACTGGAGAAGAGTGGAGAAGTATCTTCAGAAGGAATGAAAAGGCTGAGCCAAAATGGAAACAACACCCAGTTGTACATGTGTCCGGTGGTGAAAGTAAAGTCCGTCAGAATGGCCATCTTCTAAAAGTCTACAAACAATAAGTGCTGGAGAGGATGTGGAGAAAAGGAAACACTCTTGCACTGTTGGTAGAAATTCAAATTGATACAGCCACTATGGAGAACAGTATGGAGATTTCTTTAAAAAATTTGGAATAAATCTACCATATGACCCAGCAATCCTACTACTGGTCATATACTCTAAGGAAACCAGAATTTAAAAAGACACATGTACCCCAGTGTTCATTGCAGTGCTATTTACAATAGCTAGGACATGGAAGCAACCTAGATGTCTATTGACAGATGAATGGATAAAGAAGCCATGGTACATATACACAGTGGAATATTACTGAGGTATAAAACAGAATGTATTTGAGTTGGTTTTAGGGAGGTGGACAAGCCTAGAGCCTAGTATACTGAGTGAAGTAAGTCAGAAAGAGAAAGACAAATATTGTATATTAACGCACACACATGGAGTTTAGAATGATGGTACTGATGAACCTATCTACAGGGCAGCAGTGTAGATTGCAGACACTGAGAAAAGACTTCTGGACACAGTAGGGGAGAGAGAAGTAGAAGGATTTGAGAGTGTAGTATTGAAACATATACATTACCATATGTAAAATAGATAGCTAGCGGGGGGTTGCTATATGACACAGGGAACCAAAGCTGGTGCTCTGTGCCAACATAGAGCAGTGGGTTGGAATGGGAGATGAGAGGGAGGTTAAAGAAGAATGGGTGTATACCTATGGTTGATTCATGTTGATGTATGGCAGGATCCATCACAATATTTTAAAGTAATTATCCTCCAATTAAAAATAAAATAAGTTTTAATGGTATTTTAAAATTTAGTTTATTAATTTTTTCTTTTATAAATTATGGGTTTGTGCCACTTTTAAAATATCTTCTCCTCCTTATTAATTAAGCAACAATCATTTATATTTTCTATTTCTTTAGAGTGTTGTTTAATTATTTATAACTTGAAGATTTACATGAAGGGAAAATTTGTTAATGTTTTCCTTTGTAGTTCAGATGGAATGAGAGTGGGAGGGCATAGAGGAAAATTAACTTAGCCTGATTTACTTTCCATTAGATCTCCAGTTTCTTGAGAACTTGAGGGAATGATGTAGAGATAGAATCCTTGGATGAATTGGTGACCTCAGAAAGTCTTTGTTCGTGAAAATGGTACCAGAGCCACAGACAGCTAATATCCAAACCAAAGAGTCAGTTCAAGAGATGTGGTTGTAATCATAACTCTGACTCATCACTTAAGTCCAAACAGATTAATATTTCAGGCTGCCCTGCCTTGAGGCAGAGATGTGGACCATATGACCTTTTCATCCTATCATTCTAGGAATCAGGAGCCAGCTCCCGTGCGAGTCAAGGCGTGGATATCCTGGCCACTCCCCATAACTAAGATCATTGGAACAACCTGGGCCAGTGTCATAGCCAGGTGAGACAGGGGCAGAACTCTGCAGGATGACATAGTCATCACAGCTCATGGCGCCTACCTCAGAGTGAGGTCTCCTAGGAGGATGATCTAAGTCACAGGGAAGAGATGTTTATAAACTGCAGAATCAGTGCTTTGCTGTATGCTGTTTAGTTGCTAAGTCTTCTCTAACTCTTTGCAACACCATGGACTGCAGCAGGCCAGGTCCCCCTGTCCTCCACTATCTCCCAGTTCGGTTGAGTTCAGTTCAATTGCTCACTCATGTCTGACTCCTTGCAGCGCTATGGACTGCAGCATGCCAGGCTTCCCTGTCCATCACCAACTCATAGAGCTTGCTCAAACTCATGTCCATTGAGTCAGTGATGCCATCCAACCATTTCATCCTTTGTTGTCCCCTTCTCCTCCTACCTTCAGTCATTCCCAGCATTAGGGTCTTTTCCAATGAGTCGACTCTTCACATCAGATAGCCCAAGTGTCAGAGCTTCAGCTTCAGCATCAGTCCTTTCAATGAATATTCAGGGATGATTTCTTTTAGGATTGACTGGTTTGATGTCCTTGCAAGGGACTCTCAAGAGTTTTCCCCAGCACCACACTTCAAAAGCATCAATTCTTGGGCACTTAGCCTTCATTATGGCCCAACTGTTATATCTGTACAAGACTGCTGGAAAAACCATAGCTTTGACTATCTGGATCTTTGTTGACAAAGTGATATCTTTGCTTTTTAATATGCTGTCTAAGTCTGTCATAGCTTTCCTTCCAAGGAGCAAGCTTTTTTTTTATTTCATGGCTTCCGTCACCATCTACAGTGATTTTGGAGCCCAAGAAAATAAAATCTGTCACTGCTCCCATTTTCCCCCCTTCTATTTGGCATGAAGTGATGGGGCTGAATGCCATGATCTTAAATTTTTGAATGTTGAATTTTAAGTCAGCTTTTTCACTCTCTTCTTTTACCTTCATCAAGAGGCTCTAGTCTTCTTCACTTTCTGCCATTAGAGTGTTATCATCTGCATATCTGAGGTTATTGATATTTCTCCCAGCAATCTTGATTCCATCTTGTGATTCATCCAGCCCAGCATCTTGCATGATGTACTCTGCATATAAGTTAAATAAACAGGGTGACAATATACAGCCTTTTTGTACTCCTTTCCCAATTTTGAACCAGTCCATTGTTCCATGTAAGGTTCTAACTGTTGTTTCTTGACCCACATACGGGTTTCTCAGGAGACAGTAAGACAATCTGGTATTCCCCATCTCTAAGAATTTTCCAGTGTATTGTGATCCACACAGTCAAAGGCTTTAGCATAGTCTATGAAGCAGAAGTAGATTGTGGTTTTTTTGTTTGTTTGTTTGTTTGGAATTCCCTTGCTTTTTCTATGACCCAATGAATGTTGGCAATTTGATCTTTGGTTCCTCTCCCTTTTCTAAACCCAGCTTGTACATCTGGAAGCTCTTGGCTTATATACTGCTGAAGCTTAGCTTGAAGAATTTGAAACATTACCTTATTAGCATTCAAAATTAGTGCAATTGTTCAGTAATCTGAATGTTCTTTGGCACTGCCCTTCTTTGAGATAGGAACGAAAACTGACCTTTCCTGGTCCTGTGGCCACTGCTGAGTTTTCCAAATTTGCTGATGTATTGAGTGCAGCACTTTAATAACATCATCATTTAGGATTTTAAATAGTTCTACTGGAATTAATTAATGTACTCCAATAAATATTCATTGAATGAATGCCCTGAATCATTAGGCTGATTTGCATTCCCAGTAACAAGGCTTTTTGAGGGACCATTTGCACACAAGCCACCAACAATAGTTTTAGAACATTTCTTTAATTTAAAAAAAATATTCACTTATTTATTTATTTGGTTGGTTTTGTTGGGTGTTTGTTGCAACACACGAGAGATCTTCATTGTGTCATGCAGGATCTTTCATTGCAATGCACAGGCTCTCTAGTTGTAGCACCCGGGTTCTAGAACTTGGGCTAGGCAGTTGTGGTAATTAGGCTTAGTTGCACCGTGGCATGTGCAATCTTAGTTCCCTAACCAGGGATCAAACCCGGGTCTGCTGCATTGCAAGATGAATTCTTAGTCCCTGGATTACTAGGGAAGTCCTTTAAGAGCCTTTTTAATCTCTGACCATGTATTATGAATCTAAGAGCTCCCTCCTGAAGAAACAAGTTCTATTCTTTATTAGTGAGGTGGAATTTTTTTATAATCTAATTTTAGTGGAAACTAGAATTTTTTTTCACTTCTTTCTTCCTTTTTTTGGTATTGATCATTTATGACTCTTCCAAATCTTTTATAAAAAGGTTTACTTACTTATTCTTAATTACTATGAAACCTATATTTTCTAGGGATATTGATACTATAACTATCATATGTAGTCTATTTCCCAAGTTAATTATTTTTATTAAAACATTTTTTAGAGCAATTTTAGGTTCATAGAAAAACTGGGGAGAAGGCACTGAAATTTCCTGTATACTTCCTCTCCCAATACCTGCCTAGCTTCCTCCACTGTCAACATCCCCCACCAGACATGTACATTTGTTACACTTGATGAAGCTTCCACTTCTACATCATTATCGTACAAAGTCTATAGTTTACATTACCATGTATTCTTAGTGTTCCACATTTTGTAGGTTTGGCCAAATGTGTAATGACATGTATCCATCAGTATGGTATCACACAGAGTATTTTCACTATCCTAAAAATGCCCTGCCTATACATCCCTCTCCCACCCCAACAACTCTTGGCAATCACTGATCTTTTTTTTAACAAGTCTTATCTATTTATTTATTTTAACTTTAGGCCATACTCTGGAGTATGTGGGATCTTATTAATAGTCCCCTGATCAGAGATCAAACTTACACCCCCTGCATTGGAAGATGGACTCTTAACCACTGGACTGCTGGGGAAGTCCCAATCACTGATCTTTTTATTTTTGCCACCATTTTGCCTTTTCCATGATGTCATATAGTTGGAACCCATACAATATGTAGCCTTTTCATATTAGCTTCTTTCACTTAATAATATGTAGTTAAGCTTCCTTTCTGTCTTTTCATGGCATGATAAATCATTTCTTCATAGTGTTTAATAATATTCCATGGTCTGGATCTACCACAGTTTATTCACCTCCTAAAGGATATCTTGATTGTTTCTAAGATTTGACAATTATGAAAAAGCTGCTCTGAACATCTGCCTATAGATTTTTGTGTGGATGTAAGTTTTCAACAATTTTGGGTGAATACCAAGAAATGTGATTGCTAGATCACATGGTAAGAGAACATTTGGTTTTATAAGAAATTGTCTTCCAAAGTTGTTGGAAAATTTTGCATTTCCATTAGCAGTGAGTTAACATTCCTATTGTTCCGCACCCTCACCAGTGTTTGATGTTGTCAGAATTCAACATTTTAGCCATTATGACAGGTGTGTAGTGGTATCTCATTGCTGTAATTTGCATTCCCCATGGCATAGGACATGAAGCATCTTTTCATATGCTTATTTGCCATCTGTATATCTTCACTAGTGAGCTATCAGGCCCTTTGTCTATTTTTTTAATTGGGTTGTTTTTTTTTCTTTTTGTTTAGTTTTAAGAGCTCTTTGAATGTTTTGGATAGTACTCCTTTATAGTAGAAAATATTCTTTCCAGTCTGTGGCTTATTTTATCAGTCTTAACATTGTCTTTTGCAAAGCAGAAATTTTTAATTCAATGCAACCTAACTCATCAGTTATTTATTTCATGTATCATGACTTTAATGTTGCATCTAAAGTGTCACTGCCATACCCAAGATCAACTAGGTTTGCCTCTCTTCTTCTAGGAATGCTATAATTCTCATTTTACATTTAAGTCTGTGATCCATTTTCAGTTTTTTTGTTAAGAATATAAGTTTTGTGTCTAGATACATTTTTTCACATGTTGATGTCGAGCCCTATTACATGAAAAGACTATCTTTGTTCCATTATATTGCTTCTTTTTTCCCGCCAAGTACCAGTTGACTATAGGTTTTGGGGGGGTTATTTCTGGGCTCTCTATTCTGGTTCATTGGTCTATTACCTATTGTTTTGCCAATACCAAACTGTGTTGATTATGTAACTTACTTATAGTAAGTCTTGAAGTCAGGTAATGTCAATCCTTATGAGCTGATTCTCCTTCAGTATTGTATTGGCTGTTCTGGGTCATATATGAAGATCATATAATCTTTAGAATCAGCTTGATGATACCCACAAAATAACTCCTGGAATTTTGATTGGGAGTGCATAGAACAGATTGGGAAGAATCAACATCTTGATAATATTGCGTCTTTCTATCCATAAACATGGAATATCTCTCCATTTATTAAGTTCTATGATTTCATTTATCAGAGTCTTATAGTTTTCCTAAAATAGATTTTATACATATTTTATTAGATTTATACCTAAGTACTTAATCTTTGGGGTGCTATTATAAGTGGTATTGCATTTTAAAATTTCAAAATTCATTTGCTCATTTCTGGTATATAGGAATGCAATTGACACTTGCTTAACTTTGTACCTTCACCTTGCTATAACTCTTTATTACTATGTTTTAAATTTTCTACAGAGATAATAATGTTATTTGTGAACAAACAGTTTATTTCTTCCTTCCCAATCAGTATATCTTTAACTTATTTTTCTTGTCTAATTGCATTAGCTAGAACATCCAGTACCACCATGTGGAAAAGGAGTAGTGAGAGGGGACATTCTTGTCTTGTACCTGATCTCAGAAGGAAAACTTTGAGTTTCTCATCAATTTTGTATTCCTCCACATTTTTATTGGTATTTTCTACCATTTAGAATTTAATTTTTCCACATTTAACCATGTAGATTACATGTATCTATATTTTCCTTTATATATTATGGATCTTATGTTATTCTTAATTAAAATTTTCTCCAAATAATTAACTACCAACTACATTTTAAAGGTGTTGATTGTATTTGTAGTTATATGACTACATATATTTGACAAAACATTGAATTGTATATTAAAATTAGCAAATTTTATTGCATGTAAATTATACAGAAATAAAAGTGAGTTTTTAATTTAAAATAAAGATTCCATCTATATTTTTGTATATATGTATTTTGTATATTTAAACTGATGGAGGAGTCAAGTAGAGATTGTCAGGAGAAGGGTGAGGGATGCGGAGCTAGGAGTGAGGAATGACAGTGGGAAGAGAGGAAGAAGCAGCTGTCTGTCTCCTGGTCATGTCTGAGGGCACAGTTAGATATATGAAGGCAGGAAGGGAGCCAGAAGTTGAAGAAGCTATGTTCACAGCTAATGCTGCTTCAGGATATTGGTTAAAAGGGAAAACAAAGAATTAGGAGAAAATGCAAACCTATAAAAAATACGCTTTTCCCTTCTGACCCATGACCCTGTCGTCTGTCTACTGAGGCCTCTGAAGCCACCAGCAGAGAAGGTACAAGAACAGAACAATGGTGACCACAACATGAAATGAAATCTGCCTACATCAAGTCAGTGGGCACACTCTGTGTTTATTATTTTAACTTGAGCAGCAGGATGCAATAAGTTACAGAGGGACACAGGGTCTGTGCTTTGGGATTCCCAGGGCCATCACACGTATGGCAAAGGAGGTGAATAAATGGGTTTCGGGGAGAGGTCCGGGGCTCCTGGACCCTAGGGCTCAGGGATCCTCAGGACCAGAGCTCAAAGGCCAGACTCCCCAGCAAGAGGGGCAGGCCCAGCAGGAGGTGATGGAGGAGGAGCAAGTGTTTGTCCATCTGTTGTCCCCAGGTTGGCTCTTCTTGGCTCAGCGTCCACTTCAGCAGCAGCCGCCTCCAGAGGACTGACCGCTCCCCCCTCCGCAGCACCCGGAGCCCCCCGAGGGCTGGCTGCAGCAGTCAGACCTCTGGGGTCTGCGATGGTGGGACCTGCGGTGCCTGTGGTGGCTCAGGCAGCAGCCCCCACACCCAGAGCTGCAGCAGCCCCCGGAGCTGGAGCCGCAGCAGGAGGAGACTGGGGGGCACTTCGGGGGACACTTTGGGGGGCATTTAGGAGTGGGGCACTTGGGGGTGCACTTGGGAGGGGGCTGGCACTGCTGCTGGTTCTGCTGGCAGGACATCTTGGTGGGCGGGCTCAGGACCTGAGGGAGAATCAGAGAACAGGTCAGACCAGCACACAGAGACCTCCCTGCCCCCTTTTGCCCTCTTAGCATCACTTATAATCTTAAAAGCATAATATCCAGTAGTTTTACTACTCTTAGTAGCTTTCCCATACTCTTGAATTTTATATTTGAAACTTCAGCACAGTTGTGTAAGTCAGACAAGACCTCTCATCTAGTTGTACAAAGTAGTAACCTAAGACCAAACAATATAACAGAACAGCTCCAAGAGTCTGAAATCTTATAAGTGGAGATGGAACTGATTCTATCTATGTCTTCGAAATCTGAAATTGTCCAGTTTATAGTCCATTTAAGGACAAATTCTTTCTTCAAGAAAAAATACAGCAACCAGTCCCCTGATCATAATTTGATTTATTCTGTAAAGTCAGCATTGCGAAAAAATCTTATAGATTACAGCTCTCATTAAGCCCACTTATGTTAAAGATCATTGTTGTTGTTTAGTTGCTCCTCATGTCTGGCTCTTTTGCTACCCCATGGACCGTAGCCCCCCAGGCTCCTCTGTCTGTGAAATTTCCCAGGCAAGAGTACTGGAGTGGACTCCCATTTCCCTCTCCAGGTGGTCATTCTGACCCAGGGATCAAACCCTCATCTCCTGCATTGGCAGGGGAATTTTCTACCACTGAGCCACCTTTGTTAAAGAAGAGACTAGTAATCCTCTCAAACTCTACAGCCCTGGGACTTGAACCTCTGCCCTCTGATCTCAGTCCAGAGAGGTCCCATCTCCTTAAGCTGATGGGTTGCGATGGTGGTCCTCAGGGTTACTGTTTCTTAATCAACATGGAAGTTTGTAAACGCACTTCAGATCCATGAATAAGCATGAAGAAGTTTAATAATAAGCAAGTTTAAAAAGCCCAGAGGAGCCTGAGGTCTTGGGCTGCTCCTTCGCTGGAAATGGGGGCAGGGCAATATTTTCACATGTGAGCTCCCTCCTGACACCTGCCAGAGTCGAGCTGGGAGTCTGTCAGGTCGTCAGTGTCCTTCTCCTGAGAGGCCCTCTCCACTACAGGTCAGCTTGTTTCCTTTGGGGCACAGCTGCCTGACTCTTCTGTCTTTGTTCCCAGTTGGTACCAGATCCCTCCTTGCATCCCTCAGTCATCCTGTGCCCTCCTGCTCTGACACAGTGACCTTGCTCTGTGACGGTCCTGCCTTCTCGTTCATATCTGAGCATCCTCTGTGGAAGGCCCCGCTCCAGTTCTCAGAGGACGCTTACCTGTACACACGCAGCGCAGGTTCGTCAGCACCACAGGAGAGGAGTGGATGGAGGTGCTCCGGTCCCAAGGTCCTTTTATCCCGGCCTTGGGCTCTGCCCTCAAGTGTGAGCCAGGGCCTGGGCATGAGAGGACCGCCTCCTGCCAGCCACGTGGCTCCTGTGACAAGTGATGACTGGCAGCCTCTTCCTGTCTCACTCTATGAACTCAGGGCAGCCTCTCCAAGTAGCTTGGAGTAGAGTTACTTAGAAACAAGGAGTGGAGAAGGTAGAGACGCTTTAGTTTGGATCTTCTGTTTCATTTCTCCTTGAGAAATACCAGCATGGAAGGAAGGCCTCTTAGCTCCTGTTTTTGTTGCTTGGGGCCCAATCACTTTCTTTCTTTCTTCCTTCTGATATAAATTCATTACTCATGGCAGTCTGTTTCAGACTGTAATTTGGAGATGTCTTCACATTTCTCCACATAATGTAACCCTGCCAGGCTATCAAATGTCAGCAAAATTTGATCTATCCCCCAAATATGCCCCATGGCCTGTTTCATTATAGCCTGAAAACTAAGAATGATTTTACATGTTAAATGTTTATGAAGATAAACTGAAAGAAGACTCTTTCATGAAACATGATAATTATAATAAATTCAAATTTCAGTGTTCATAAAGTTTTACTTGGAACCAGGCCTGCTCTCATTTTTTTATTCTCCAGGGCTATTTTCACACTGCAGTGGCAGGATTAAGTAGTTGGAAGAGAGACCCTAGGGTTCCCAAAGACAATATTTACTCTTTAGCTTTTACCAAAGTTCACTGATGTATCTCATTGCTTTTATGAGCCCGAGATCAGACAGATCTAGAAAACAGTCCTGATTCTGCCACTTGCTAGCTGTGTTTCCATGCAAAAGTTACTTGAGTTATTTTTAGTTTTGGTTGTTTGTTTGTTCCTCAGTTATAAAGTACAGGTAGTGATAAAAATATTTCACAAGGATAATGTTTCATTCAATAAGACAGTATAAAGAAAAGAACTGGTGAAATATTGCTAATGTGGTGGATCCTCAAGTTATAAGATGCCTATGTATTTGTAAATAAAGGGAAATTATATCATTTTAAACCATAACTTCCTTCAAAGAAGGGTAAATCGGATTTTTTTTCATTCTTTTCTTTTTCAAATTACTTGTTCTGCTTAAATATCTTGACTTTTTTTTTTTTTTTTGGCCATGTCCCTTAGCTTGGGGGACCTTATTTCCCTGACCAGGGATGGAACCCAAGTCTCTGCAGTGGAACTGTGGCGTCCTAATCACTGAACCTCACCATGAGAAGGTGCCCCTCTTCCAGGGTAAGGAGCAGTGGCTGCGCTTTGCTGGAGCAGCTGTGAAGAGATACCCCACGTCCAAGGTAAGAGAAACCCAAGTAAGATGGTACGTGTTGCAAGAGGGCATCAGAGGGCAGAAACACTAAAACCGTAATCACAGAAAACTAGCCAATCTGATCATCTGGACCACAGTCTTGTCTAACTCAATGAAACTAAGCCATGCCATGTGGGGCCACCCAAGATGGTCGGGTCACGGTGGAGAGGTCTGACAGTGTGGGCCACTGGAGAAGGGAATGGCAAACCACTTCAGTATTCTTGCCTTGAGAACCCCATGAACAGTATGAAAAGGCAAAATGATAGGACACTGAAAGAGGAACTCCCCAGGTCAGTAGGTACCCAATATGCTACTGGAGGTCAGTGGAGAAATAACTCCAGAAAGAATGAAGGGATGGAGCCAAAGCAAAAACAATACCCAGTTATGGATGTGACTGGTGATAGAAGCAAGGTCCGATGCTGTAAAGAGCAATATTGCCTAGGAACCTGGAATGTTAGGTCCATGAATCAAGGCAAATTGGAAGTGGTCAAACAGGAGATGGCAAGAGTGAATGTCAACATTCTAGGAATCAGAGAACTAAAATGGACTGGATGGGTGAGTTTAACTCAGATGACCATTATATCTACTACCGTGGGCAGGAATCCCTTAGAAGAAATGGAGTAGCCATCATAGCCAACTAAAGAATCCGAAATGCAGTACTTGGATGCAATCTCAAAAACGACAGAATGATCTCTCTTCATTTCCAAGGCAAACCATTCAATATCACGGTAATCCAAGCCTATTGCCCCAACCAGTAATGCTGAAAAAGCTGAAGTTTAAAGTTTCTATGAAGACCTACAAGACCTTTTAGAACTAACACCCAAAAAAGATGTCCTTTTCATTATAGGGGACTGGAATGCAAAAATAGGAAGTCAAGAAACACCTGGAGTAACAGGCAAATTTGGCCTTGGAGTACAGAATGAATCAGGGCAAAGGCTAACAGAGTTTTGCCAAGAGAACGCACTGATCATAGCAAACACCCTCTTCCAACAACACAAGAGAAGACTACACATGGACATCACCAGATGGTCAACACCAAAATCAGATTGATTATATTCTTTGCAGCCAAAGATGGAGAAGCTCTATACAGTCAGCAAAAACAAGACTGGGAGCTGACTGTGGCTCAGATCATGAACTCCTTATTGCCAAATTCAGACTTAAACTGAAGAAAGTAGAGAAAACCACTAGACCATTCAGGTATGACCTAAATCAAATCCCTTATGACTATACAGTGGAAGTGAGAAATAGATATAAGGGACTGGATCTGACAGACAGAAAGCCTGATGAACTATGGACGGAGGTTCATGACATTGTACAGGAGACGGGGATCAAGATCACCCCCATGGAAAAGAAAGACAAAAAGGCAAAATGGTTGTCTGAGGAGGCCTTACAAATTGCTGTGAAAAGAGAAGTGAAAAGCAAAGGAGAAAAGGAAAGATATACCCATTTGAATGCAGAGTTCCAAACAATAGCCAGGAGAGATAAGAAAGCCTTCCTTGGATCAATGCAAAGAAATAGAGGAAAACAATAGAATGGGAAAGACTAGAGATCTCTTCAAGAAAATTAGAGATACCAAGGGAACATTTCGTTAAAGGACAGATTAAGGACAGAAATGGTATGGACCTAACAGAAGCAGAAGATATTAAGAAGAGGTGGCAAGAGTACACAGAAGAACTGTACAAAAAAGATCTTCATGACCCAAATAATCACAATGGTGTGATCACTCACTTAGAGCCAGACATCCTGGAATGTGAAGTCAAGTGGGCCTTAGAAAGCATCACTACGAACAAAGCTAGTGGATGTGATGGAATTCTAGTTGAGCTATTTCAAATCCTAAAAGATGATGCTGTGAAAGTGGTGCACTCAATATGCCAGCAAATTTGGAAAGCTCAGCAGTGGCCACAGGACTGGAAAAGTCAGTTTTCATTCCAGTCCCTAAGAAAAGCAATCCCAAAGAATGCTCAAATTACCACACAATTGCACTCATCTCACACGCTAGTAAACTAATGTTCAAAATTCTCCAAGCCAGGCTTCAGCAATACGTGAACTTTGAGCTTCCAGATGTTCAAGCTGGTTTTAGAAAAGGCAGAGGAACCAGAGATCAAATTGCCAATATCCGCTGGATCATCAAAAAAGCAAGAGAGTTCCAGAAAAAACATCTATTTCTGCTTTATTGACTACGCCAAAGTCTTCGACTGTGTGGATCACAATAAGCTGTGGAAAATTCTGAAAGAGATGGGAATACCAGACCACCTGACCTGCCTCTTGAGAAACCTGTATGCAGGTCAGGAAGCAACAGTTAGAACTGGACATGGAACAACAGACTGGTTCCAAAAAGGAAAAGGCTGTATATTGTCAAGGCTGTATATTGTCACCCTGCTTATATAACTTACATGCAGACTACATCATGAGAAACACTGGGCTTGAAGAAGCACAAGGTGGAATCAAGATTGCCGGGAGAAATATCAATAACCTCAAATATGCAGATGACACCATCCTTATGACAGAAAGTGAAGTAGAACTAAAGAGGCTCTTGATGAAAGCGAAAGAGGAGAGTGAAAAAGTTGGCTTAAAGCTCAACATTCAGAAAACTAAGATCATGGCATCTGGTCCCATCACTTCATGGCAAGGAAACAGTGGAAACAGTGTCAGAAGTTATTTTTTGGGCTCCAAAATCACTGTACATGGTGATTGCAGCCATGAAATTAAAAGACACTTACTCCTTGGAAGGAAAGTTATGACCAATCTAGATATCATATTAAAAAGCAGAGACATTACTTTGCCAACAAAGGTCCGTCCGGTCAAGGCTGTGATTTTTCCAGTGGTCATGTATGGATGTGAGAGTTAGACTATAAAGAAAGCTGAGCAAAAAAGAATTTATGCTTTTGAACTGTGGTGTTAGAGAAGACTCTTGAGAGTCCCTTGAACTGCAAGGAGATTCAACCAGTCCATCCTAAAGGAGATCAGTCCTGGGTGTTCTTTGGAAGGACTGATGCTGAAGCTGAAACTCCAGTACCTTGGCCACCTCACGTGAAGAGTTGACTCATTGGAAACGACCCTGATGCTGGGAGGGGTTGGGGGCAGGAGGAGAAGGGGGAGACAGAGGATGAGATGGCTAGATGGCATCACCAACTCAATGGGCATGGGTTTGGGTAGACTCCGGGAGTTGGCGATGGACAGGGAGGCCTGGCGTGCTGCGATTCATGGGGTTGCAAAGAGTTGGACACGACTGAGCAACTGAACTGAACTGAATCACTGAACTGCCAAGGAAGTCCCTATCTTGATGTTTTTGACTATGAAATATGGCCAGGAAAGGAGTTTGTGGTGAGGAGGAGAAGAGCTCTTCATTGCTCCACACAGAACAGCCAGTCAGAGATGATGTGTAGGGAAAGAGAGAAGTGCAGAGTGAGACACCTAAGCACCAGGGCCAGCGAAACAGGAGATGAGGTAATAGAGTGACCTCCAGAGGCTCTTTTTAAGCCCCTTGCAACTTCCTGACCCTAGGTTTTTATTGTAGATTTCTCTGCTTGTAAAGTTTTTCTACCCCAGCAAGTTGAGTAGTTGAAAGGCAAGGACAAGAGTTCACATTTCGTTCAAGTTGGTGTATAGCACCACGGTGAAATTTTCTGAAAGGAAGCTAATTAATTAATTAGAAAAAGGCACACTGAAGCCAGAAGCAGCATGTGAAGAAAAACCCTCTCCTTTCTGTCAGTGGCAGAAAAATTTGGGGAAAATCAAAAGTTTCCCAGAGTCTGGAACATTATAATGACTTAACAAATCACAAGGGGAAGAATGAAGTCAGTTAACATATAGTTACAAGATATTAATAAGTAATATATACATTTGGGTGGACAAATTATATAAACAGAGACTAAATATGTGTATTTATATAAACATACACACATATATTTTATAGTGGTATTGTGTGTGTTGTGTATATATAGGTATTTTATTGGCTGTTATTTTGCATCCCACCTTCCTGGTTTTTCCCTCTATCTTCTTCATTAGAACTCTTCTAGAAATAATTACCCACCACCATTAAATAAGGTGACCAAAACCATACAGCATAGTTTTCCAGAGACAGTTTTAGATTATGTCTTTTATCCCAGCATAAATTTTCATAAACCTTCTTTTCAATCTTCTTTTCAAATTCAACCCTGTTCCAGTTCAGATAATAACTATACAGTCACACTATCATCCAATGATGTCTTCTTAAGAGGCTTCACTGATTCAGGATAAAACCCGAACAACTTGGCCTTGATTCAAATATCTATACAGTATGACCCTTTTCTGTTTCTAAAGGTTTTTTCTTTGTTCCCTTAAGAGAAGAAATCCGAGTCTCTTTTTTCTTTTTTTGCATATAAGGTTATCGTTACCATCTTTCTAAATTCCATATATGTGTGTTAGTATACTGTAATGGTCTTTATCTTTCTGGCTTACTTCGCTCTGTATAATGGGTTCCAGTTTCACCCATCTCATTAGAACTGATTCAAATGAATTCTTTTTGATGGCTGAGTAATATTCCATGGTGTATATGTACCACAGCTTCCTCATCCATTCGTCTGCTGATGGGCATCTAGGTTGCTTCCATGACCTGGCTATTATAAACAGTGCTGCGATGAACATTGGGGTGCACGAACAGACTTGTGGACTCTGTGGGAGAAGGCGAGGGCGGGATGTTTCAAAAGAACAGCATTGAAACATGTATATCTAGGGTGAAACAGATCACCAGCCCAGGTTGGATGCATGAGACAAGTGCTCAGGCCTGGTGCACTGGGAAGACCCAGAGGGATGGGGTGGAGAGGGAGGTGGGAGGGGGGACCGGGATGGGGAATACATGTAAATCCATGGCTAATTCATTTCAATGTATGACAAAAACCAAAAAAAAAAAAAGAGAGAGAGAAGAAATCCTTCTCTTAACCTGAATTGACTCCTTAGCTCTACTTTGAATTGGCTGCATGCATGCATGCTAAGACTCTTCAGTCGTGTCTGAGACTGTTGGTGACGCTATGGACTCCAGTCAAGACTACTGGAGTGGGTTGCCATTTCCTTCTCCAGTGGATCGAACCCCCATCTCTTATGTCTTCTTCATTGGCAGGTGGGTTTTTACCACTAGCGCCACCAGGTTACTTCATGTCTTATCTTTGTTTTGCTTATGTGACATATTTCTGATCAAGTATTTATTGAGAACAGGGTCTGGATATAAAACATTTATATCCCCCTCTGCTCCTAGAGCAGAGCTATGCAGATAGTCATTTCACCAGGGTTTCTTAGCACCCAAGAGTTTGCACATAGCTTTTCCATGGGATTTAAGTCAATCAGGTAACAGTTTGACATTAAGATGTGTACTGTTATATGTGCTGGTCATATCATCCTACAGAGATCTCTCTCTATATTACTCAAGTGAAATATTTGTTCTCAATATGTTCTAAAGGGCTTGGCTATGGAAGGAGCGATTGGGATATTGATTCCCTGACTCACACAGTCAGTAAAAAAAAATAAAAAAATAAAAATAAATAAAAAATAAAGCCCAGCTCACAGATTCCTAGGTTAATGGAGCTGATGTTCCACTGGGTCACACCTCTACCTCTAGGTATGGCAGCACCCAACCTTCCATGAGTCTGACTCTGGGTATAGGTTATTAATCAGCAGCATGGCTGCAATATTTTGAGGACTTGTTTCTAAGCCTTGGCTTTTAGAGTTCAACTGATGCAGTAAAAAAGAAAAAGAAATGTTTAGTTACAAGGGATTGGTTTTCTGAGGTTATTTACTCATCAAAGTGTAAAGCGAGTGCAGAGAAAAAGAGAGTGAGCTAGGCAGTTGGGCAAGGAAAGGAAATATATTAGAGGGAAAACGAGAGGATGACTGGCCCTTGAGAAGAACCAGTGTCCTCCCTCTCTGATGGGATCTTTCTTATTTACCCCCAATGAAAAATTCTCTGAAGGGATGGCTAATTTTTAGCCTGTAGCTGAGTCTGGCAGTCATAGAGTTGGAGGTCTGGAATCTGGTGTTCTTTTAGCCTTCAGAAGGTAGGTGCCAGAAGGAAAGCAGAATGTAGTTTGGGCAATTTGGTCAGTCTCAAGGGTCACTGTGACTTTATCCTTTGTTTGAGAGATCAACATAATAAGTTATGTTAACAATGAGCCCCCATGTAGGCCCTATCACAAACGTATGTCACCCATGTTCTTTGATAATTTCACAAGGTGGGAGGAAACACTACTGAGATTCAGAGGAAGTCATTAAAACTGGGTGAATATTTCTCTTTCTCTGCACTCTACAGCCCCTTCCAGAGACAGGACCTTGTACATCATCAATTTGTAGTTCCCTTCCCTTCCCTTCCCCTTCAAAACATTTGAAAGTGAAAAAGTGCGAAAGTGTTAGCCTCTTAGTCATGTTCAACTCTTTGCAACCCTATGGACAGTAACCTGTCAGGCCCCTATGTCCAAGGGATTCTCCAGGCAAGAAAACTGGAGTGGGTTGCCATTCCCTTTTCCAGGGGCTTTTCCCAACCCAGGGATCAAATCTGGGTCTCCTGCATTGCAGGCAGATTCTTTGCCTTCTGAGCTACCAGGGAGGCCCTCAAAACCTTTATTTTCTATTATAAAATATTTTTAAAAGCACACTTTAAAAGTATTAAGGGAAAATATATATTATTTCTAATTTATTGAGAAATAAACTTATTTTGAAGGAAATAGAAATATAAAAGAAAAGTTGATAAATGGGTATATCAAGTTAAAAATCTATACAGCAAATAGACAGATAAGACAGAAAGAAAATCAATCAGTGGGGAGATTGCAACACATTTACGAGGAACACAGAAGACAGCTCTCACAAGTCAACAGAAAATAGGCAAGTTCAGTTCAGTCGCTCAGTTTTGTCTGACTCTTTGCACCCCATAGACTGCAGCATGCCAGGCTTCCCTGTCCATCACCAACTCCTGGAGCTTGCTCAAACTCATGTCCATTGACTCAGTGATGCCATCCAAACATGCAACCACACCAACAAACAGATGAGCAAAGAACATGAACAGGCAATACACGTTGTATTTGGAGTATTTCTATGGAGTATTTCCTGCTATATCAGTAAACAAAGATGTCATAGCCATCAGTGACTTCTGCAACTCCAAATGTAACTTTCTGAGCCCAGAGCCTGTCTGAAAGGGAGAACAATGCCTGCGATCCAGCAGCTGTTGGATGCCACCACTAAAAATCAAGAAGCAAGATGCTGGCCCCAGATAGCTGAGATACATATGAAAGGAATGATTTCAGTGAGCCCAGATGCTTGTATTTTCCCATATAAAAAAGAACGCTAAATTCCTTAACTTGAGGTATCTGGTTTTCCTTAACTGACAATAATCTTTTGCTGTTCAGACTGCCTGCCCCTTTTGGTGCAAACTTCTATATAACCTGATTCCTCCTACATCCTCAAGGAAGTTTCTCGGGGCTACTTGAGATACTACCTCCTGAGCTTGAAGTCCCAAGAATTCCCACCAAATAAAACAACTCTACTTTCAGGTTGTGACTATATTTTTCTGTTGACACACATATCAGAAATTAAATACAAATGGCCAAAGAATAATTGAAAATATATTCAATGTTACCAATCAAAAAAGATTGAGAAATTAAAAGGAAATGTCTTATGGAACAGTGTCAATCCAGTGTATTCATTCACTGGCAAAGATTGAGTGCCTGACAGATTCTCATTGTTGGAGGGGATGCATGAAATTGGGCACTCAAACTTCATTGGCTTGAAAATAAATTGGTATAATTGTCATGCATGACTGTATGATGATTCATTCATTTAATACAGACTTTATGATGTGTGAATGAATTAAAATGTAAAATGAGCATACTTTTTTATAGTGTTTGAATATATTGGAACTTAGCCTAAGGAAATAAGGGAATGGTAAGAAAAGAATATATGCATAAGGATGCTCCTTGTAGCTAATTACCAACAGTAATAATACAGCAATCCTAACTCCGCCAGGCTCCTCTGTCCATGGGATTCTCCAGGCAAGAGTACCAGAGTGGGTTACCAGTTCCTCCTCTAGGGGATTCTCCCAACCCAGGGATCGAACCCACATTTCTTATGTCTCCTACATTGGCAGGCAGGTTCTTTACTACTAGCACCACCAGTTAAGCCCCCCAAAACACATTTTCCCTGACCGGGAATTGAACCCAGGTCATGGTGAAAGGACCTAATCTTAGCCACTAGACCACCAGCCTGGCAATTGGAATTGCTCCATCATTGACAGTTCTTATATCACCCTGTCCTCAGGACTCAGGGCAGTAACAGAGTAGGAGGTGTTTTTCAGAGAATGTGCAGATGAGGGTCACCAAGTCTACTGGAGAGCCTGTCCTTCTTGCTCTAGTCCATGATGGTAAAAGATGGTGAAGTTCTCCTCCCACTGGTTTGACTGTCTAAGATAGGGAAGAGGGTGGTCAGAGAGAGCATCCTGGATCCCAACATGTTGCCTGGACTGTATGGACATCCTGACCTCAAAATCAATGGAAATTGTGGGGAGTTTCCTATGTGTGGGCAGGAAGGCTCCCACACATGGGAGACAGAGAAGAAATTAAGTCCAGCCTCCGCTGCTGGACACTGACTTCTGGACTCACCAGAGATCAAAAGGTAAAGAGAAGGGAAGATCCAAGAGAATGTCTCCTTGTTTGTAAGGAGCTTCAGGCCTTGAAGCATCTATCAGGACCCATATCAGCATTTCTCCCTGCGCCTAGAGGAAGTGGTAGTTGAACTTGCTACTTGTTAACCTTTATTTGCCTGTCAGTTCTTCAATAAGTCAGCAATTCCTTACATAAAATTCTGCCTGTTAAAGCAAACATCTTAATTTCTGTTTCCTGACCTCCTCTAAGAGAGTGACTAGTTTCAGCTTTAATGAGGACAGGAGTTGGAGGAATTTAATCTTAAGGACTCAATGAGTCTTGAAAGCAACTGATACTAGTCTAGGGTCCAGATAACAAGTGGAGAAAGGGCAGAGGGCAGCAGACATGCTTGTCTTTCCCTGTACATCGACAAGTAAGAGGAAAACAGTCCAGGACAAGGTGGTGAATGGATGATTTGTTTTATTGTTTCATTTCAGGTAGGAAACTGCCAGTTGCATAAGAATGATTCTCTGGGGTTCCCAAGGCAGCTTGAAGAGGTGGGATCAGGGATCAGCAGGTGAGTTTTTAGGAAAGAATAGAGATTTCTGAATTCCAGGTCAGAAGAAACTTCTAGGACAAAATTTGAAATCTTCACTGATACATCTCAGCAGACAGTCAGGCCAAAGGAAGATGGCCTTGTCCTTTTCATGCCTCTAATTCAGCTCTTCTTGGCTCAGGGTCTACTTCAGCAGCAGCCGCCTCCAGAGGACTGACCACTCCCCCCTCCACAGCACCCGGAGCCCCCCGAGGGCTGGCTGCAGCAGTCAGATCTCTGGGGTCTGCGGTGGTGGGACCTGCGGCGCCTGTGGTGGCTCAGGCAGCAGCCCCCACACCCAGAGCTGCAGCAGCCCCCGGAGCTGGAGCCGCAGCAGCCCCCGGAGCTGACACCGCAGCAGGAGGAGACTGGGGGGCACTTTGGGGGGCATTTAGGGGTGGGGCTTGGGGGCACACTTGGGAGGGGGCTGGCACTGCTGCTGGTTCTGCTGGCAGGACATCTTGGTGGGCGGGTTCAGGAGCTGAGGGAGAGACAGACAGCAGGTTAGACCAGCACACAGAGACCTCCCTGCCCCTTCCTGAACTTTCAGCATCTTTCTAGCCCCTTTATCTTGAAAGTCTTCAGATCAGACATAAGAAAATCATCTCTTTTGTGCTCATTAACATTTCCTAAGTGTCAGAAAAAGGACCAGGAAATAAACTGGCTCCAGGTCAGCATTCTCTCTACCACATCACCAAGATCCTTGAAAATGCCCAATGTAGGGACCATTTTAGAGCTGAAAGCCTCATTAAGGCAAAAGCAAAATCTTCCTCTCCCTGAAGAATTTCTGATATGTTTTCATTTTGCAGAACATAGAAAATTACAACTGCGAAGGGCCTTAGAGTCAATGTGTCCCAATCAGCTCATTTCAGAAGAAACTGAAACAAACAGAGGCAAATTCACTGGCTCGGGGCTATTCACAAACACATCACAGTTTCATCCCCAGGTTCCCTGACTCCCAACCCAAAGACTGTCTTATATCCTGCTCCCCAGGCCTGTCACCGGGCTGCTCAGCCTCACTATGGATCTTCTTGTTGGAATTCAAACAGATCCACAAGTGTCTCTGATTTTCTCCACTAAGTACCAGCATCCTCAGTCCATTATTTTTACAACTGGGTAGGGATATGTTTCCAAAATGATGCTTCCATTATACACCCCCACTCCAGCATAATCTAGAGGTCAGTATTTTTATTCCCTAAAAGCAGAAAGACACACCCAGCAACTGAAAACCATTTGGTTTCTCTAAAGCTCCAGCACCAGCCACAAGAATCTTCCCAGTAGTTCTTGGTCTCTCTCACTCATCTTTCCTTCCCTCCTTCAGATTCCTGAGCTTTTGTCCTTGCTGGCCACAACTTCAGCCCCCAAGTTTCTGCCCTGCCCTCCCCTCTGATCTGAGCATCCTCTGTGGAAGGCCCTGCTCCCACTCCCAGTGGAAACTCACCGGTGCACACACAGCACAGAGTCGTCAGCACCTCAGGAGAGGAGTGGATGGAGGTGCTCTGGCCCCAAGGCCCTTTTATCCTGGCCTTGGGCTCTGCCCTCAGGTGTGAGCCAGGGCCTGGGCATGAGAGGACCGCCTCCTGCCACCCACATGGTTCCTGTGACAGGTGATGACTGGCAGTTCTTCCCTGCCTCCCTCTACGGGGCTCAGGGCAGCCGTTCCTGGCTAGGAAAGCACCTGCCTAAAAAGAGGGCTATAGTGGGTGGAAACAGACACCAGCATTCATGGAATCCTCTGTTGCCTTACTTCCCATGGAACATGGCTCTCTTCACAGCCTTCTCTTCACACTGAGGGACCTGGTCACATGAGGCCTTTCCTTCCACCCTAGATATTAATTTTTCATCTGGACCTTTGCATCTAGATAGCTTGGAGTGAAAATCTACATGTCTAAGTTGTGGGGTGTGTGTATGTGTGTATGACTGTCAACTGAAAAATATATTCACAGTCTGAGACTTTATAGTTATGTTTTATTTGGCGAAAATTTTTAGGACTTCAAGTCCTGGAAATAGCATCTCAAGTAACCCTGAGAAAACTGAGAGGAGGTGAGGGGGAAACCAGGATATATATAGGAGTTTTGCAACAAAGGGCAAATAGTAGGTGCAAAAGATTACTATCAGTAAAAGAAAACCAGATATCTTAAATTAAGGAACTTAGCACTTTTCTGTGTTTGGGAAGATGCAAGAGTCTGGGCTCACTGAAATCATTCCTTTGATACGTGCCTCAGCTATCTGGGACCAGTATCCTCTGTTTACACATCCCAAATTTCCCGAGGACTCACCACAGGGAGTGGCTGCATCTGATGACTGCTAGATAGCAGGTATTCTTTTCCTTGGGGCTCACCAGCTCACCATTGGTGGTGGCTACCATCTCTGGTGACTGTAACATCCTTTGTTTATTGATGTGGCAGGTGATATTTCATATCAGAATAGAATATTCTGGTTACTAGAACCATATCAGAATGGAATATTCTATCATAACCTTAGCTTTCTAATATTTTAGATTGAGATTATGATAGGAATGTCTTCTTCAGGATCTACAAATTAAGATGGCAAAGAGGAAGTAGACCAGATGGTAGTTAGCACTGTGTGATGTTCAGGTTGATAGACAGGCATAAAGGAAAATAGATTCAGACATGAATTTTTAACAGACAGTGGGCTTTTATTAAGTCATAGCTATCTTTTAAAACTAGATGGATCTTATTAAAACTAAATGCCATTTTTTCCAATATACTTCAAAGAATCTGACTTTATGAGGAGATGTCTAGAATTAAAATAGGAGAAGAGGACTGAAGAGAGGCATATTTCCCTAAATTATAGCCTGATTCACAATTTCCTGGGGCAATTCTGAAGGAATGAAGTAAAGTAAAAATGGGACAAGTGAAAAAAGAAAGTGACCAAAGAGGTCTAAAGTGTGACTTCAAGTGGTGCAACTGGTATACTTAAGAACAGACATATTCAAAATTCAATAAAAATTGTCATTATTGCAATATAGATTTCCTATGTTCCCCAAGGTTAAAAATGACCAAATGGAAGTTCAAAAAATGAGAAACAGATTATCTGAAAAACATAAGTTCAAAATTAAATATAATGTCGGAAAACTCACTGGATGGTCTTAGCAGATTGTAAAGCACAGAAGAACAGATTGGTGAACCTGAATTTGAAAAAATTATTCAAACTGAAATGGAAGAGAGGAAAAAATATTGGGGAAAAATGAACAGATGATTGATAATCTGTTGAAAAATAGCAAACATTATACACACATGTTAGAGTCCAGAAGATAAAATAAATAGAATGGAGGAGGAAATATAGTTTAAAACAAGTCAAAATTTTTCCAAATTTCATAAAAATTGTTAACTAATAAATCCAAAATGCTATTTAAAAAATCCAGTAAGTAGTAAAGCATGTCTAGGGGGGAGATACAAACCAGTCTTGGAAAATAGGTAAAAGAGAAAGGAATTCTGAAGAAGGTAACCAGAAAGATTTGTCAAAGAGGTCTGGTACGAATATAGGCTTTAAAGGGTGGTGAAGCCTTGATCCCTGGGGTGGAACCAGGAGGATACTCAGTGGAGAAGAACAGTGTGAGAATATGTATGGTGCAGGAGAATACAGGTGGTCTTTTGTGAGCAGAGTGGTCCAGCATGACTGGAATGTAGGGCATGTGTGATGGAGTAGGGAGGGAGAGTGAGGCATAGAATAAGGCAGAAAAGAAGACTAGGTCCAGATTTGGGGGAGACTACAGCCAGGGTCAGTCCTCCAGGTTTTATGCAATGTTCACCAAAAATCCACTGAAGGCCTTGGTTCAATTTTATGATTGTTACTTGTATGTTTGTCATTTTAGTAGGGTTAAGGATAATCACATTTATGCTGGGGATTCATGCAGGAGACTGGGACAGAGGACAACAGCGGTGGGGGAAGAGCTGAGAAAGCCACTGCTGATAATCCCCGAGATGTTGTCACAGACTGATAATTCCTTTCTCACGAATTCCAAATCCAAAGACCTTAGAAAACTGAGTTTCTTGTCTGATTGTTTATGATAGCCATTTCGTGGCAAAAAAAAAAAAAAAAAAACTGAACTGAGCTGACAGTGAGGTCTCTTCACCTTACTGTGAATGTTCCTATGTTCTGTTGCAGAAATACAAATGACCTCTCTGAGGGAACCCTGAAGCCATCAGGGGTGGAGGATCTGGACTATACGACCTGCCTCCCCAAGATGTGGTGGACTCCTTGGTTTGAGTTTGAAAAAAATTATGTGACTATCTCAATTAAATAAAGGCTGGCACCACGAGGGGGAGCTCTAATGCCCTGCAAGAATAACAGCACATCAGGAAGAAAGACTCTTCTTTCCTGGCAAAGACTCAGCCAATGAAAAACCATGGACTCTTGTTAACTACAGAACTCCCAACTTCCTTTTCCCCTTTATAAAAGTGTTCTCCTTTCCTCACCATGTAGGGACTTGTATGTGACTCCCCATGGTTGCAGACACCAAATTGCAATTCACTGAGGATTCCAAATAAATGCATCTTTGCTGGAGAAATATCTGGCAATTTGTTTTAGGTCAGCAAATCCATGGTGTTAGGGTTGTACATGGCCAACTCTGAAGTATTCCTGCAGCATTACTATCAAAAATAAATCATATTTATTGACTATCCTCCTTTTTAAAAATGTCCTAAATTTTATTTGGTGCCAAGGGATTCAGATAAGGAATAGGTCTGTGGTATTGGTATCCTGGCAACCCACTCTGGTATTCTTGTCTGGGAAATTCCATGGACAGAGGAGCCTGGTGGACTACAGGCCACGGGGTTGCAAAGAGCTGGACATGACTTAGCGACTAAATAACAACAAATGTCAATATAGCTGAGGGTGAGAAACGCTGTTTGCTACTGGAGGATTAAGACTATACTCATTGGAAACAGCTCCTGGATTTCTGACTGAATAAAACAAACCTCTGAAGAATGCAAATGAGATGCTGTGGAAATAAATGATGAATGAAATGCTTGCTCAACCCAGCCTTTTTATCCAGGCAGGGTCAAGTCAGGAGGCCTTCGAGTGACTAAGGGCTCAATCTCCATTCAAGCCTAAAAAGTATCTCTGACTGATGGAGAGCCTCTCCTCCCTGGTACCACCTGTCCCTCTGGCTGGTCCAAGGAGACACACCAGTGGTAAACCGGCTGCATGGCATCAATAAGCTGATGGTCATTTGTGATGGCTGCTCATCTCAGTATCCTTAAACCCAACATCCACCCTGGTACTTGAACTCTCTGATCTCAAACTTCTTCTCTTTCTCGATTCAGCATTTTGCCTCAGCCATTTTCCAGCACCAATCACTTTATCCCTCTTCTGTCTGCCATTCCATGTCTGTTTACTTCTTCAACTGCTTTTCTTCCAAGGCCCCCATTTGATCCACCTTGAGGCAGGAGATAGATGGGCCATGGGGCAAGAAGTTGGAGTTAGTTTCCGGTGAACCAATACTCCCAGATAAAAATAGCAGGACAATTGAGGGAAAAGGCTGAGCTCTACACAGATAGAAGATGTGTGTGTGTGTGTGTGTGTGTCAGTGCTCAGTTGTGTCCAACTCTTCGTGACCCCATGGACTCTAGCCTGCCTACAGTTCCACTGTCCATGGAATTTCTCAGGCAGGAAAACTGGAGTGGGTTGCCATTTCCTACTCCAGAAGATCTTCCCAACCCAGGGACTTGAGTCTCCTACATTGGCAGGCAGGTTTTTTAATCACTGTGCCATTTGGGAAGCCCCAGATAGAAAACAAGAGACCACATATTTCTCATTCTCAGAGTCAGGAGACCTCCCCAACTACAGATACACAGAAAGGCTCCTTGGAGGTCAAAAGAGAGAGGGTGTCACCTCATAGTAAGTGATGTCAACTACCCATAGGCCTCTTCGCTGGAATCCATCTTGGCTAAAAGATGCACATGCACACATAGGAGGACCCTGTATTATAACAAATTCTGACTCAAAACTAGTCAAAGCGAGATAATTGGCCTGAGGAAACCTGGAGAAAAATGCCCCAAAAAGTGATTCAAGGGGGCGTAACTCATGTGTCAATCCACACATACTGTCCTTTCTTTCCTCCTAATAAACACTTTGATGGTTTCACTACTTTCCATCTCTTTGTGGAAATTCATTTCTGTATAGCTGATGGTCCAGGCCCTGTCACTGACCACTGGCCCTCATGGTCTAGTGGCTAGGAGTCAATGCTTTCACTATCACAGCCCAAACTCAGTCTCTGTCTGGGAACCAAAACCTGGCTTTAAGCCACTGCAGGCCGAGGCCACCGGAGATCAAGCAACCACATTCACCCCTGTCTGTGCTTCTCTTCTGCTCATTCGGCCTCTGCTCGGGCCCGGACTTCCCTGATTTTGTGGTCTTCCTCCTTCATCAAGTGGACAGTTCCCAGGGCCAATTGCTGTATCTTGCCTCTACTTCTCTCCTTAAGGCTGACCTTCTTACTGCCAAAAACAAATGGATTTGTAGTACTTTGTAACATACAAAATGTTTTAAATAATGTATCTCATTTAACTCTCAATGTGACCCAGACAGGTGTATGCCTTTTTTTAGCTGAATTTTACAGATGAAAAAGCTAAGTGTCAGAGAGACTTAGTTAAGCTACATCTTAGCTTAAGACCTAAGCTAAGACCTCCCAGTTAGTAAGAGGTGGGGCCAGCATCAGGTTCACTTTTCATGATGTCCATCCTATGTCTTTTCTATTCCTGTGTGCTGGTTCGCAGTTCCACACCCCTCTGAACCCCTTTTTGCCACACACCAGGCTCAGTCCCTCTCCCCTTCCTATGCAGTCTGGGATGCAAGCACAGATCATCTTCATTGCTTTATTTGTTTTTGCCTCTAAAGTAGTTTGGATATTTTATTATGTAATTTAAAACCACATCCACTCTTTATATTTTTCTTTGCTAGAATATCAACATGGGCTTCCCTGGTGGCTTGGACACCTTGAGAATGATAATCTTTGTCTGTTTTGTTCACTGATATATCCCAAGCATCCAAACACCTGGCACATAGTAAAAACTCAATTAATATTTGAATAAATATTTGTTGAATGTGTGGATAAATATTCCTTTCCAAACAGTTCTGCTATCTTCTTTATTTTTAGCCAAAATTTTCTCTTTATGCTTTCCATTCATTTGATTTAAGCTCTTGAGTTATATTTTCTGTGGGGAAAAACAGCCTTTCAAATAGTGGAAGACTGCAACGTGCTACTTTTTTTTTATAACATCACTCTGCCTTTCACAGGGAGGCAGACCAAGTTTGGGAGTAAGATAAGCCTGGACTTGGATTCTAGGATTACCAGGTCTTAGATGTGTGACCAGATAAATTAGTTTACCTTGCTAGATTGTGTGTGTGAGAGAGAGAGATAGAGAGGAGACTGTCTATAAATTGGAGCAAATCATAGCATCTTTTCAAGGGGTGAATATGAGTAAGAATGTAGGTTTCCTCTTCAGGTGGTGGCAGGCACACAGTAGGTCATCATCTTCTAGCCTCACTCCTGTTTGATCTGAGCTGAACAAACTAGGTACCCAGGTGTGCAGTGTGTGTGCCAAGCAGAGCATCACACTCAGGTCTAACTATTAAGAACAAGAGTTCATCACCATTTGCCACAGACCATCTCACTCTTGGCCTGAATTAAGTTGTAATCAACCATGCTTTCTCCATATGTGCAGGTTTACAAATACCAACTCATCTTCTATCTTGAGTGTGGTTAACATTTAAATTAAATTCATAACTTCACATTTATCTTAACTATATTTATCATATCAGATAAACTCCATTATTCCAACCCATGTTAAATCACTGCCTACTCTTCAATTTCCCCATTGCTTGAATTCCACACCTGGAATTTCAGTCAGTTTCTTCTCAAGTGTTTCTCTAAGAGGCTGATAAGAAGTTCATTAGAGCAGGATAAGAATGGAATCTGGGGACCATGAAAGTGTTAGGAACCAGGGGAGATGATCAATGAAGGAAGAAATACCCCTCCAAGGGCTTCTGTCATTATGCCATTTGCTCTGACAGCACACCTATTATCATCTCTGTCTGGACCACAGTTCCTCTTCCCTCCATTCATTAGATAACTCCCACTTGTCCTTCACATTGCTGATCATAGCTGTCTCCTCCAGGCACTTGACCCCTGCAAGTGCCCCTCCGCCTGGCCTCCTCAGTATCCTGTGCCCCCACACTGAAACTCTTATGACCTCTATTGTCTCTTAACCTCTTGGCGAGACCAACAGGGTCTGCCTGGCCCACCATTGCCTCTCCTGGAATAAGCACAGTTCCTGGCAAAGCACGGAGGCTCCATAAAGATTTGCCAAATGAATGGATGTGTTGATGCAAGTTGATACATGTTTTTTTCCCTGATAGCTGTTAGTACCAGAGAACAGAGGGAAGGTATTAACTCAGTTCAGGGCTCCCGTGATAAGATGTAGTGAGGAATGTGGTGGGCAGGTTTGGCACATCTTGAGTTATTTCTAGGCTTCTGGGTACTAGTACTTTAACCTTCCAGATCAGGGAGCTTCTTCTTTTGGAGGAATGAGTTTGACGGTCCCTGGTGATGGGGAAAAACATGAGTCATCATGCATCACCATCACCCTCTCTTCCTTCCTAGTCTCAGGCCATAGGCATGTGGACTCCCTGGGATGTCCAGCCAGGTCAGAAATCAGGAGTATGCTGTGGCCAAGGACCAAATCTTGCT
The DNA here is from genome assembly GCF_023699985.2 of Odocoileus virginianus. Classification (NCBI taxonomy): domain Eukaryota; kingdom Metazoa; phylum Chordata; class Mammalia; order Artiodactyla; family Cervidae; genus Odocoileus; species Odocoileus virginianus. The sequence continues at coordinate 9,566,801 of NC_069678.1, read as the reverse complement.
CACCACCTGCCTGTTCTCCCACTTGTCAATGAAGTATCTACATGTGCACTGCCTGCCTTCTGATTACTGCCATACACTTAGCTAAACCATTATGAACAGCTAAGCTACTTCCTTACGCATGACAGTTCTATTTACTTATTCATCCTGGACTATTTTGATCCATTAGACAAACTATGGAGTGTGGAATTTCTCCCTCTTAATATTTGGGAAATTCCTGGGTAAAGGAGAGCTATGCCAAAACTTGGCTTCTCCTATCCCAGTAAAAATATCTTACATATACTGGACACCACCCCACCCCTCATCAGCCACTAACAAGTGCTCCATTCTAAGTAATTTTAGTGGCAGTGGGGCTGGAGGGTTAACTGAGAGAAAGGAAGAAGGACTTTATCTTAAGGTGTTTGTAGACTGAGTAGAAATTTGACTCTACACAGAGGATAATTACCTAAAACCTCCCACACACACACACACAAATACTTAATGGTCAACATCCTATTGACATCGAGTCCACGTTCTACTCATGTTGCAGCCAGATATGTACCAGCTTTAATGTTCCTTGTAAGTATAGAGTAATTTCAGGCCCCTGGGTGTTCATTGTAGCAATGGTCTCCCCACTCAGCTGATCAGAATAATTTTCAACTACAGTCCAAGATTTTATTGCTGGAAGTTCAAATTAAGTGGTTCTGGGTTGGATCCTGGGATCCCATGTCTTTAAGTGGGTTTCCAGCTTACTCCACCCTAGCCTTGTGCCTGTAACAGAGAGGAATTATGGAAATTTACCTGGTATGAAGACAGCCTTTAAGGACATCTAGGGTGATTTCCTCATTTGACAGTGAGGATGCTAATCTCAAGGAAGGGGGCTTCAGTTCAGTTCAGTTCAGTCACACAGTCACGTCCGACTATTTGTGAACCTATGGACTGCAGCACACCAGGCTTCCCTGTCCATCACCAACTCCTGGAGCTTGTTCAAACTCATGTCCATCGAGTAGGTGATGCCATGCAACCACCTCATCTTCTGTTGTCCCCTTCTCCTTCTGCCTTCAATCAGGGTCTTTTCCAATGAGTCAGTTCTTCGCATCAGGTGGTCAAAGTATTGGAGTTTCAGCTTCAGCCTCAGTCCTTCTGATGAATATTTAGGAGTGATTTCCTTTAGGATAGACTGGTTTGCTCTCCTTGCAGTCCAAGGAACTCTCAATAGTCTTCATCAACACCACAGTTCAAAAGCATTAATTCTTCAGTGCTCAGCTTTCTTTATAGTCCAACTATCACATCCATACATGACTACTGTAAAAACCATAGCATTGACTAGATGGACCTTTGTTGGCAAAGTAATGTCCCTGCTTTTTAATATGCTTTCTAGGTTGGTCACAGCTTTTAGTCCAAGGAGCAAGTGTCTTTTAATTTCATAGCTGCAGTCACCATCTGCAATGATTTTGGAGACCCAAAAAATAACATCTCTCACTGTTTCCCTTGTTTCCCCATCTATTTCCCATGAAGTGATGGGACCAGAGGCCATGATCTTAGTTTTCTGAATGTTGAGTTTTAAGCCAACTTTTTCACTCTCTTCTTTCATCAAGAGGCTCTTTAGTTCTTCTTTGCTTTCTGCCATAAGGGTGGTGTCATCTACATATCTGAGGTTATTGATATTTCTCTTAGCAATCTTGATTCCAGCTTGTGCTTCTTCCAGCCCAGCATTTCTCATGATGTACTCTGCATATAAGTTAAATAAGCAGGTTGACAATATACAGCCTTGACGTACTCCTTTCCCAATTTGGAACCAGTCTGTTCTTCCATGTCCAGTTCTAACTGTTGCTTCCTGACCTGCATACAGATTTCTCAGAAGGCAGGTCAGATGGTCTGGTATTCCCATCTCTTTAAGAATTTTCCAGTTTGTTGTGATTCACACAGTCAAAGGCTTTGGTGTAGTCAATAAGGCAGAAGTAGAGGTTTTTCTGGAACTCTCGTTTTTTTTTGATGATCCAACAGATGTTGGCAATTTGATCTCTGGTTCTTCTGCCTTTTCTAAAACCAGCTTGAACATCTGGAAGTTCATGGTTCATGTACTGTTGAAGCCTAGCTTGCAGTTTTGAGCATTACTTTGCTAGTGTGTAAGATGAGTGCAATTGTGCAGTAGTTTGAACATTCTTTGGCATTGCCTTTTATTGGGATTGGAATGAAAACTGACCTTTTTCAGTCCTGTGACCACTACTGAGTTTTCCAAATTTGCTGGCATATCAAGTGCACCACTTTCCCATCATCATCTTTTAGGATTTTAAATAGCTCAGCAGAAATTCCATCACATCCACTAGTTTTGTCCATAGAGATGCTTCCTGAGGCCCACTTAACTTCGCATTCCAGGATGTCTGGCTCTAGGCGAGTGATTACACCATCGTTGTGATCTGGGATGTGAAGATCTTTTTTGTATAGTTCTGTGTATTCTTGCCACCTCTTCTTAATATCTTCTGTTTCTGTTAGGTCCATATAGTTTCTGTTCTTTATTGTGCCCATCTTTGCATGAAATGTTCCCTTGGTATCTTTTATTTTCTTGAAGAGATCTCTAGTCTTTCCCATCCTATTGTTTTCCTCTATTTCTTTGCATTGATCACTGAAGAAGGCTTTCTTTATTCTCCTTGCTACGCTTTGGAACTCTGCATTCAAATGGGCATATCTTTCCTTTTCTCCTTTACCTTTAGCTTTTCTTCTTTTTCAGTAAGTCCTCCTCAGACAACTATTTTGCCTTTTTGCATTTCTTTTTCTTGGGAATGGTCTTGAGTGTTGCCTCCTCTACAATGTCATAATCACCTGTCCATAGTTCTTCAGGGACTCTGTCTATCAGATCTAATCCCTTGAATCTATTTGCCACTTCCACTGTATAATCGTAAGGAATTTGATTTAGGTCAGACCTGAATGGTCTAGTGGTTTTCCCTACTTTCTTCAAATTAAGTCTGAATTTTGCAATAAGAAGGGAGGCTTAGAAGAAGTGAAAGAAAGGAGAACTGCAGTAGATAGAAGCAGGATTCCAAGGAATGAGACATGAGCCTTAGACCCAATTTCTTACAATCCCTTGGACTACTTAGCCCTCGTCTCTGGAAACTGGGCCCTCATTCTGATGCAGCATGACTGGATGTCAGGTACAAAGGTTTGGCTGACCCCTGCTTCACATTGCTTGTGACGTGGCATTTCTAGCAATAGTCCATCAAACTGTTACATGAAAATGATATTGTGCAACAAGTGGGTTGCCTCAGGTTAGTGTGGAATTCAAGGGGAGTCTTTCACAGGTCTTTGAACACCTTTAAAGCATTTTATGAATGATTTTTTTTTCTCTGGAATGTTCAGCCCTGGTCCGGGAGACACTTTAAGTTTTGTTCAAACCATTGACATAGAAGGAAAAGAGAGAGAGAGATCTGGGAGACAGGTCATCCGCAAAGAGATGGAGGGTGGGGAGTGAGGAAATGACCGTGCAAAGCCAGTGTTGGAGGACTGCAGGGTATCCCGAACCTTGCTTCTGAGTTCCCAGTCCCCACTGCCAAACTCATTTTAAAAGCCTTGAGCTTCTAAAGCACACAGACAGAAACAACAGCCAAACAGACATACTGAGAAACGTGTAAAGCCTCCAAAAGGACATGTAAACACACATCCTCCTGGGTACCCCTTTTCTCTGAGTGCTATAGATGGGCTGTGACTCTTCACTATGGGCCCGCCTGGGTGCTCAAGGCAGGGCATCCTGTCAGAAGAAGTGGAGGACCTTTGAGGCCAGTTCAGACTAGTGCTGGGAGAGAGGAGTGTTGGACCTTGAGCCCCTCTGGCTACTGGGAGATGGCATCACAGCCTCGGTCTGCCAGTGGGCACCAGGCTGTCAGGGGTTCCCTGGCTCAACCCCAGACTGACTCACCCAGGGACCCCTATATTCTACCATCTTCCAGTCCCTTTGCATATCCAGGCCTAGTTATCCTGGGGACCAGAGTCTGTCTCCTGAGGATAGGACAGGTAGTGGGACACTAATCAAGAGCCTGCGTCATGACCTTCTCCTGCACCTGGAGAGGGAGCAGTTTCTTAGAAGTGAAAGCCCTTCCCTCCCAGCCAGTCTGAGTTTCTTCTGTACCTGGGGTGGGGCTGGGGGGGGGGGCTACTTTCCATCTCCCCCCAGACAAGGGGGTTCCTGTCAGTAGTGTGTTTGTGACAACAGGGGCAAGATCTAATGAAAACTGCCATTTGGGGCTTCCAGGCTTCTCCCCATCCTGCTATCTTCACTCTGACTAAAGGGCCTGGGTGATGGAAACCCTCAGATGCCCATGGGAGCCATTTGGGCCCAACCAGACCTCTGGGGCCTAGGTCACAGAGCAAGTGCAGTCCCAGAGCAGCCTGGATTTTCAGAGAAGAAGCAAGGTGAAAGTGGAGGAAAACATGTGAGACAACTCCAAAATATTGTTGGAAAATTAACTTAGTTGATACAGGAAAGATCTATGGAAGAGGCTGTGACAAAGATGGACCATGTGTAACAGGAAAGAGTATAGATTGTGAATGACATCTGGCTACACAACTAGGCAAGTCACATAAATCCTGTGGGATTAGGTTTCCACCTCTATCAAATGGCAAGTTGATAATGTCTTTGTGATGGACTGTTGTAGAAATTAGAGAATATATATGCATGTATACACATACACATGCACATTCATATACATATTCATTTTCTACCTGCATGAGGCATGTCACTAAATCAATAATGACCGAACATTACTGGGTATCAGAAATATCTGGGAAAGAAAGTAAAATAAATACCTAGAGGCCTGATTAAAACAGTTTTCTTGGCCTCACTCTCAGATTTTCTGCTTTCATAGGTCTGTAGTGATACATATGCATTTCTAACAAGGTCCTAGGTGAGGCTGATGCTACTATTCTGGGTACCGCCCTGAGAATCAGTGTGCTAAGCTGTGACAGCAAATAAGCATTATGTTTCTCCCTTTTATGAGTACCTTCCTAGCAGATAAGCAATGCATATTTGTCAATTAAAAAAATGAATGAGTGGATTTCACATAAGATCCTTGGTTTTCTTTTGTACAACACAGGGTTTTACTATGTGGTCTCTTGGGTCTTCATCATTGACACTGAGGGACTGGATCCCTTGGGCGAGGGGAAGACATCTGAAGAGCCAGGCCCTGGATCTGTGGTTCCAGACTACTGAGCTAGAGCTATGGGGTCTTTGGTGTTGTGGCCTGTGTGGAGGAGGGCACTATTGCCCAGGCCAAAGCCACCCCTGCTGCTCTCCTAAGAGGAGACTTCTTCATCTTCTAAGACCAAGGTGGCCTCAGCACACTCTCTTCTCTAGAGAAGCCCATCCCAGCATCATTTCCCAGCATCCTCTGTGGTATCCACCTCATTTGCAGGGGGGCAGAGGCATCTTCCCCTTTTCTGCCTCTCTAAGCCCTACCTTCATATATCCAAAACCACCCATGCCTAATGGAATTTGGGAGCAATCAAGGAATGCAAACTCAGCCTCAGATGTGTCCTTTTCTATTGTGTCAAAAAAAAAAGCGCGAATAATTTATTCTGAACCAAACAAGAGCGTGTCCTGTGCAAAGTACCCCAGAGAGCCTATCCCAGACTCCCTCCTCCCCTCCCTGACTCCACAGAAGTCACATGGCTATGACTAAGGCCCCAGAGTTGAGTGACCTACCCAACCCTTGCCTGAGACCTTTACCTCTAAATAGAGGAGCAAGAGTTATCCTCCCTGTTCCCTTATTCCTCATCCCCTTCATCCACCTTTCCCAGCAGGGGCCAGGGACACTGATGGTAGACAGAAAACCCACAAGGCAGCCCACTCAGTCTAGGCTAAGGAAAGCTCAGACCATGAGTAAAATAAACCCAAGAAAGGAAAAAAAAAAAAAAAAACACAACTCATCCTAGGGAGTCAGGAAGGAGAAAGGACACAGGCATCATGTAGGACTTAGTGTGTGAGGGTATCATCATCTTTATTGTTACATGGTTTCTTCTTGTCTCCAGTCCGGTGGTTGCACATCAGGACAGACCATAGCTCAAGCTGCAAACCATAAGCCTTGCTGAGGAGCTGCCTGCTCCAGGAGAAGCACAGGACTTTGGGGATACTCTGACTCCACTCCAATGGGAGTTTACAATCTAGCTGGGCAGGTAGGACAGACACACCTGAAAAGTGAAATAGCAATTCAAGAGATGTTGCAAAGGAGTTGCCAAATGGATGGTGCGGATGATGCAATGAATTCTAGGAAATCAGTCCAGGCTCCTGCAGAGAGGAACAAATACAAAAGGCTCCAAGGAATAGGTCTTGAAATACAGGTTGGATTTTTAGATACTGGGAGTAGCAGTGAAGTGGTCCGGGTAGTAGGGAAAGAGTGAGCAAAGGCTTGGGGGCAGGGACCCCAAGGGGATGTCTTGGGAAACACCCAAGATGTGCCATGGTGGCCAGACTGGTCTGGCTAGAACAGAGGATGTGTTTGGGGAGGAGTCAGATGTGAGGCTAAAGAGGTGTCTGAGACCCAGATGTGGATCCTGAGATGGCATGCAAAGGAGTATGGACATCAATTCTGCAGCAGGGAGCCTCGGAAAGTCTTCGAAGAGATACAAACCAGAAAACATTGGAAATTGTGGCTGCTGGGAATTGAGGATCAACATTTTCAGGGCAAAAGGTAAGGCCGTCTCAGCCGTGCTTTCTTTAAAAGTAGGCACCCTTTGCTCCACCACGGGTTCCGTGGTGGGTTCCACCTTTCACTCCAACACTGACGCCTCCTTGGTCTCCACAACCACCAAGACCCTGTGACTCGGGAAGGCCTACATCACAAGGCCTATATCTAGGCTCACTCTCTTGCCACCAGTTATAACCAGCTGGGCCACAGATGGGGGCCTCAGTGTCCAGGCGGTGTGGACTGGACTCACGACAGCCTAGGTCTCCTGTGCACGGATTTGGATTTGGACCTGAGCAGAGGCTGGGACAACGTCGTAGCTCCACACATGGCTCTGGGCTTGGGCAGGGCGATGGAAGTGGAATTGGCTCCGGACGTGGAAAAGATTCTTGGCGCTCACAGGGCTGCGGACATGGACGAGGTGCTGGAAGATCACACTGCACTGGGCGAGGATGACGCGGGGCTGGATATGGCACTGGGCGTGGTTCTGGATACACACAAGGTTCCAAAATTCGCCGTGGTGGAGAGCAGGGACGGAACTCTGGACTTGCGCACCGCTCTGGACGTGAACACGCACGTGGAGCCGGAAGTGGATGTGGGCGTGGAGCCGGAAGTGGACGTGGGCATGGAGATGGAGGTGGACTTCGCCGCCGTAATGGCTCTGGACTTTGGTCCAAACGCCGCGGAGGACGGAAGCTTGGGAGTGGACACGGCTCTGCACGTGGTCTCAGATCCGGGCAGGAGGTAACCCAGGAGGGTCGTGGGGCACAACTCTCAGGGCAGCGTCTGATGGGAGGAATCTGAACAGAACACTTCTGGGGGGGAACCTGCTTGGGGCAGCGAGGGGAGGAAATCTCTATTCGGCACTTGGGTCCACATCTCTGAGAGCAGCCCAAAGTGGGACGCCGAGAACAGTCACTGTTATAGATGGGCTCAGAGCGGCGGGGTGGGGTACAATAGTTACAAGAGCTCGGAGAACATCTTGACGGCAGGCAGCTACTGCTGTAGTAGGGCTCAGAACGTCGTGGTGGGGAGCAGCTGCGGTAAGAAGGCTGCAGCTGGCGAGGAGGGAGGCACCTGCTGGTGCTCCGAGAGCGACTCGATGCAGGAAAGCTCCCGTAAGAGCCCTGGGTCTGGCACTGGGGCGCACAGGTGCTAAATGAAGCCCGGGACTGGCGCTGGGGGATGCAGCTGCTGTAGGAGCCCTGATATTGGCACTGGGTGGAGAATCTTCCCTGAGGCTGGCATACCGGGGGACCTATTACATAAGTCTGGACAGGCTGAGGTGCTGGGCAGGGTACATAGCTCTCGCCTGGGCATTCCACATAACAAGTTTCTGTATAACAAACTGGAGCACATTCTACATAGCAGGTCTGCACAGGGCATGGGCCTTCACACTGTACATAGGAAACCTCAGACTGCAATGGAGCCTGGCATTGAACACATGGAATCTGAGGCTGGCTTGGAGCCTGACCCTTCACCTGGGTGGTCTTAGACTGGCATGGAGCTTCGCCCTTCACCTGGGTGGTCTTAGACTGGCATGAAGCTTGGCCCTTCACCTCTGTAGTTTTAGACTGACATGGAGCCTGGCATTTTACCTGGGAGACTTGAACTGGGCATGGTGCAGGGCACTCCACAATTTGCATCTCACAGGGGGCTTGGACCACCACCTGGCTGTTGGCACAAGGGGACTGGGAGATGCAGAAGGGGGAACATGTCACACAGTACTGGGGGTGCGGCTGGTAACACTGAATCTGCTGCTGGTCACACATGGTTCTGATGCAGGCAAGTAAGCAGAACCTGAGGGTAGAAAGACCAAGATCAGGAGGGTGAGAGTTGTTGGGGAGTGGTGACCAGGACCAAGGGGAAGATACCCTGTTTATTTCCTGGCCTTTCATCCCCTACCTTCAACTTGTACCCGAGAGTCCTTACAGAGTGAGCTGGACCCAAGATTAGTCACCATTGCCCACAAGATCTGCCTTGAATCTGCCAAAAGACCTGATCTGAGGGAGCTTCAAAGGGACTGCAAATGGGCATTCCAGTGTCCAGCACAAGAGGGCGCTGATGACAAGAGAATTCCTTCACTTCAGCAAGTCCTAAGAGGTGGGAGGGAGCTTTATATGAAGTAGAGAGGAACCTTCCTCCCAAGGCTGTAACCCAAAGTGGGAACTCCACACCCACAGGAGCTTGGATGTCCTCAAGCGCTCACACTGGCAACTTGCACATACGTGCAGACATGCAAAAGGGCACATATGGGAGCAAGCCCCAGGATTCCCAGGTGGCTCAGTGGTAAAGAAACTGCCTGCAGTGCAGGGGACGCCCGTTTGATCCCTGGGTCAGGAAGATCTCCTGGAAGAGGAAATGGCAACCCACTCCAGTATTCTTCTTGCCTGGAAAATCCCATGGACAAAGAAGCCTTGCAGGCTACAGTCTATAGTGTTGCAAAAAAGTGAGACACAACAGGGTGACTATGCACGCATGCACTCAGGCACCATCTGTACTCAAAGAAAATATCTACTGTAGATTAAAGGATCCAGTCACTTACCGGACAGCTCAAACCCAGCATAAAATGTTTGTTTCTCTCTATTCAATCTTTTTAGGTGAATTTACTTAAACAAGCCCTTGTGGATGTATGCAAAACACACACATACCAAATACACCAACCTTGGAAAGGCTCAGGACTGTCTTGGAAACTTGCCTAGGCAGATTCCTAATGTCAGTCACCTCAGCTGGGACAGTCTGCTAATTTCAGAAATGTTTTCTCCCCAGCCCCTCTGAGACGCAAGGCACAGTTACCTAACATGGGGTGACCCAGAAAGTGCAAGTTTCCTAAATCACAAGACTGACATTCAGGCACACATAAAGCTCTAAATAGCAGAGTGTTACAAACACAATGTGGGGGTGCAGGCATGGTCCCCAACAGCAGACTTAGCCAAGGAGAAACTGAGGGCTATCCCCACTCCTCTGTCCTTCTCAAATCTGCCTGTTCACAGGCATCAGCCCAGTGACCAGCACAGCATGGAGACTGTTTTGACAATTAGTCCATCCATCAAAACACATCTCCATGAACTCCTGAGATACTGAAATACTTCTAATGAAGAGCAAAGCCTTCCACTGTCTGTTCTTACAGCCTAAGTATACATGTCTTTGAGGAAGGTAACCCTCTTACACACATGTATGCTCACAAGATATAAATTAATAATCCATCTTTTCCAGAGAAAGAGGTCCTGATGCAAGAAAATGGTACCTAAGGATAAGACCATGGTTATCCAAGGCAAATACACTGACTTCAGTGTCCCAGCTTTTCACCCCAACTCCATAGATATTCTTCCTCCATCTTCTAAAAGCCCTCCAGATGGTTCTCCTCTGAAGGAGTACCTCTCTTTTTCTGGTCCCAGGGTCTGCCCTCACTGGGAACCCCTTGGGCATCATCCAGACCCCAATCCCAAGACCCAACCCCTAGACTCACCCTCCTCACAGGCAAGCAGTCATTCAGGCTGAGGAATCTGGAGAGAGGACTGTATATAAAGGCTTCTGGGTCTGGCTTAGACCATGAGACAACTGGTTGGCATCTGCCGGGCATCACCCAATTCCAGCAGCCAGTCACCTCCCTGTATGCTTGTCCTTGCAGTCACCTGTAGAATGTGGGAGTGTCTCGCCTTAGTGTCGAAGCCTCTGAACTATGAAGGAGCAGGTCCTTGTTTTCTTTCTCCTTCTTCACACTGTCAGTTTTTTCTCCATTCCTAGAAGACCTGGTTGAAGAGATGATGAGGTGTGGCAAAGGCATATTTTCTCTTGAAAGATGATTCCAGGCCCCTACATTCCTTTGTGTCTCAGATTCTAACCAGGTAGAGAAAACAGAGAAAAAATCCTTCTTTAAATTAAATAACAGATAATTCACTTCAGTTCAGTCATTCAGTTGTGCAACTCTTTTCCACCCCATGGACCGCAGCACACCAGGCTTCCCTATCCATCACCAACTCCCAGAGCTTACTCAAACTCATGTCCATTGAGTCAGTGATGCCATCCAACCATCTCATCCTCTGTCATCCCCTTCTCCTCCTGCCTTCAATCCCTCCCAGCATCAGCGTCTTTTCCAGTGAGTCAGTTCTTTGTATCAGGTGGCCAAAGTTTTGGAGTTTGAGCTTCAGCGTCAGTCCTTCCAGTGAATATTCAGGACTGATTTCCTTTAGGATAGACTGGTTTGATCTCCTTGCAGTCCAAGGGACTCTCAAGAGTCTTCTCCAACATCACAGTTCAAAAGCATCAATTCTTCGGCACTCAGCTTTCTTTTTGGTCCAACTGTCACATCCATACATGACTACTGGAAAAACCATAGCTTTGACTAGACAGACCTTTGTTGGAAAAGTAATGTCTCTGCTTTTTAATATTTTGTCTAGGTTGGTCATAACTTTTCTTCCAAGGAGCAAGTGTCTTTTAATTTCATGGCTGCAATCACCATCTGCAGTGAATTTGGAACCCCCCAAAATAAAGTCTGTCACTGTTTCCACTGTTTCCCCATCTATTTGCCATGAAGTGATGGGACCGGATGCCATGATCTTAGTTTTCTGAATGTTGAGCTTTAAGCCAACTTTTTCACTCTCCTCTTTCACTTTCATCAGGAGGCTCTTTAGTTCTTTGCGTTCTGCCATAAGGGTAGTGTCATCTGCATATCTGAGGTTATTGATATTTCCCCAGCAATCTTGATTCCAGCTTGTGCTTCATCCAGTCCAGCATGGATGGGCTCTGCATATAAGTTAAATAAGTAGGGTTACAATATACAGCCTTGACATACTCCTTTCCCAATTTGGAACCAGTCTGTTGCTCCATGTCCAGTTCTAACTGTTGCTTCTTGACCTGCCTGTAGATTTCTCAGGAGGCAGGTCAGGTGGTCTGGTATTCCCATCTCTTTAAGAATTTTCCAGAGTTTGTGGTGGTCCACACAGTCAAATGCTGTGGCATAGTCAATAAAGCAGAAATAGATGATTTTCTGGAACTCTTTTGCTTTTTTCATGATCTAACAGATGTTGGCAGTTTGATGTCTGGTTCCTCTGCCTTTTCTAAATCCAGCTTGAACATCTGGAATTTCATGGTTCATGTACTGTTGAAGCCTGGCTTGGAGAATTTTGAACATTACTTTGCTAGCATGTGAGATGAGTGCAATTGTGTGGTAGTTTGAACATTCTTTGGCATTGCCTTTCTTTAAGAGATAATTAAAATCACCTAAAAGATAGAGGAAACTTTACAGGATGAAGAGAATATTGGGTTAGAGCTAACTCTTATATCCCAGGTTGGCTGTGTACAACTGTGACCTTTATAACCAACCTGAATATTAATTTACTCATTTGCAAAATGAAGATAATTAAATCAATTTCCCTGAATTGTGGTGAACATTGAGGCAGTTATTTTATACAGAAGCACCCAGACAAGAATGATATTCAAAGCACTGAACATCTACTAAGAGTAAATGCTGATCGTAAGCAGCAGGCATGTCTGGACTGATGGTTGCCTGCTGCATCCCAGTCTTGAGCTGGCAACCTGATGGTTTTACAGCACGTGTGCAGCTAGTGCTGTTTGGAGTGGTCCTTGAGAACAGCACATGCAGAACAGGAATAATCCTGTGAGCCAGATACAGCCAAGATGGGGTCACATTTCATTTTGTGCAACATAGTTTTCACTTAGATGATTAGTAATCATTAGCATTTAGAAATAGATTTTCCTTAAGATTCCAGACATTCAGCTTTTCTTCTAAAGTCGAAAGATCCAACACAGATAAGCCTACCTTCCATCAACCCGATTAACAACTGCCCTCCCCCCCATAGGGCCTGTACTTTTATTTTCTACAATTCTACATCATTCCTTACTACAGCCACAATGTCACACCAAATATAAGATTCCTTTTATTATTTTATTTTTCCTCTTCTGTTTCTTTTGCGAAATTGAAGGAAAGTGAAATAACCCTGGGTCATTTCACTTGTTTATATAAACTGGTAAGCATTTAAGATAGAAGTTAGGTAGATTTGGGGTTGAATCTTAACTCTACTATTTGCTAATGGGGTTAAAGCTCCTTAACCTGCATGAGCCTCAGATCTATAAAATGCAAAGAAGAAAAATAAGAAGGAGGAGAGTGAGGAAGAGGAGCAGAAAGAGGAAGAAGAGGAAGAAAGAAAACTCAGAGGAGTATCATATGAATTAAGTGAGATAATTGGTGTAAGTACTTAGCACTTTGTTAGCTGTCTATTACTCTGAGCTTTAGTTTCCACATATGAAGATGGGAGTGAAAATACTTACTTCACCAGGTTCTCATAAAGATAAAATCAGATAATGGGTATGAAAGTGCTTTGTGACCTACAGTGCACATTCCAGTCATGGCTGTGAAATCCTTCCCGTGGGGAAGTTTCCGTCCAGATCAGCCTGACTTTAGAATCAGAGTTCTGGATCCCATCATTCATTCCAAAGGGGTCTCCAGATACCATTATTCTAAACTCAAGTGGGGTCATAGACTTTCAGAGGGTCAGAGCAACAAGGACCCAGAAATGATCTGGGCCCACCTGTTGTTCTGCAGGGAAGGAAAAACACCTAATCTCAGACTAGGCCTCTTTCACTACAACAGAGAAGTTATTTCTCTCATCACACAATTTGGCCAAGGGGCTCTGAACTTGGGTAGCGTTGGTCTTGAAGGTAGTCAGGGAATCAATGAAAAGGCAAACCTGAAAACATAGTCCAGCTGTGTGACCACCAGAATGGGATTATTGAATCCTGCATTGATTTTTAAAAAGATGGCGGCAACCTGAAAAAAGCACAATAAATTTAGAGATATTTCATTGAGCACTTGTTATAAAACTGTCACTTGGGTAAGATATTTGACATACATTAAGTCTCTCAATCTTTAAAATAGCCATGTAGGACACATGTTATTTGCATAATTTCATAACTGGGAAAACAAAAGTTCAAAGAAATAGTAGTTTGTTATAGGTCACAAACTTGAAAATGGCAGAATCAGGATTCTAGTCAAGTTATCTAGAGACAGAGGCTTTAGGAAATATATATATATGTACATATATATATACACATATCATGTATATATACATATATATGTACGTATATGTATATGTATGTACACATAATGAAATGAAATTGCCTTGAGTTACAGATACACAGAGAGGCATTCTATGCTTTATTATACTATAAGACCCTTTTCAGGAGTTATTATCCTTTAGTATACTGGCTTGCTGAACCTTAAAAGAATTTACTGGAGTCTTAGTGATTCTTTAATCCTGAGAGGTAGTCCATAAATACTTGTCCTTTGTTTGCAAAGATGTATATTTTAACAGATCTAATACAGCTTCTTCCTTTGTATCATTCACAATTTTCTTTTCACTTCTTTTCCTCTCCCGTTGTTCTAATAGAGGAGGTTCTGGAACTCATCCCTGAAATGATGGTGATATTTGTCATTTAGATATCTTCCAATCTTTCCATTTAAATTCTTAGTGTCTTCTAACTTCTACCATCAAGAATTAAAATAGTCAGTGTTTTACCTTGGCACCAGGGTACCACTGAGTTTTTCTCCCTAAGACCATCTTCAACAGGTCACATGCCTATTTAAGCAACAGAGTACCTATGTGTCAACCAAGGTAAAGGTAAAGGCAAAAAAAATAGTATCACAGATTGTCACCATTTGGCTGTTAATAGATGATGAAACAAGCACACATCAGGAGAACAAAGAAAAGCTAATACTCAACAGAACAGGAGAGCTCCCCAATTGTTTGCAACCACTCTTAAGAGAGACATTGAAAGTTAAAAGAGAAAGCAAGCACAATAAGGACAGTGATAGAGGTAATGAGTGGATGTATAAGGAAATGTGAAGATACAGAGGAGAGATACAGGGAGAGAGACTGGAGATCAGTTGAGTCCCTCAGTCATGTCTGATTCTTTGTGATCCTGTGGACTGCAATAAGCCAGACCTCCCTGTCCATCAGCAACTCCCAGAGTTTATTCAAACTCATGTCCATCAAGTCGGTGATACCATCCAGCCATCTCATCCTCTGCCAGCCCCTTCTCCTCCTGCCTTCAATCTTTCCCAGCATCAGCGTCTTTTCCAATGAGTCAGTTCTTTGTATAAGGTGGCCAAAGTTTTGGAGTTTCAGCTTCAGCATCAGTCCTTCCAGTGAATATTCAGGACTGATTTCCTTTAGGATTGACTGGTTTGATCTCCTTGCAGTCCACGGGACTCTCAAAAGTCTTCTCCAACATCATAGTTCAAAAGCATCAATTCTTTGGCACTCGGCTTTCTTTATGGTCCAACTGTCACATCCATACACGACTACTGGAAAAACCATAGCTTTGACTAGATGGACCTTTGTTGGAAAACTACTATCTCTGCTTTTTATTATGCTATCTAGGTTGGTCATAACTTTTCTTCCAAGGAGCAGGTGTCTTTTAATTTCATGGCTGCAATCACCATCTGCAGTGATTTTGGAGCCCCCCCAAATAAAGTCTGTCACTGTTTCTACTGTTTCCCCATCTATTTGCCATGAAGTGATGGGACCGGATGCCATGATCTTAGTTTTCTGAATGTTGAGTTTTAAGCCAGCTTTTTCACTCTCCTCTTTCACTTTCATCAAGAGTCTCTTTAGTTCTTCTTAGTTTTCTGCCATAAGGGTGGTGTCATCTGCATATCAGAGGGTATTAATTCTTCTCCCAGCAATCTTGATTCCAGCTTGTGCTTCATCCATCCCAGCATTTCTCATGATGTACTCTGCATATAAGTTAAATAAGCAGGGTGACAATATACAGCCTTGACATACTCCTTTCCCAATTTGGAACCAGTCTGTTGCTCCATGTCCAGTTCTAACTGTTTCTTCTTGACCTGCATACAGATTTCTCAGGAGGCAGGTCAGGTGATCTGATATTCCCATCTCTTTAAGAATTTTCCAGAGTTTGTGATGGTCCACACGGTCAAAGGCTTTGGCATAGTCAATAAAGCAGAAGTAGATGTTTTTCTGGAACTCTCTTGCTTCTTCTGTTTGAAACATTTAGATGGGGGATACATAGAAACAAGGGAGTAGGGCCCAAAGTGGAGCTATATCTCCGCTCTAAGTTTTCTTTTTCACATTTTGCAAATTTAATAATGTTGCTCAGTGAATAGTAATCTATGTATGTTTCATTGGCAGAATAAAAACTATGCTAGGTAAGTTATGCTTGTGCAGAGAATTTGGGGCTTCTGAAAGTCTACTTATCTTGAAACACTGTTACCATCACAAAATAATATTCAGAGTCTAAGGCAGAACTAAACCAACTACTTTAAATGGTAGTAAGCTCTCAGCTCAAAATTGTCCAAGCCAGGCTTCAGCAATACGTGAACCGTGAACTTCCAGATGTTCAAGCTAGTTTTAAAAAAGGCAGAGGAACCAGAGATCAAATTGCCAACATCCGCTGGATCATCGAAAAAGCAAGAGTTCCAGAAAAACATCTATTTGTGCTTTATTGACTATGCCAAAACCTTTGACTATGTGGATCACGATAAACTGTGTGGAAAATTCTGAAAGAGATGGGCATACCAGACCACCTGACCTGCCTCTTGAGAAACCTGTATGCAGGTCAGGAAGCAGCAGTTAGAACTGGACATGGAACAACAGACTGGTTCCAAATAGGAAAAAGAGTATGTCAAGGCTGTATACTGTCACCCTGCTTATTTAACTTATATGCAGAGTACATCATGAGAAATGCTGGGCTGGAAGAAGCACAAGCTGGAATCAAGATTGCTGGGGAAAATATCAATAACTTCAGATATACAGATGACACCACCCTTATGGCAGAAAGTGAAGAGGAACTAAAAAGCCTCTTGATGAAAGTGAAAGAGGAGAGTGAAAAAGTTGACTTAAAGCTCAACATTCACAAAAGTAAGATCATGGCATCTTGTCCCATCACTTCATGGCAAATAGATGGGGGAACAGTGGAAACAGTGACAGACTTTATTTTGGGGGGCTCCAAAATCACTGCAGATGGTGATAGCAACAATGAAATTAAAAGATGCTTACTCCTTAAAAGGAAAGTTATGACCAACCTAGATATCATATTAAAAAGCAGAGACAGAGACATTACTTTGCCAACAAAGGTCTGTCTAGTCAAGGCTATGGTTTTTCCAGTGGTCATGTATGGATGTGAGAGTTGGACTGTGAAGAAAGCTGAGCCCTGAAAAATTGATTGCTTTTGAACTGTGATGTTGTAGAAGACTCTTGAGAGTCCCTTGGACTGCAAGGAGATCCAACCAGTCCATCCTAAAGGAGATCAGTCCTGGGTGTTCATTGGAAGGACTGATGCTGAGGCTGAAACTCGAATACTTTGGCCGCCTCATGCGAAGAGCTGACTCATTGGAAAAGACCCTAATGCTGGGAGGGACTGGGGGCAAGAGGGGAAGGGGACGACAGAGGATGAGATGGCTGGATGGCATCACCGACTCGATGGACATGAGTTTGAGTAAACTCTGGGAGTTGCTGATGGACAGGGAGGCCTGGCATGCTACGATTAATGGGGTCGCAAAGAGTTGGACACGACTGAGCGACTGAACTGAACTGAAGCTCTCAGACAGTCATCATACTGTTGAATGGAGAGTCCTGCTTAAGCAGACCCTCAGCCTTCCAGAATGTTACCAGTATAGCTGTTATGCCCGATGTCCGAATCCCCGAGCGGGAAGAGAGAAAGCTACCAAGAGACAATGCAAAACGCAAGAAGGAAGTTTATTGCTAGCTCGAGCTAGGGCCCCCGCTGTGTCCAACGCAGTGGCGCACAGGCTGAGAGCCCCGAGCCCGGTTTTCTACCCATATTTATAGAACATCCAATTTCAAACATAAGCAGGGGTCGTTTAGCGAAGCGGATTGGTTACATGTTCGCGGGGGTCTTTTCATTGGTCAGACATTCGCGCGCGCTGGATCTTTCCGTAAACAAGTTCTGATTGGCTGTATCTGGGTGGCCTGATAGTCTCTGACTGGTTGTGTCTTGGTGAACTGATAGTCGCCTTAGTTGCCAGGGTGAGGGCCTGGTCTTCCTGCTTCTGCCTTTTGTCATGGCGTTATGTTTGCTCTCCCTACATTCTACATTCCCCCCTGTCTTTTGATTATGGGGAGGAATCTTCCTCTTCTTTATTTCGACCTATCGGCCGGTATTGTTGCCTTAGCACCATAATCTGGATAGTATTTAGCTGTGTCCTGATAAAGGTGATCAGTCTATTTAAAATGCAAGGCCCAATTGTAAGTATTAGTATTAACAGTAAAAGTGGGCCCAGGAGGGTTGAGACCAGAGTGGTTAGCCAGGGTGACCAGGATCCAAACCATTCCCACCATCCCCGTTGGGCTTCCCATTCCCTTTTGCGTTGCGCTAGTCCCTCTCTCACTTTCGCCATTGAATCCCTCACCACACCTGTATGGTCTGCATAGAAACAGCATTCTTCTCCAAGAGCTGCGCAGACCCCACCTTGCTGGAGAAAAACTAAGTCTAATCCCCTCCTATTTTGCAATACTACTTCAGACAAGGAGGTTAGAGACTTTTCTAGGTGGCTGATTGATTCTTCTATGCGAGTCAGGTCCTCATCTATGGCTGCTCGGAGAGAGGACAGCTCCTTTGTTTGTAGAGACAGTGAAGCTATTCCTGTTCCTGCTCCTGTCAACCCGAGGCTGAATAAAGCAGCCATGGTGATTACACTAAGTGGCTCTCTCTTTTTTCTCCGTACTCCTCGGTCCCAATGTGAGTACATAACCTCTTCAGAATGGTATAAAATCTTTGGCATTATAGCAACCAGGACACAAAATTCTTGACTCTGGTTAAAAACCTTCACATTCAAACATGGGGTCAACCCCGTATGTGAACAAATCCACCATCCCCCGACCCCTGGCACAATCCAGTCCTTTCCTTGAAGGCTTAGATTACCTTCAGTCTGAGCACTTCAGTCTGAGTCTTGTCCCGTGGTACTGTGCCTAGGCAAAGTCCTTGTCCCCATACCTCCTTCATCGTGAGACCAACCTTACGTTCCTCCCATTGACATTGGGGTGGGTTCTGGCCCTCACAATTACGGGTGAATAAGCCGAAAGAGCCATGAGCAAAGAAGTCAGTCAGCTGGTGGGGACCAAAGCCGTTGCTGTCAGCTGCCAGGACGCATAGATCGAAGGTCAAAACGGGCCACCATGTTCCCCGAGGGGCCACATTCGAGCTTGAGTTGATCAGTTCTCCGGTCTCTGGATTGTAGACCACCCAAGTCATGTTGACTGGATGATGGGGATTGTTCATGTGGCCGCGAGAAGTCATCCCTGGATTGATGAGGGCTGCCATCAGCAAGAGGACTAGGAGGCTTCTCGGCGGGTGAGCTTCAATTGACGGATGAGTATTCGCCTTCCATTCTGTTTGTGCCTTATCTCGTTCCTCTGGCGTGGCCTGCCGCACATGGTTGCAGTGAACCCAGGGTCCAATCCCGTCAACCTTGACACCGGTAGGGGTGGTTAGGAGAACAACATAAGGGCCTTTCCATCTGGGTTCTAATACTCTAGATTGGTGTCGTTTTACCCAAACCCAATCACCCGACCTAATATTATGTGTGGGGAGGGCCCTCTCATTTTGGTCCTCGTATACCTCCCGGATCAACTTCCAAACACGGTTTTGCACCTTGCTTAATGCCATTATTGTTTGCCGGAATTGTCCCAGAGCAGGGGGTGGCAGGCACTTTCCTTCAAAAATAGGATACACAGGAGGGGGTCTTCCATACAAAATTTCAAAGGGGGTAAGGTTCAGCTTATATGGGGTGTTACGCGCCCGGAAGAGTGCGAAGGGAAGGAGGGTCACCCAGTCCCCGCCAGTCTCTATTGCCAACTTTGTCAGTGTTTCTTTTCAGCCCTCAGGCCAGCCATCAGAGTCTGGCGGTACACTCGGAGACGCTCCCTACCTTCCACCCGCTCGAAATCCCAGTTAGGTCGCAGCAAGGGAAACCCCTCGTCCACGAGATGAGGCTGAGCAGTAGGTCTCCCGTCGACCCCGGGGACTCGTTTTCGTGCCTCTGCCAGGATTCGCTCCCGTTCCTCCGTGGTGAAGAGTACCTGTAACAACTGTTGGCAATCGTCCCAGGTGGGGTTATGAGTAAACAGAATAGAGTCTAAGAGGTCAATGAGGCCCTGGGGCTTCTCCGAGAAGGGGGGGGGGTTTGTGTTTTCCAATTGTATAGGTCACTCGTGGAGAAGGGCCAGTACTGATAGGTCCGTTCTCCGTTCGGGTTCGCTGGTCCCACCCGGACGGGGAGTGCCTGAACAGTGGATGACGGTAACTCTGGGTCCCCAGGGTCTTGCATACTCCTATCTCCCCTAGTTCTTCCCCGGGTCCCCAGTGCCGGTCCTCCCTCGTGGTCGCCCCTTGTCGCCCTTCCTGATCCTTCCCCTCCACCCGGGGGTTCTAAGGGGGGTACGTAAGGGGGGGGGTCTTGCTTCTGTTTCTAAGTCTATTAGGTTTGGGCAAGAGGCATCCTGAAAGACCGGTTTTGAGCTCTCTTTCTTCTTAGGTTCTTCCGAAGTGAGTTCCATCACCAGGACCTGTGGATTAGAAGTTCTGTGGACGAAAGGTTTTAACCAGTTAGGTGGGTTTTCTACCAGATCTTGCCAGACCACGATATAAGGGACCTGGTCTGGATGGCCCCAGGGGTCTGGTGCCATTATCTTTTCTTTCACTGCCTGTATTATGGAGGGCTGAAACGTACCCTCCGGGGTCCATCCGACCTGGAGGGTAGGCCATTCTGCAGAACAAAAAGTTATTAATTTACTTTTCTTGACTGACAGAGACAGGTTATGAGCCCTGGCTCTCACATCCGGAAAATGATCAGTCATGAGAGAGAGTGGAGTAGATTCTCCCTGTCCCATAGTTAAGGAACAAGTGGTATGGAAGAAAGGGAGAGAGAGAAGTCAATGAGAACAACCACCAAAAATCCTATCAGGAGTGGTGGCGGCCAAGAGGTTGGGCTTATGGTATGCTTTTGGAACTGTTTATGTGCCTGCGTCGTTGCACGGAAGTTTTCTTGCTGGGGGCGGGCACCCTAAGGGTTTCTGGCCCGTTCCGTGACCCCCTTATCCTTTCACGGGAGTCTTCAAGTGGCAGGCGCCCTAGCGGCTCTTAAGTGCCTGACCCGTGCCCACACCAAGAATTTTAGGCCACGTTCTCAGTTTGAGATATTAAGGGGGAGCTTCACCCGGTCGGGCTCTAGTTACTTAGGCTCACTTTTGTTGGGCCTTCAGAGTCCACCAGAGTGTAGCCCTGGCCAGGACTCATCAATTGCCCCCACAATCGTTCGCCCGTTCACTGAAGCTCCCAAAGAGATTAGGCAATTGAGACCAGATCAGACAAAACGAAATAGCAAATGATACACCAAAAGAAGACAAGAAGCGAGACAATGCCGGCACTCACACAAACACGGAACGGCGTAGACAAACACACGGACAGACAATTGTCAGCCGACACCCAAATGCTAGGTTTCTGGGGGGTGCACTCCCCCGTAACAGACTCAACTTACCAAACAGTGTCCACTGGTCAACTGCCGTGGGATCAGGGGACGAAAGACCCCTTTCTCGGCAGAGCCGGTCGCCCTCCAGCGTTTTCGCTGGCCTTGGTCTCACACCGGCAGGAACGTTCCTTAGTCCTGCACCAGTTACCTCCCTGCTCTCCTAGCAGGCCCCGGTTTTACACTGGATTTCCCTGTACCAGTTACCTCCCTGCTCTCCTAGCAGGCCCCGGTTTTACACTGGATTTCCCTGACCTGACTGGGTACCGGTACCGTTCGGATTCTTCCTTCTGTCTCGGGAGGTTTCTCTCCTCGCCAAGGGATCCCGGACGAGCCCCCAAATGTTATGCCCGATGTCCGAATCCCCGAGCGGGAAGAGAGAAAGCTACGAAGAGACAATGCAAAACGCAAGAAGGAAATTTATTGCTAGCTCGAGCTAGGGCCCCCGCTGTGTCCAACGCAGTGGCGCACAGGCTGAGAGCCCCGAGCCCGGTTTTCTACCCATATTTATAGAACATCCAATTTCAAACATAAGCAGGGGTCGTTTAGCGAAGCGGATTGGTTACATGTTCGCGGGGGTCTTTTCATTGGTCAGACATTCGCGCACGCGGGATCTTTCCGTAAACAAGTTCTGATTGGCTGTATCTGGGTGGCCTGATAGTCTCTGACTGGTTGTGTCTTGGTGACCTGATAGTCGCCTTAGTTGCCAGGGTGAGGGCCTGGTCTTCCTGCTTCTGCCTTTTGTCATGGCGTTATGTTTGCTCTCCCTACATTCTACATAGCATCACTGGGTTGTCAATATTCATTGATTTAGAGAACACTAAAGGAGGCTCAGTGGCAAGGGTATATCAAATGCCAGTCCATCTTTGGTTATTGAGAAGACATGAGCTATAGCCAGTTCCTCACAATTGCTCCCAATATAGTCTGGTGCCTCATTTCATTGCCTTTTCTCCAAATTCCTTCCTCTGCTCAGAGCACTCTCCTCTGCCCCCTCTCTCTCTTTCCACGCACTCCTCTTTGCCTTGCATTTCAAATGTCTGCTAATATCTTCATCACATTTAGCTCAGATACCAATGTCTCCGTCTGTTTTACTGGTCTCTGTTTTCACCCACCAACCCAGGTAAAATGAGCCATTTGGGGGCCCTGAATCGTCTTCTTTTATAGAATCTAGAAACATTGCACTTCTTTGCTGATATGTCTCATATCTTCATTACATGATGAACATCCTGGTAGCAGAAGACTGTGCCTAGCTGAAAGCCAGGCTCCTAGACAGTGCCCACCAAATGTTTTGAATGACATTATGAAAATCAGTCTAGTAATAAGCACCAGAAGCCAATTTAAAAAGTTGGTTTTCTAATAATACCAGAAAAGACTTCTGTAGGAATGAGTTGGCTAGATAGAAGGTGAAATTTCACTGATTAGATTTAATATAAAGATATTTAACTTTTTATGTTTGAATTATTTATTTGTTGCAGATTTTAAAGATAAATTATCTTCCAATTTAGACTTGATACTGTATTTTTATGTATATATTTTTCTTTGCTTAAATTTAAACTTGAAGTTACTTTACTACTGTAAAACATTTTTATCCTTTATAAATTTCTTTTATTAACACAAAGAAGACATTAAAAGTTGTGTGGCCTCCACAAAGTTACTTATATTCTTTGGGTCTCAGATAGACTTTGTAAACTCTGAAGTTATTTCTAGTCCTAACATTAGGCTCAAATTATAGAGTTAGACAAGCTGGAATCAAGATTGCTGGGAGAAATATCAATAGCCTCAGATATGCAGATAACACCACTCTTACGGCAGAAAGTGAAGAGGAACTGAAGAGCCTCTTGAGGAAAGTGAAAAAGGAGAGTGAAGCCAGTCGGAACAGCTCAGTTAAGAGAGTGTTAGACTGAAAAAGGAGAGTGAAAAAGCTGGCTTAAAACTCAACATTCAAAAAACTAAGATCATGGCATCCGGTCCTGTCACTTCATGGTAAATAGTTGGGAAAACAATGGAAATAGTGACAAACTTTATTTTCTTGGGCTCCAAAATCACTGTGGATGGTGACTGCAGCCATGAAATTGAAAGATGCTTGCTCCTTGGAAGAAAAGTTATGACCAACCTCAACAGCATATTAAAAAGCAGAAACATTACTTTTCCAACAAAGGTCCATCTAGACAAAGTTATGATTTTTCCAGTAGTCACATATGGATGTGAGAGTTGGACTATAAAGAAAGCTGACCACTAAAGAATTGATGCTTTTGAACTGTGGTGTTGGAGAAGATTCTTGAGAGTCCCTTGGACTGCAAGGAGATACAGCCAGTCTCTCCTCAAGGAGATCAGTCCTGAATATTCATTGGAAGGACTGATGCTGAGACTGAAACTCCAATCCTTTGGCCACCTGATGTGAAGAACTGACTCATTGGAAAAGACCCTGATGCTGGGAAAGATTGAAGGCAGGAGGAGAAGGGGACAACAGAGGATAAAATGGTTGGATGGCATCACCGACTCAATGGACATGAGTTTGAGTAAGCTCCAGGAGTTGGTGAAGGACAGGGAAGCCTGGCGTGCTGCAGTCCGCGGGCTTGTAAAGAGTCAACATGACTAAGCGACTGAACTGAACTGATAAGAAAGAAAAAGACAGCGAGAGAAGCAAAGATAAAACTGGATTGTCATAGAACAACAATAGAAAGAGACAAATAAATACAAAGCTTTGAAGATAGTGTCAGTTCATAGAAAGATGAAAAAATTATATAATAAAGTCATATGGATTGCTCATAAGAATTTATAGGTGAAATTAAGATTAAAATATGGTTGGCTTTTCATTTCCACAGGTTACTCATTCGTGGAGTCAACCAATGCCAGATCAAGAATATTTTTAAATGATCAACAAGTTTCAAAAATCAACACAAATTTACTGTGTGCTGGTAATTGTTTACATGACATTTATATCTCATTAATTATCATAAGTAATCTGGAGATGATTTAAAGTATACAGGAGGATGTGTATAGATTATGTGCAAATAGTGCACATTTGATTAAAACATAAGGGACTTGAGCATCCTGTGGTTTCAGAAGGAGTCCTAGAATCGGTCCCCTTCTGGTATCAATGGATATATGATTCTTCGTATTGTATAAAAAAATTAATTCAAAATAGATCAAAACCTAAGTGGAAGAGCTTAAATGATAAAACTCTTAGAAGTGAGCATAGGAGTAAATCTTCTGGGCTTTATTTAAGTGGTTTCTTAGATAAAACATCAAAAGCAAAATTTGGACAAAATTTTTAAAATAGATAAATTGAGCTTCATAAAAATTTTAAAACCTTTTATGTTGCAAATGTGAAAAGCTGACCCACTGGATGAAGGAAAATATTTGTAAATTAAATATCTGAAAGGGGACTTTTATCTACAATATATAAGGAACACTTAAAACTGAAAGACAAAAGATGAAAAGATATGGCAACTTAAAAATAAATAATGGATCTGAATAGATATTTCTCCAAAGAATATATAGAAATGGCCAGTTAAGCACATGAAAAAATGCTCAACATCATTAGTTGTTAAGGAAATGCAAATCAAAACCATATTGGCATACCACTTCACACCCACCAGCATGACTATAATAAAAAAAGCATAGGCAGTAACAAGTGTTGAGGAGGATACATGGAAATTGGAAGCCTCAACACATTGCTGGAGGGAATGTATATGGTACAGTTATTGTGAAAAGCAATTTGGCAGTGCTTCAGAAGTTAAACCTAGAGTTACTTCCTACATGATCTTCCAACCCCCTTGCTCCTAGCAAAATAAAAATGACTCCAAGAAAAATGAAAACATCCACTCAAAAAATGTATACATAAGTGTTTCATAACAGAATTGTTCACAATAGCCACAATGCATAATCAGCTCAAGTGTCCAACTGATGAATGTATAAACACTTGTGGTGTACAGATACAATGGAGTATTATAATTGGCCATATCAAGGTGTTGAATTCTGGAACATGAATAAACCTTGAAAACATTCTGCTGAGTGAATAAAGCCAGTCACAAAAGATCACATACCATATAATTCTGTTTATATGAAATGTTCACATGAGGAAAATCTATAGAGACAGAAAGTCGGGCTCAGGGGGATGAGATGTGACAGCTAATAGCTACAGAATTTTGTTTTGGGGTAATGAAGACATTCTAAAATTAGTTAACTACACAGCTCTGTGAAGATTATAGAAGAACATTGAATTATACACTTTATGTGGATGAACTGTATGGTATGTGAACTATATTTCAATAAAAATTATATATATATTTGCTTCTGTATGTACACTTGCATATATATTGTAAGATATCTATCTATCAAGATAGATATCACATACATACATATGCATACATAAGTAGGGATATATCCTTAAGCCTTGGTGACAACTAAATCACATTCATGGAGCATAGACTTGCAAGCTCCTTGAAATCCAACCTCCCTGCCATACAGGATACTCTCTATAATTTCTTTAGGGAACAACCTTTCCTTGAGTCAGGCATCTTCCCCAAGCAGCTTGGAAACACAATCATTCAGGCTGACATGTTCACTGGAGACTGACCTGTAATCCAAGGAAATATTGTATTCTTCTTGATGATGACTACTTCTTTCAAATCTTCCCTGCTAGTAGTAATTCTCTCAAATGTCCTATGCTAAATGGATAAGATCTTAGTTCATCAAGTGGAGCTTATTAAATCCAGGTCACTCTCCAAGCATTTACAGATTACCTATCAGATTCCTAGAATTGAATTAAGATCAGTCATCATCCATCCACTCAACAAACATTCTGTGAACAGCTACTCATAGCTTCTGTCCTCAAGGAGCTGACTGTCTAATAAGGAAAACACATAACTGAACAGACATCTGTAATGCCATGTGATAAGGGCTTTGATAGATGTAAGCACAGGATAAAAGCGTAGAAAGGAGGCACTTAAAGAAAGAAGAATTTGGAGGCACCACTTTTCAAAGATTTTACCTTCTCAGTCCACAGAAAAAGCTGCACATAGAAACCAGTGGGAGACAGTGTTCATTGAGGCACTATTTATAATAGCCAGGACATAGCAACCTTGATACCCATCAGCTGGTGAAGGGATAAAGAAGTTGTGGTACAGGGCTTCCCTAGTGGCTCAGTGGTCAAGAATCCACCTGCCAATGCAGGAGACATGGGTTTGACCCCTAGTCCTGGGAGACCCCACACACAGCAGAGCAGCCAAGCCCGTGCACCACAGCTATTGAGTCTGTGCTGGAGAGCCCCGGAGCCGCAGCTACCGAGCGCTCGTGTCCTAGAGCCCGTGCTGTGCAACGAAAAGCCACCACGATGAGAGGCCTGTGCGTTGCAGCTAGAAAGCAGTTCATGCTTCAGCAAAGGCCCAGCACAGTCAACAGATAAGTAAATAAAATAATAATAATAAAATATAAATACAAAAGAAGAAATTGTGGTACATATTCATATACACAATGGAATATTATTCCGCTGTGAAAAGGAATGAATTTGAGTCCACTGAACTGAAGTGAATGAACCTAGAAACTGTTGCAGAGTGAAGTAAGTCAGAAAGAGAAAAACCAATATCATATATTAACACATACATATGGAATCTAGAAAAAAATGGCATTAATGAACCTATTTCCATGGCAGGAATAGAGACACAGACATAGAGAACAGATTTGTGGAAATAGTGAGGGAAAGAGAGGATGAGATGAATTGAGAGGGTAGCATTGAAACATATACATTGCCACCCATAAAACAGATCTCTAGTGGAAGTTGCTGTGTAACACCAGGGGCTCAACCCAGTGTTCTGTGACAACCTAAAGGGGTGGGATGAGGGAGGTAGGAGCGAGGGTCAAGAGGAAGAGGATATATGTATAATTATGGTTGATTCACATTGTATGGCAGAAACCAACATTATAAAGAAATTATCCTCCAATTAAAAATTAAAATTAAAAATAAATGAACTCTTTGGGGAAGATGAGACTATGAGCTTCCAAACATGAAATTGCATGGCTTACAACACAAAAAGGCAAGTATCTATGGTAGAGTTGTCTGATTTAGCAAATAGAAATACAGGGTCCCCAAGTGAATTTCAACTTCAGATAGACTATACATATATTTTAGATATGTATGTCCCCTGGGGCTGGAACAATTAAAAATATATATATTTCTATAGTAATATAGATTGAAGGAATGATGGTGGTAATATCAATGATGCTGACTCATTAATTCTTCAATGCATGCATTTATTCATTCAGCTACTGGGTTTAACTGTGTATAAAACATTATGCTACATCCTGGAGTTACAGTGCTGAGATAAAGGAGCCATCAAATGTAGCCCCTGTTCTTAGAAAGCTGTTAGTTGAGTGAAGAAGATAATCGTCAATCAAAAGACCACACAGATAATAGCCAGTGATGCCCCTGATTAGTATTTGGCAGGACAGGTCTGCAGAGCAGTGAGAGCTGCTTAGGGCTGAGAATGCAGGAAATGGGAGAGAGCTAACCTGGCCAGGGAGACCAGAAAAGACTTTCCTCAATACATGAATATGGGCTGAGACCTAACGGATAAGTAGGAACAAAGGAGGCTGAAGTATATGCTAGAATGAAGGAACAGCATGAGCAAAGGGACAGTATAGGAGATATGAGCGATTATGCACATTCATAGAATTGAAAGCAGCCAGTGAAGCAAGAGAAAGGGGCCCCTCAGGTCTGCATCCAGATCACTGGCAACTATCTTAAGCAGAGATGTGACAGGACAGGATCAGACTCTAGCTGCCTTGTGAGGTATAATGTGGGAGGAATTGAGCTAAAACAGGGACATAGGTGCGGAGACTGTTTGTCTTAACCCAGGAAATGAATTGTTGACCCTATATACTATTAGGCACTGTCTTAGACCATCAACACTTTGCCTACTTTGATCTCAAGAAGTAAACCCCACTTAGGAGGCTGAGTGCCCCAGGAAAATAGCAAGATCATTGCAGGCAGACAGGCCTGGGCTTATCCTATGGTTCCTCCAAGCAAGAGCGTGGCAGAGCAAGTCGCTTACTCTTGCTCAGCCTTGGTTAGTGTCATCATACATAAAATGCAAACAATATTTGCCTCATACTTTGTTAGAAAGGCTAAATAAAAAGTATGTGAAGAGTCAAGCCATGAATGGGCCCTCAATAAAGGCTATTATTGTTATTATCATCATTATATGATTACATTTACCTAACATCACAGCTATTTTTGTTACATTAGTATGCTTACCTAATGGAAAAATAATCATTTCTGAAACAGTTTGCAATGGGACAAAATTATTTTAAATATGAAATCATATAGGACATATCATGGGACTGTAGAAATAATTAAAAGAGTAACAGATGGGGGGCTTTCTTATTTGGTCTTAGCTCTCAAACATATCGTGTTTGGCCTCTCTGAATCTTTATATCTTCATATCTTCATTCTGTTGGTTGTGTTTTTATCGCTTATGTTTCAAAGAATGTCATAAAAATAAAATATACCCCATGTCATGGACATTCTTTAAATTAACATAAATCACAGTAAGCATAAGAGTCAGTGCCCCTGTACACACATGGCATTTCTAGTTCCCCAGCCCAGGACTGACAGAAGGGGAGAAGGTCCTTTTTCCACATTAAAGGACAAAGTCACTGGGGTCTTTGTCTTGGGAGGTGGTCTGGTCAAAGCTGGCTGGCATTTCTAGCTCCCCAGCCCAGAACTGACAGAAGGGAAGAAGGTCCTTTTTCCACATTAAAGGACAAAGTCACTGGGGTCTTTGTCTTGGGAGGTGGTCTGGTCAAAGCTGGCTGGCATTTCTAGTTCCCCAGCCCAGGACTGACAGAAGGGAAGAAGGTCCTTTTTCCACATTAAAGGACAAAGTCACTGGGGTCTTTGTCTTGGGAAGGTGGTCTGGTCAAAGCTGGCTGGCATTTCTAGCTCCCCAGCCCAGGACTGACAGAAGGGAAGAAGGTCCTTTTTCCATATTAAAGGACAAAGTCACTGGGGTCTTTGTCTTGGGAGGTGGTCTAGTCAAAGCTGGCTGGCATTTCTAGTTCCCCAGCCCGGGACTGACAGAAGGGAAGAAGGTCCTTTTTCCACATTAAAGGACAAAGTCACTGGAGCCTTTGTCTTGGGAGGTGGTCTGGTCAAAGCTGGCTGGCATTTCTAGCTCCCCAGCCCAGGACTGACAGAAGGGAAGAAGGTCCTTTTTCCACATTAAAGGACAAAGTCACTGGAGCCTTTGTCTTGGGAGGTGGTCTGGTCAAAGCTGGCTGGCATTTCTAGCTCCCCAGCCCAGGACTGACAGAAGGGAAGAAGGTCCTTTTTCCACATTAAAGGACAAAGTCACTGGGGTCTTTGTCTTGGGAGGTGGTCTGGTCAAAGCTGGCTGCTCCTTAGGATGGCTGGTACCTGAATTGGGCCAAGTCATTTGGAGAAACACTGACCCACATGGGTGAGGCAGAGCTGCAGGGAGGTGAGGCTTTGTGTGAGACATCAAGGGCAAGGAGCAGGGTGCAGAAGAAGAAACTTAATTTTCTCTTAGTGGGATTTGGGGCTTGATGGTAGGGTGTGTAGGGTGAGGAGAGAGGGAATTTGTGGGGAGCACAAGGATGAGCCTTGTGCAAAGACTACATTTTGACAAACTCCAGAATGAAAGAAAGATCTGTGTTACTTGAATCCTCCCATTGCTGCTCTCCTGTGGGTAAGATTCAGGTTAGCAGCAGTCCCCAGACCCCTCACAGAACCTGGAGCCCCCAGAGCCCGCGGAGAGCTCACACTCACGGCAGTTAAGATACAGCCCCAGTAAAAGGGATGGAACCTGTGGTGGCCCGGGCAGCAGCCCCCACCCTCCCCCATCCCCAGAGCTGGGGCCACAGCAGGAAGAGGCTGGAGAGGGACATGGGGTAGGCAGTTGGGTGGGACATTTTGGGGAACACTCGGGAGGGTCTGGCACTGCTGCTTATTCTACTGGAAGTATATTTCAGGAGAAGTTCAGCCAACCTGAGAGACACAAAAAAGAAACCAATGCACCATTTCAAAGATTCATGCTCATTATTTTCTTTCCCCTGGATTTTATAGAAATCTCTCCTCTACAAATAGCAGTTTCTTGAACCAAGTTCCACAATGGTGTCTGGAAACTGATGTGAAGGTAAGCAAACCTTAATGAATACTCTGTCTCCTCAGTCTGTTTTGCCTCCCCTAGGGTATGGTGGCCAGCTCCCCATATGGGCTCCAAACCCACTGACGAAAGCCTTCTTATCCCCAGAGGACACAAAGTAGTGCACTCATTTTCTGATCCTTAATCTCAAAGATGTCAGATGGGAGTAGGATGCACCCCCCAAAATGATATGGTTTTTTTTGAATGAATGAATAAACTAGAAAATTATGATACTCAGAACAAAGACCTCTGCAAGTTGCAGGATCCTTAAGCCCACCCCAACTCCCACCACCACTCCTCTGAAGTCACTCCTTCCCCTCTCCCTGGACCCCCTTTATCCAGGGCCTGATATTTTCCTAGGGATGAGACACTGCCCATGTATGTAGAGTGGTCAGTTTCACAACCTGGGATGAGGAGACTTTTTTTGCACAAGGATTTCCTTGCACATGAACTAGAGGAATCAGAAAGCCAGAGCCTGTCAGACATCTTCTCCCCAGGCCTGCCACCAGCAAGCCTTTCCCCATTCCCACTGGCTCGCCCATGCATGCATTCATTCATTCATTTGGTCAATAATCATACACTGTCTGTCTTGGGCCCAGAATTTTATGAGATGCTGCTGTCTTCAAGGGCCACTGAGTTTCCTTGAGGACATACTTTCTATTAATTTACTACAGCCTCTAACAGCTCTTAACTCAGAACAGTGTTATATACATTTGCTTGTCTTCCTACTCTTCCAGATGGAGAATCTGTTGAGCACAGAATCTTTATTTCTGAATAAATCTGGACTTTATTCAGTTCCATTCCCTCTGTAGTTTCAAAAACAGAATGGGTAGATGTGATGAAAAGATGAATTTTGTTGCTTAATTGATTAAGAGAGGAATGAAGAACTGTGTTTTAGCACCAGTGGGCAGAGACTTGTGGCTCAGGGTACCATTCTTCAGGCTTCAGACATCCCTTGAAGGAAACCACACACTGATCACTTGTGTAATGCTTTAGATGTCATCATCTAATAGTGGCTCATTCATTAATTGAATACTTAACGTGTTTTCTGTCTTGAGACAGGACTTTTACAGAATTCTGTTTCCATAGAGATGAGACAGGTGCCTGGAGGACACACATGTAAACAGTGCCCCGTAAACCAGTTTGTGGTGACCCCATGACTCATGGGTAGGTTCCTATGGAGCCGAGTCCTTGCATCTGTGTGTGCTCTTCCAGAGGGAGATCACATTTAGGGCAGAAGCTGTACTGGTTTTTATTCATCTACATATGCCCAGAAGCCCCACTGAATGCTCCCAGGATGGGTAGAGGCAAGGCAGTAAGTTAATGATCACTGACTAAAAGGATGAATGATGTCTGCCTTTGGACACACATGTGAAGAGGCCTGGGTCTCAGGATCCATTTGTTGGGCTGGAGAAGTCCTTTAAAGCAGGACACACACTGAGTCAAATGTGACATGGCCATGGATGTCATCACCTATCAATGCTTCAGAAATAGTACATTTACTAGGCCTGAGTGCATAGGCCTAAGGGAATGGAAATCAGATGAGACAAGTATGTGTCAGCAAGCCAGCCAAGGGCATAAAGCTCAGGTCACTGGCCAGGAAAGGGGATTCAAGGAGCAGCTAATCAGTGGCCAGGAGACATCATGAGGGATTGAGGATTCAGGATAGAGACAGTGATATGAGAGGCCATCAGAGATCGGAAGGGGTTGGTGACAGGCAAGTGACAAACTCTGCCACTCAGTCATGGGTTATTCCACTGGGCTTTGGTTTAAGACCACATTTGAAGATAGACAATACTCAGGTGTGAAAATCCGTATTTTTCCATTGACACATCTGAAATGAGATACAAGTAGACCTAATTAATGAAATGTTGATGTGTTCTACATTGAAACAAGCATTCTATTACTCAAAATGAAAGATAATCATCCCTACCTTGAAGGCTATCACAAGCCAATTTGAAGACAGATAAGTAAAGCACATGACTCCTCTGTTAGACAAGTCCTGGATGCTATTGGGGCTTAGGGGAGGGTATGCAACTCAGACCAGAGAGGAACTTGATACCTAGTGGATGATATGATGAGGATGAGGTCTTAGTGGTCATCAGAACTAGGATCCAAGACTTCACTGATGGATGGCAGATAAGGAAAGAGAATGGACCCAGCATAAGCATTGTCAATATTAGCCTAAGAAAGGGGAAAAGGGCATTCATCATTATTCAAAGAGAGAGAATTCTAAGGAAAACGTGATCACTATTATAAAATGCCCCAGTGAGTGTCCACTCCATTTGATGGTCTGTTAGAACATCAACAGTGACTTCAGAGTAGCTGATTTCACTGGATATGTGAGAACAGAAGTCATTATTTAATCTTTCTATTGGTGAATCAGCTTAAAGTTGCTAATAATTGAAAAGTGAAGGACAACTTTATGAGGAAGTAGAAAGGATAGAGGCAAGAAAATGATCATTTATTGAATCTTGCCCCGCAAACCAAAAGCTAAGAAAACCTTTAAATTGTATTAAGACAGTACCCAATTGAGTGTGGAACTGATTACAGGAGCTTTAGATATTCAGAAAGGAAGTGAATGATGTATGCTTAGTTATGAAGGTTGGGTCAGAGGGCCAGGGTCATTGATGGGAGTGGCCATTTCATGATGATGAGGCTGACATTAGTGATATAGATGAGCTTGATCTTGATGGTGCTGACAAAAGAACTGCACTCCATGAAATAAATGTGTTTCTGAGGGTTTTGTGTCACAGGAGAGCAGAAGTTACTGTCCTATCCTAAGCCATCTATTTACATGTATTAACTCACTTAACCCTTACAGCCCTCCTTTAACCATAACTATGTTAGCCCTCTTCAATAGATGAATACATTAAACACAGAGAAGTTAGTGACTTACTTCAAGATCGTACAACCCAGATTTTATTGAGATAATACCTTGTCTTTAATTCGTCAGTGTTACCCATGAAGGGCACCCCTGTGGCTCAGACTGTAAAGAATCTGCCTGCAATGCCAGAGACTAAGGATCAATCCCCGAGTCAGGAAGATCCCCTGGAGAAGGGAATGGCTACCCACTCCAGCATTCTTGTCTGGAGAATTCAATGGACAGAGGAGGCTGGTGGAATACAGTCCATGGGTTCCAATAATGTAATAAAATACCTAAAGTGACCTACTTAAATGTAAATAATCATTATTTTATAAAAATCATTCTTTGACTTTTGATGGGTGTCATTTAATTTAGTGATATCTCTACCATTCATTTGCCAGTGACCACCTAAGAAACACTGGGTCACAAGAAAGACATAAATCCAGGATGTCTTTAGGTTCTGAACTGGGCAGATAATGATACTATTCATTGAGTTAAAGTCAATGTAGAACAAGTCTGATGAATGGAAGGCTAGGAATGGATTTTCTACTGTAAACTTTGAATTTGGGATGCCAATGGAACTCTTCATTGGTGAAATCTAAAAGGTTGCCGAATGAACCAATTTGTAGCTCAGGAAAGAAGTATGTGTGTGCTCCATCGCTTCAGTCTCCTGCATTAATAGACAGGTTCTTTACCTCTAGGGCCACCTGAGAAACCCCCGGGAAACAGGTATGGACCTTATACATCGGCCCAGGAGCTGCGTGCTGTGTGCTAGGTCACTTGAGTCGTGTTCGACTCTTTGCGACCCTCTGGACTGTAGCCTGCCAGGCTCCTCTGTCCATGGGATTCTCCAGGCAAGAATACTGGAGTGGGTTGCCAGGCCCTCCTCCAGGGGATCTTCCCAATCCAGGGATCCACCCTCATTTCTAATGATTCGTGCATTGCAGGCAGATTCTTTACCACTGAGTCTAGGAGCTATGTTAACCAAAAATTATTTTTTGACACTTCCACAATATTCCATTGTTGATACTGGAAAGATGCCATTGGGCAAGATAACAAGGTTTGTACCTTGGTGAAGTTTACATTAAGGTGAGAAGAGAGAGGCACAAAAAAAGTAACGAAGTAAGAAACTATTGGTTGGTGATGAGTGATATGAAGGAAGTAAAGCAGAGTGATGTGCTTGAGTGACAAGGCAGCTATTTTAGGTTCAGGGGTCGATGAAGGGCTCTCTGAGAAGTGGCTTCTTAGCTATCAGTGTGATAATGTTAACTGATGTCACAGGAGTAGATAATATTGCTCAGGAGAGGTAGAGAGATAGAGAGGAGAGAGCAGGAAGGGAAGGCTCACAGATTGACAGGGATCTGACTGTGTTCTTACTGCATGAACTAGGACATATTATTTAACATTTCTGACTTCAATTTCCTTACTTATAAAATTAACAAGCAATCAAAACAATATGTTTTAAAGAGTCATGAGGATCAAATGAGAACATTATATAAGTTAATGAATATAATACACTTTTGGGAAAAACAGGACCTTAAGTGTGTAGAATTGGAGAAATCAGAATCCTTGAACCAAGACTTACTATTGTCATTGCTCACTTTATTTAGTTCACTGATTTGTCCATCTGTTCAATCATTCAATCATTCATTCATTTTAATAATATAAAAAAATGGGAAGCCCATCAAAAAGAGAGCTAAGATGTTGACAGTTATGTTACCTCTAACCACACATTTCTCCCCAGCACTCTTCACCATGCTCCTCCCCACCCAATGTACATATTAGTCCAAAAAAAAAGTTTTCATTCATACCTCATTTTCCTTTTTGTATAGTTAATTTTCAGCCATATATGTACAACGACCTAAAAGGATATATTTAAATTTTAAAATAGGGCATCATGCTGCATGTAATCTTTTAGGAATCGCTTTTGTCACTTCATCGTGTCTTGCTTCAGCTCATTCTTATAAGACATTGAGTCACAGGCCAAGTATGAATATCTCACAATGACTTGTACCTTCCATTTGATGAGCATTTGGCTTGCTTCCAGGTTTTTACTGTTGGGTATAATACTAGCAGTTTAATCACTTAATATGAACAGTTAGAGACATTATCATTGTGTCTATTAATTTAAAACTTAATGGAGTAATAGGAAGAACATTGGAGAAAGTTTAAGCATACTCAGCGGACTTCCAGGTGGCACTAGTCATAAAGAACCCGCCTGCCAATTCAGGAGATGTAGGAGACCTGGGTTTGGTCCCTGGGTTGGGAAGATCCCCTGGAGAAGGGAATGGAAACCCACTCCAGTATTCTTGCCTGGAGAATCCCATGGACAGAGGAACCTGGTGTGCTACAGTCCATAGGGTCACAAAGGGTCAGACACTGAAGTGACTTAGCACACATGAATACACAAAGCAGACCCACAGGAGGCGGATATCCTCAAATGGCATCTGTAGGCTTAGAGTGGGCCTCTCTGTACAGGAAAGGTCAGCAGAGGTCCTTCCAGGGACACCCTGTGGGTGTAGACCAGGTGACCTCCCCCAACTCCGGAGCCAGGCTTTCCCCAGGCAGGGCAGCGCTGAGCCACGTGTTGCCAACTCTGACCTGTGGGGTGCTGCTGCAACAATAAATGAGAGCTGAGGTGGGCTCAGTGGGGAAGGTTTTTTATTTTGTAACTCAGAAGAGGAGGCCAGAAATATTTAGGGAAAATGCAGATGTTTCCATGGGAAGATTTCAGCAGCTCAGTCTGCAGGGCACAGAGGGAGAGGATAGTGAGCAGCAGGCTGGGGCGGGCATTCAGCACTTTGATTCCAACTCTGCTTGTCACGAGTCCTTATGGGCGAGATCAGCAGCAGCAGCCCCCAGAGCAGCAGCCAGAGCCCTCAGACTCATGGCAGCAACTGGAGCCCCCAGAGTGCTGACCACTGCCACCACCACAGCAACCGGAGCTCTGGGGTCTGCGGCGGTGGGACCTGCGGCGCCTGTGGTGGCCCAGGCAGCAGCCCCCACACCCCGAGCTGCAGCAGCCCCCGGAGCTGGGGCCACAGCAGGGGGAGACTTGGGGAGGACATGGAGGTGGGCACTTGGGGGGACATTTGGGAGGAGGAAACTTGGGGGTGGGGCACTTGGGAGGGGGCTGGCACTGCTGCTGGCTTTGCTGCCAGGACATCTTGCAGAGGAAGTCAGTACACCTAGGGAGCAATGCAAAAAGCCATCAGCACACAAGTGACAAGCAGATACATCCTTTACCCTGGAGTTCATTGACTCCTCAGCCAAGACAAGCTACTTTGTGAGCAGGATCTGCAAACAGAATCTGAAAACTGACAGGAAGTGAAATGACTGCAGTAAAGCTCTCTTTCTCTTTCTATTTTTTCTGAAAGACACGGAACCATTTCCCTACATAGGGCCCAAAGTCAGCCCCATATTAGGCTTCCCAGCCACTTGGAAGCACTGCTGGCCATAGTTCAGAATCCTTCCCACAATGGATCCATCGTTCCTAAGCATATCCAGTGGATGCTTGTCATCTCTGAAAACCTTTATTGGATGAGGACAAGGAGGAAAGACACAGTCTTGGCAGTTTAACCCCATGTTCCTGCTGCTTCTCCTTCCTTCTTTTCTTCCTCTGCCCCACAGCCCACAGTGGAGGGCTTTTTGTTGCCCTCCTCACCAACCTTGAATATTCTCAGCTCTACAGTCTGCTTCTCACCAGATGCTTACTTGAGGATGGCCTGACAGGCTCTGTAGAGAGAGGCCTGGACCAGAGCATCTCTGCAGGTTGCTGACTCCCTCACTTTGTTCCCACTCCCCAGAGACCTTCCCCTCTCCCTCCTTCTTCTGCTCACCCCTTTTCAGTCCTGTCCCCAGAGCCTCCTTTTTGAGGCACTCACCTTGTCAGTGGAGGGGTGGGAACTGTCACCGACAGAGCTGAGAATTGAAGAGCCCAACACTGGAGCCCTTTTATCCTGGGCCTGGTGGCTCACCACGGGTGAGACTCAGCCTGGGGATGCAGAGCAGTCACTTTCACAATCTGGGGTGAGTGACTCCTCACATTCCCAGTGCCCGGGATCTAGAATCTCCCCACATAAGACCTAGAGGAATCCCGGAAGCCAGAGACTGCTAGACATGTGCTTCCCAGGTCTGCTGCCCGTCAGTCATTCCCCTCCATGCATTCATTCCTAATTAGGCCAGTAATCATGCAATGCATTGTCTATCTTGGGTCCAGAATTTTGCATGATATCAATGACATGGTGATGATGCAGTTTGCCTTCAGGAGCTGGTAGTCTTGGAGGATGAGTTTGTAAACAGTGAATTGTGAGTTGTGTGTCATACAATCTTGATCTTTTGTTCATGTTCCTCATAGCTCTGAGCTCAGTGTTATCCCGCAGTCTTTCTACCTGTCTATCTAAACTCAGAACCCTTTGAAAGCCATCCTTCTCTGTAGTATGTGTATGACACAGTATCTGGAACAATAAACTTTGGATGAAAATTAAATATCAGGAAAGAAGAAGGTAGATGTTTGTGAGACCCTGAGGCAGACTCAGGCAGTCAGCATGGCAACCTGTTGGCTTCCAGAATTCCTTGTAGCAAGATAGATTCCCAGGGAGATGTAGCATTATTTCCACTAATCCTGGATATTAGTTCCTGAGAAATATACTATTTGAGAGTATAATGGGAATAAGTATCTGTGACAGTAAAATCGAATAGGAAGAATGAGGATCAGGGGGAAATCTAGAGTGAGCATGAAAGTATTGTCCTTGAAGAGTCTGATGTCTCCTGGAAGGAAGTGGGCATACAGAAGGGATGGAGATGCCATCTCGGGAGAGGAGACTTGAGATGTGAAGGAGCCTGGGATTTCTAATAGGTTTTTGCTTCAAGGTTGAAGGTGAGGTCTGAATGTACTTGGGAACTAGAATAGCTACTTTTACCACTGGAGCATTGCATTCTTTATGTGATACTTATAAGGAAGATAAATAAAATAAGACATATGTGGAGTCCTTTAAGTTGACATTATTTGAGCATCTACTATCGAGCAAACTGCTGTGGATAGGGAGACATCTCTATCTAAACTTTGATGAGCCCACACTGTAGTCAGGGCAGTTTAAGAGAACAGAAGAAATCCTGTGATATGAATTTGCCAGGTTTAATAGGCATACATAGAGGAGCACTGCCTAACACAAACTGGATTGGTTCCTGGATAATTAAACCACATGAAGATGGGCAAGGAAATAAGGTCATTATGGGAAAGCACCACACGCACAATAAAAGGCTAGGCACAGAACTTTGGGAGTATTCCAACTTTTGATAGGCAAAGACAATGTAAACACTTAGGAATCTAAGAAAGAAAATTAAGATATCTAGTTGGAAAAATCATGAGAATGTCATGGCACTTTGGAAAAAACAGGGAAAGAATTTTTGAAACAGAAGATGCTGCCCACTGTGTGAACTGCTATAGACAGAATCCTGAGATTGGCAAGTTTAAGGGTATTGGTGGTATATAGGTCTTCTCTGGTGGGTCAGTGGTAAAGAATCTACCTGCAATGCAGGAGACATGGGTTCAATCCTTGGGCCAGGAAATTCCCCTAGAGAAGGAAGTGGCAACCCACTCCAGTATTCTTGCTTGGGAAATCCCATGGACAGAGGAACCTGGCAGGCTACAGTCCATGGGGTCTCAAAGAGTTGGACACAACTGAGTGACTGAGCAGGCATGCATGCACATGAGACCCACTGTACTGCATGGGCCCAGATGTATTAGTAGCTGTGGCTTGCTTCAACTAAGCTGGGACTATGTGCAGTTTCTAGAGGACTGGCTATAACGCCATCCCTTTGTCTCTTCCCAGCTGAAGAGGTAATAGTGTGTCATGAAACTAATTAAGATATCGAGTCCTGAAATAGATTGGGAGTTTGGGACTGACATGTACACACTACAATATTTAAAATAGATCTACCAGGGGCTTCCCTGGTGGTCCAGTGGTTGGGAGTCCTCCTGCCAATGCAGGGGACACGGGTTTCTCCCTGGTGCAGGAAGATCCCACATGCCAGAGGGTAACTAAACCCGTGCACCATGACTACTGAGTCCGAGTTCTAGAGCTCGAACCACAACTACTTAGCCCAAATGCCTAGAGACCGCTCAGCAACAAGAGAGGCCACCATGACTCAACAACAACAAAGGTAATGGTGGCTTCGGAAATAGTTTAATGGTGAGGATTGAAATGATTTTATAGTAGTTTTGAAAAGGAACACTATAGAATAAGCAGAGGTCATTATGTCAAGAAACTTAGACAGATGAGTAATGAAGTAGAAAAAATGGAAGGAAGGAACTACTATTTTAATATTATACATAGCAGTTGAGATAAGGTCATGAAACCAAATGGGCTATGAGACATGTGGTACTGATTCAAAGAACTATAGCTATCCAAAAGGAGGTGGCCTTGATTCACACTGGGATTTTTAAGAAAAAGTTGTTGAAAAGCTAATGTTAATTAATAAAAGTGATGATGATACTGACTCTAAGCATACCTCTGGTCATGAGAGGCTAGAGCTGATACTGCAAAAACAGAGGATTGACAAAAAGAGTGCCCTGATTAAGACAACTTGGAGGTGTCTCAGCCTATTAGTTTAAAAAGACAGTCTTAGAGTCAGAGACTTAAGCTGGAATCCCTACTTCTCCGTGCCATCTTAAGTGAGTTATATTTTTTAAGCTACAGTTTTGTTGTCTACAAAATAGCGTCACAGTTCTGCTCATCTGTATGAATAAAATTAACCCTGCCTGCAAAGCACTGAGCATAGTACCACACACATGGCTGGAGCTCAAAAAGTGGTAGCTACTACTACAACTTGGCTTACCTCGTGGCTCGGGGGTAAAGAATATGCCTGCCATTGCAGGAGATGCGGGTTCAATCTTTGGGTCAGGAAGACCCCCTGGAGAAGGAAATGGAAACCCACTCCAGTATTCTTGCCTGGGAAATCCCATGGACAGAGGAGCCTGGTGGGCTGTAGTCCGTGGGGTTGCAAAAGAGTCGGATATGACTTTGCGACTAAACAACTTCAACTACTGTGTGCTCAGTTGTTCAGTCATGTCCGACTCTTTGCAACCGCATGGACGATAGCCCTCCAGGCTCCTCTGTCCATGGAATTTTCCAGTCAAGAATACTGGAGTGAGTTGCCATTTCCTTCTCCAAGTGATCTTCCTGACCCAGGGATCGAACTCGGGTCTCTTGTGTCTCCTGCACTGGCAAGAGGATTCTTTATCATTGTGCCACTTGGGAAGCCTATAATAACTACTACTACTATTCTAATTAATGTGTTAGTTCAATATTTTGGTATTTTTTAAAATAGGTATTAGTCTTCCTAACATGATTTCCTTGGCTTATTGTCCTATTTTCCTTGTTAGACTCAACAAAGGCAGTAGGTGGAGACTTCTGAAGACAAAGATGGAAGAAGAATGAGGATTAGGTGTGTCTCATTCTACACCATTCAGGAAACCCATTATCTGTGCAAATGGTGTACTAGGTAATAGGGAGGATTCACTGAGGTTTGGAAACCGCCCTTATCTTCAGAGCTGGACTTTATCTAGAAGGCCCAACAGACAAGCACTCCACCAAGTTTAATGTGAGGCAAACAGAGATGATTATAGGCAAGGCTATATTATCTCTGGAACAGGTGTGACTATCTAGAGGCAGAGTCTAAGCAATGCAAATGAACAGAGGTGGAGACAGAAAAGGTAGGTATAAAAATATAGAGATCTCTATTGATAAGTATATGTGTAAGTGAGACACAAAGATTTGCAAATAAGGTGTATCTGGGAGTGAAAATCTTATATAGAATTACAGTAATGATATTATGAAAACAATGGAGAAGAAGTGGCAATATGAAGTGATTTGGGGTAAGAGGTGAACAACTCTTTGTATTTAACATGATTGCCAGAAGCATTGGATTTGGAAGTGGGCAAAATGGCTGAAGGGATTCAAAAGATACAGACTTCCATTTATAAAACAAGTATGCCATGGGGATGTGTGTGTGTGTGTGTGTGTGTGTATCAGAGGCACAACACAGTGATTCAGGCTGTAGAGTGAAGTATGCCCCATACACAAAGCATGCATGCACAGAGGCATACACACATACACACCAGTAGAAGTGCCACAATTGAGTCCCTATGTGCTGAGCAGATGTCCTGACTTGTGATGGCCACAGAGGATGACAGGTGAAGCATAAGCATGAGATCGGGGACATCATCCTCCTCCCCACAGGACAGGAAGGCTGCCTTGGACACTAACCACTTCTGGAGTGCTCCTCTCCAGCTATCCTGATATGCTGAGGACCTGGGATGACATGGTAAAGATCTTGATGGGTCTCTTACCCTGAATCTTAGAAGAATTCTATGCTTCTTTTCTGACTCATGACCCATTTTCATTTTTCAGTGATTATGACTTATGACATTATCCTACACCACTCTGAGGCTGATAATAAAGCATGAGTTATACACAGTGTGCAATTTACTGCATTTCTGGAATCTTCAGAGATTGCCAAGAAGAATTCTTTTTCCTGGCCTTTTCTGAATTAGAACTGAAGTTCAGCTTGGTTTTCTAATACCTTCCTTATATGCCTACTTTTTTAGCCCTTGTAGGACAACCTCCTTTCCCCTCACTCCCCGCCCCACCGCAGTCAGACAGCCACATCAGAGTACAGCTCAGTCATTTCCCCATTGCCATTACAGACACAAGGGACTCACTTTATTTCAGAGCTTGGTTATAAATGCCTTTGGTCTTTAAAAGAGCCTCTTACCCAGAATTCAGGACACTGTTTGCCACATGGGAGATATAATAGGAAAGGGGAAGAAGATGTCATGAATTAGATGAAAGACACAAAATAACCATCAAAGAGGGCCGATAGAGAGGGAGGGAACCCAACTGTTGAATGTCCACAGTGGCTCAGATAGTTTATATGCACTATTTAATTTAATTATCACAATAACACTACAAGGCTGGTAATATTCTCTCTATTTCACAAGCAAAGAAATTAAGACTTTAAAAAGTTCAATATCTTGTTGATGTTCACTTAACAGTAGAGATTAAAGAAAACATTCTACTCTAGGAGCATTTGTGTTCTTTCTACTCTACCACACTAGGGGAATCTGCTATGTGAGCTTTATCTGATACACTTTATCCTATAAAGGGTTTGGTATTCAGATTGTTGGAATTGGGAGGATAGTCGTCACTTGACTATTGTAGGGATTTTTGATTACTGATTATTGAATTAAATAATGGAAATATCTTATCAATGCCCAGCACACAGTAGATACTCAATGGTTTTTTTCTCCTACATCTGTGATTAACATAACAAATATTTTCATAGCTGTGTCATAAGGTGGCCCAAGCATACAAAAACAAGCCAAGTGTGTGAAACTGTGATCATTTGAAGATCAAAAGGATTGAAAATAAATATGGATCCTTTGTCTTACCTCTACTGGGAAAGTAGCTCAGGTCTTTAAAGATGCAGTGATTTCTGAGTTCATATCACTTAATGATGTGAAGGATGGAACTGCTGGAAACAAATATCCTCTTTGGGAAACTACATGATAATCCATATGTTTAATGAAGCATTTCTGTAAATGTACATTAGTTCAGTTCAGTTTAGTTCAGTCACTCAGTCATATATGACTCTGCGACCCCATGGACTATAGCATGCCAGACTTCCCTGTCCTTCACCAACTCCCGGAGTTTACTCAAACTCATGTCCATTTAGTTGGTTATGCCATCCAACCATCTCATCCTCTGTTGTCCCCTTCTCCTGCTGCCTTCAATCTTTCCCAGCATCAGGGTCTTTTCCAATGAGTCAGTTCTTCACATCAGGTGGCCA
The DNA here is from genome assembly GCF_023699985.2 of Odocoileus virginianus. Classification (NCBI taxonomy): domain Eukaryota; kingdom Metazoa; phylum Chordata; class Mammalia; order Artiodactyla; family Cervidae; genus Odocoileus; species Odocoileus virginianus. Next base: position 9,523,739 of record NC_069678.1, on the reverse strand, counting down.
AAGGATTGGGTTTTCAGCTTCAGCATTAGTCCTTCCAATGAATATTCAGGATTGATTTCCTTTAGGATGGGCTGGTTGGATCTCCTTGCAGTCCAAGGGACTCTCAAGAGTCTTCTCCAACACCACAGTTCAAAAGCATTAATTCTTTGATGCTCAGCTTTCTTTATAGTCCAACTCTTACATCCATACATGACTACTGGAAAAACCATAGCTTTGACTAGATGGACCTTTGTTGGCAAAGTAATGTTTCTGCTTTTTAACATGCTGTCTAGGTTGGTCATAACTTTTCTTCCAAGGAGCAAGCATCTTTTCATTTCATGCACATCACACAGTTAAAAATGTTATACTCATGGGGTAAAATTTTATAGTCAAATTAGTTTAGAATAATGAAGTTTTATAAAGTAAAACTGCTTCTGCTGCAAGACTTTTCAGATACTTTATGTAAACATAATGGTCATGAGGATCATTACAATGTCACATTTCATAAAATGTTGTTTCCTGGTTTATTTAAGTTCTGGAAATCTTTATTTACACTGAATTTTATGGTAATCGTGTTCTGAGGAACAGAATTCATTAATAAAAGACCTGGATCTAACCTTTGAAGTTCAATAATGGTGAGCTGTATTACTCAGATGAACTGTCCTAATAAAAACAACAAAAATGATGTAACACAATCTATATACTTATGTTCACATATGCATATATAATGTGATATAATATATACATCTGTACCTATACGGTAAGTTCCCTACTTGTGCATGCTTAGTCACTCAGTTGTGTCTGACTGTGACTGTATGGGCTGTAGCCTGCCAGGCTCCTCTGTCCATGGAATTCTCCAAGCAAGAATGCTGGAGTGGGTAGCCATTCCCTTCTCCAAGGGATCCTGACCCAGGTCTCCTGCATTGCAGGCAGATTCTTTACCATCTGAGCCACCAGTCCCCTACATAGGAATCTTGAATTTGCAAACTTTCAAAGATGCCAATATTTGTGCCAGCCTCTGCATGTCAGCTATACTTTACTACTTCACTTACAGTACTTTTCAAGATACTATACTGTAAGATTAAAAATATTTTACTTTTTGTGTTTGTTCTCTATGTACATGTTGTTTGTGGGAAAAGTATTATAAACTTGTTACGGTACAGTACTACATAGCTGATTGTGTTAGTTAGGTACCTAGGCTAACTTTGTAAGATTTATGAACAAATTGAACTTACGAACATGCTCTTAGAAGGGAACTCAGTTGTATGTAGGGGACTTACTCTATATTCCTTAATCACATTTGTATATATGGGTGCATGCACACACACGTGGTTTAGGAATATGAATTACCAGAAAAACTAAAGAGAAAATGAAAGAAAATAGGAACCAAAGAGATTAGCAGAGTAATAAAGCTACTTTCACCCTAAGGATAAAATTAACATATTCAGCATTTTCTTTTGGTGACCTAGCTTTGTGACAAAAGTCAGAGCCCAGCCCCTCTCGTGCCAGGGTGGGAGGTCTCACAGAGGACCCTCCTGGAGTTCCTGGGCTCTCTCAGGGGTAAGGCTGAGCAAGAAGGAAACCAGCTGCAAAGACTTGCTGCCATGCTCCAGGCACCTCCCCTCAGGAACTCTGTTAAGGATGGTCCTAGAACAGGACCCCTCTGGAGCCTGGAAAAAGCAAACGCAAATCATCTCTGGAGGGAGGCACATCGTAAGTTTTCAGTTGTTCCAACAGCTACATTTACAGGTAAGTGATGTTATAGTATGCCCTCCTTGGCCAAAGTGTTGTCAGTCTCCAGCCTAATTTTCATAATAAGCTTTTCATAGTTTGTTTTGACCTTAACCTCCTTCTCCAAGGTAATTGAAGCATTTTTCCTTTGTGTTGTACCTCCTTTGCCACATTTATAATTTTACTTTGGTTGTTTAAAGTGCTAACTCAGCCAAAAGTCTGGAAACCACTCAAAGGCAGAGATTGTGCCTTCTCCACTTCAGTGTCCCAGCACTTAGCACTGTTCCCTCTACCCAGCACCAAGAACAGAGACTGTATCCAACAGTGTTTATTCACTGAGTGGGTAAACCCTTCCTGAGGGTATGGAAACTGAAGAGGAGAGTTCCAGTGTGTGAGTAAGATAAGTAACTCCTGACATATGAGGCCACCACCTCTGCCTTGCCTTTTCAGAACTACCTTGGTTTCCTCCCAGGCCATAAGTCCCCAGCTGTGGGGACCTTTAGGAGAGTCGTGCTGGGAGGAAGGTGTATTCCAAATATCTTCTGCAATATGAACAGAACATGAGAATCAAGGGGATCAAGGAACAGAAGGATGAGGAAAGAGAATGACACAGAAAATGGAGGGACCCAAGGAGACAACAGGCTTCCCTGCTGACTCAGATGGTACAGTCTGCCTATAATGCAAGAGACCCAGGTTTGATCCCTAGGTTAGGAAGATCTCCTGGAGAAGGAAATTATTCCTTGCAAAAAGTATTCTTGCCTGGAGAATTCCATGGACAAAGGAGCCTGGTGGACTGCAGTCCATGGGGTGGCAAGGAGTCGGACATGACTGAGTGACTAGCACTTCACTTTGAAGGGGACAACAGCTGTCATGAAGACAAGAATGAGATCTCTGTGCAAAATACCTGTTTAGAAGTCTGCCTTACCACATACTAGTCATCTTGATTAAGTCCCTTAACCTCTCTGAAGCCCAGGCTCCTCACCTACTTCATCTGAGCAGTAATGATATTGAGGCAGGAGATAGATAGGCCCCAGGCTGAGGAGCTGTAGTCCATCCCTTTCAGACAGATACTCTAAAATAGCAGGAGGGAGAAGCTGAACACTGCCTAGATAAGAGATAAAAGCCCATATAGTCCTCATTCTCAAAGTCAAGGAGACCTTCCCAACTATGTATGTGCAGAAGGTACCTTTGAGGTCAAAAAGACAGGGGACACCACCCCATAGTAAGTGATGCCAACCTACACACTAGAATCCATCTTGGCTAAGAGATGTGTGTGCACCCAGGGAGGACCCTGAGATATACCAAATATGGACTCAGAACCAGACAAAGCAACATGATTGGCCAAAGAGAACCCAGAAGAAATGCTCCATAAGAGATTCAAGTGACCACAAGGGGGCACCTCTCCCTGCGCCCACAGGTTGTCTACCCTTTTTCCTCCTATTAAACACGTGACTTATTTCACTACTTTTCTTTATGTGGAAATTCATTTCTACAGAGCTGGTGGGCCAAGGTCTTGTCACTGGCCACTGGTTCCTAGTGGTCTAGTGGCGAGGATTCCATACTCATACTGCCATAGCCTGACTTCAGTCTGGCTGAGAAACTGAGATCCTACTTCAAGCCACAACAGGCAGAGCCCAGCCTGAGATCAACATCACTACTATTTTTAAACCAGCATTTATTAAATGAGGTTGAAATTGTTTTGTAATTTAAAAAGAGCCTGTACACTAGATTTTGTGTTGCAGTTTTATCACTACAAGTAATATTTAAAGGCGACCCAGAGGGTAAAGGAAGTATAGAGTGAACAAACAGAGGTTAAAGATTAAAGATGCTCTTTGATAGGAAGTAGATTTTCAATATAGTTCTAGAGTAGAGAGCAGAAGCACCCACTGGTTGAGAACAAGGGCTCTGAAGTCAGGCGGGGTTAAAATCTGAGTTACTGTTAATGTGACTCTGGCAAGTTATTTCATCCTAGGAGGTTCTCTACCTCTCTGCTAGAAAACATAGATAAAGATGTATCTACCTCTTAGGTAATAATGAGAATTAAATGAGCTCCAATCATTCTTCCAATAAATATGTATTAACTATTTGTCACATGCCAGACATTGTCCCTTGCACTGGGGATACAATGGTGACTAAGATATATTCTGCCTTCAGGTTGCTTCCAATCTATCAGGAAGGCAATGTGATAAAGGAATAAATATGTGATACAGTTTGTTGTTGTTCAGTTGCCAAGTGGTGTCCGACTCTTCACAACCCCATGGACTGTAGCACACCAGGCTTCCCTGTCCCTCACCAACTCCCAGAGTTTGCCCAAGTTCATTTCCATTGAATCGGTGATGCCATCCAAACTTCTCATCTTCTGTCACCCTTTTCTCCTTCTGTCTTCAGTCTGTCCCAGCATCAGGGTGTTTTCCAATGAGTCAGCTTTTCGCATCAGGTGGCCGAAGTATTGTAGCTTCAGCTTCAACATGAGTCCTTCCAAAGATAATTCAGGGTTGGTTTCCTTTAATGTGACACAGTAGTAGTAGTAAAATGGTGTAGGAGGAAAAATGAAGCAGAGTAGGAATGAAGAGATGGGGCAGGATGCTCCCTGAGTCTGGTGGTCAGCTATGTGGTGTATGGAGTGCTTAGCACTGAGACAGGTTCGTTGGACACTAGCCCACATTGAGCTTGACATTTTCTGTCTGAAATCCATAGATGCTATGCCTCTGAATCTTCTCTCCCATTCCCTGGGTAATCAGGCTGGATTCAAACAATACAGGACATTCCCATAGGACAGATGCATGCATTAGGAAGGTTCATTAATTCATTGACAAGAATATATTCAGTCCCACCCTATGCTAAGCTCTGGGGAGATCAAGTCAAATAGGAGTTAGTTCCCATCTCCTGTACAGTCCCCAGTCTAGGAAGTTAAGATAATCAGACTTCCCAACAGAGCATCCTTGTGGCTTGAACACAAGGGCTGACCATTGGGGTCTCTGAGATTATGAATCATTGCCTGCCTTTCTCAGCCGTTTGGTGCTAAACATACTCTCCTACCCCCTCTCTTTTCCCCTTTGGCCCAGCCCACTCCAGCACCTACTTGTCTCACACAGTCTACTTGCTAATCAGGTCACCAGCAACCATCAGCTGGGTGGAGATGCTTACACCATTGATGAGGAATGACATCTGATTGTGACATTTTCACCATCCAGCTTCCAACTGAAGACCTAGCTGAAATTCTCCCTTCTCGTCAAACACCAAGTATAGGAGAGGAGCTCTTCCCAGTTTTTCCAGGGGTTTGGTTCCATGTTCTATACTTGCTGTTCTCTTTAACTCATTCACAGTGAGTCCTCTAAATATACTTTAGGGACCAGGAGTCAAAAAATCTAAATTATTTTCCATGAAGAATGGCATATCAAGATTTTTTAAGTTATAAAAAATAGGTCATGGCAAAACTTTCAATTACCCTAAAAATATCCTGAAACTGAATATTCTGAACTTTTTATTTTATTTTTTAGCTGTGCCCTGGTGCATGTGGGATCCTAGTTCCCCAACCAGGAATTAAACCCATGCCCTCTGCATTGGAAGTGCTGAGTCGTAACTACTAGACCACCAAGGAAGTCCCTATTCTGAGCTTTTCTAACCCATCAGTTTTCGAGATGAGAGTGTCAGAATCATGCAATGAGAAAGTCCCTGTGCTGGGAAGCAAAGGCCACCCGATGTTGATACTTGAAGGCATCTCACTCAAGGCACTGCCCAAGTTGTCATTTGATAGCTGTGCAAACTAGACCTGGAGATGGGTAGCTACACAGGGCAGAGTATGTCCACATCCAGGTAAATTGATGCTACTAGGCAATTGTTTTAGATTATCTTTTATATGCTTTACATATATGAATTTCCTTCTGCAGAAAGAAATAAGCTTTAATAGAACCAAATCATACCACTTGAAATCTCCCAAGAGCTCCTCTGATTCCTCCACTGACACCATAAGTGGCAGGACTCACCGGGCCCTCCAGCCCCTTCTACCTCATCTTTCAGTCTCTCCCATTAGCTCCTTACCCTGGTTACTCTCCTTACTCCTGCAGAAGACTTGTTCAGGCTTTTGCCTCTTCCTGGTGAAGTCTTCCCTCACTGCTCTATAATTAACTCTACTCAACCTTGAGATCAAGCTCTACTTCCTCAGAGAAGTCTTTTCTGACCACCCTGACCAAGTAAAATCTGCATATCATATATGCTGTCAGGACACCTGGCCCTCCTTCGTCACAGCTGTGCATCTTTTCATTTATTTACTGGATTTCTAATTACTTATTCTTTCTCTCTGTTGTAAACCCCTACATAATAGAGATGGTGCCTGAAACAAAACTGATGTTCAATAACTATTTATGAGATGATGAATGAAAATCAGATGTAAAAGTGATTTCTAGACCTTCCAGACTGGTCAGGTTCATGAGAACTACTCAAATGCTGTTCTCTGGTCTCCTGAGACCAGTGCAAGAGGGGGTGTCCATGGCCATGTGTTGGTGTGTTGGTGAACTGCTCCTGGGTACTTGCCCTGGATGCCTTGAAAGTCTAGATTCCATCATTTGCAGCTTTTATTTACATGATCTTTTCTACACAGCCAACTAACACACAAGTACAGCCCTCCTGAAGGTTCTAGAGTTCTAGGAAGATATTTCTGTTCTACTCCATTTTATGCCTTCAAATTTAGCCCCATGTTTCATGGGGATTTGATTTTTGTTTACTTGTTTTCAGCATGAGTTTCATCTTTCTGAGGTCTAGGGAGTGGTTATACAGCCATGTTCACTGTGTAATATACTTATGATTTGTGTACTTGTCTATGTGTTATATTTCCATTTAAAACTTTAAAACACCTTTATTAAGACAATAGCAGAGACAGACTGAGAGAGACAGAGAGAGCCTAAAATATATACATAAGGGGGAAAAAGAGGATGGTTAACTAAGTCACCAGCCACAATGTTAGAAAACAAACAGCAAAAGTAATGGTAAGATACAATTTTATACACTAACCAAAATTGATGTTCAATATTAATTTCTTTTTTTTTCATTTATTTTTATTAGTTGGAGGCTAATTACTTTACAATATTGTAGTGATTTTTGCCATACATTGACATGAATCAGCCATGGATTTACATAAAACCAGGTAATCATAGAGCAATATACACATATTGTGATTCTATATAATAAAAGAAAATCTTTAAACAGATAATTGAGATTTATTAATACATGTATTTCTCCCTGCCTTTCCTTTGACTGGTACTCCCTACCAAAGAGAATTATGTTTGCCTTTTAAGCTTTGTGATCGCTTCTATCTTATTTATACAAGATCAATAGGACAGGGGAGAGAAAGAGTTATAACATCTGGAGAGAAAAGGAGAGCATTTTGTTCCTGGTCATTCCCTCTGAAATGGAGAATCCTGGAACTGGGCAAAAGACAGAGAAAACTAACAAAGGAACCAGAGAGACTGGAGTTACACAACTAGGACCAGACTTGAGTCAGGTCATGGAGGGGAGAGGAGGAGAAAAGGGGAAGAGAGATAAAAGAAGCCACAATTTTTGGATGTTGTAGAGCATTCAGTGGTGCTTAGTGAGAATATTCTGAGCAGCTGTAGAATATGGGACAATTGAAGAGGAGAGAAAAATGGGGATTTTAGAAGTAAGTTGTGGATTATGAAATAGATTGCCTACAGTATTTTACAGCAAGGAGATCAAATGAGTCAATCCTAAAGGAAATTAACCCTGAATATTCATTTGAAGGACTGATGCTGAAGCTGAAACTCCAATACTTTGGCCCCCTGATGCAAAGAACCAACACATTAGAAAAGATCCTGATGCTGGGAAAGATTGAAGGCAGGATGAGAAGGGACGACAGAGGATGAGATGGTTGGATGGCATCACCAATTCCATGGACATGAGTTTGAGTAAGCTCTGGGAGTTGGTGAAGGACAAGGAAGACTGGTGTGCTGCAGTCCATGGTTCACAAAGAGTCAGACACAACTGAGCAACTGAACAACAACAGTATTTTTTAGATACATCAATGCTGGACTGAGTTTTGGGAGATGCCATTCTCACAGAAACTAAGCCGCAGGGGACTCCAGGAGTTTTTCAGCTGTGTGTGGTTGATATATAACCAAAAGGTCTAAATGGACAGAATTCTAACTCAGCATGGACACCCATGGAAAAGGGTGTAGAATTAGAAGTCTAAAGATAATGCTTCATTTTTATCTGTATGTGTCTGTTAAAATGTTTATATAGCTCATGCAACTTAGTGATTTTTTAAACAATAAATGTAAAAAAGCATTATAGCATGTGTGCTTGGTCATATCCAACTCTTTTGCAACCCAGTGGGCTATAGCCTGCCAGGCTCCTCTGTCCATGGGATTTCCCAGGCAAGAATACTGGAATGGGATGCCATTTCCTTCTCCAGGAGAACTTCTCAACTCAGGGATCGGACCCATATCTCTTGCATCTCCTGCATTGCCAGGCAGATTCTTTACCAACTTTGCCACCTGGGGGAAAAGCATTAGATGCTTCTGTCAACTGCAGAACAAGCTGCACTCTGACCTCCCACACTGAGGTGCCACATGGTGGTACATGATCCTGTACATGTACACCTGGACAAGACTGCTCCCAGCTCTGAGCAGGCGTCCAGTGACTGGGCTGCAAGTTGATGGCATTTGAATAGAGGAATGGAATATGATTGTGGAGCCACGGGTGATTTCAATGTTTAAATGCAGCACAGGAGTCCAGACCACTTTCTGCCCCAGGGTGACTCAAAAGAGGTTGCTTAGAAACAAACACAAAATTCTCTGTTCTTGCAAAAACATCCATTTATGCATTCACCAAACACATCTCCAGGGCTCATGCACCAAGCCTTGCAGTATTGCTTTGAACATCACTTATCCCTCTACTTCTTTTAATGTGTGGGTTTATAGTCTCTAGTTACTAAAAAACAATTTATCCCAAGCCCTCCAGAGTTAGCAAAGCCACGGAGAAAAAGGTGCTAATGAGGAAGAGTGCCTGGCCTTAGGACCCAAACAACTGTCCACAAGGCTTATCTTCCTCTCTGAAACCTCCCACTCACTACCTGAGCTATCTCTCCAGTGCTGACAGGGAGATGTCTACCTGCTTCAGGGCAGCTTTAGCTTCTTCTCTCAACTCTTTACTCTATGGTGTCAGGAGGGCAAGCTTATCAGATGAGTAAACATAAACCATAAAACCCACCATGAGTTCAAGTCCACTCACACAGAAGCTGGGATATAACTGTGATGCTCCTGGGAAGTTCTGATTCCACAACCACTTCTCCATTCAGAATGACAAACTCTGAGTTTATGTCCAGTGGTCATGCTACCAGGACATCCTCATCAAGGCCATACCCTTTCCTCAGATTGATCAGAGGGCAAGAGAGAGGTGTCCTTTAGCCCCAAAATCTTCCGCCCCAGATCCTGATAACATGTGTGCTGCTAAGTTGCTTCAGTTGTGTCCAACTCTTTGTGACCCTATGGACCATAGCCCACCAGGCTCCTCTGTCCATGGGATTCTCCAGGCAAGAATGCTGGAGTGGGTTGCCATGCTCTTTCTCCAGGGTATCTTCCCAACCCAGGGATCAAGCCTGCGTCTCTTACATCTCCTGCATTAGCAGGCAGGTTCTTCACCACTAGCATCACCTGAGAAGCTTAACTTGCCTAGGGAAGTTTATTCCCAGCATCCTGGGAGGCAAAAGGGTCCCCAGGGGCCACCAGCCCAGCCTGCTTGTTCATGCCCTGCAGATGTTTCGTCTTGCTGAGAAACAAGGGTAGAGTGGGGAAGGTAGATGAGTTTCCGAGGGAAAAGTGTATATATGAACCAAATAAACAGGAAGTCACTGTGAACTGCATTCAAAGCTTTATTCTTGCCAGAGTTTGGGAGTTGCGCTAACTCTGGTAGGCTGCCTTAATAACAAAGCAAGGTAGGGAGGTGGAGCAATGAGATTTGAATACAGGGAGGGGAGCAGAAGCTGGGGAGTCTCCCAGAAGATAGAGCAGGGTGGTGAGTGCTGGAGCAGAGCTGTTCTGTATTTAACAGTCGCAGTCATCGTCACAATCACAGCATGCAGGACCTCGGGACCTCATGGGAATAATTCCTAGACAACAGCACCCAGAGCCACAGCATCCAGAGCTGCAGCACCCAGAACTGCAGCACCCAGAGTCACAGCATCCGGAATCCTCACAGCCACCTGACGATCCTGAGTTGCAGTCCTGGGGCCGTTGGATCCAGCGTCTCAGGGGACTCACCCCGAAGGTCCGGGGAGCCAGACAGCAGTAGCTGGTGGAACAGGGAGCAGAGCATGGATCAGGGACACAACATGAGGTGACTGAGCCTCTTACAGGAGCCTGAGCATAGTAGGTTTGGGAAGGAGCAGGGGTCTGAACATAGTATGTCTGGGTCTGGCAAGGGGCTGGGGATTTCACATAGGTCGTCTGGCATGGAGCAGGGCCCTTCACAAATGTCTGGCAGGGAGCTGGGTATTTCACATAGGTCGTCTGGCTTGGAGCTGGGCACTTCACGAGGGTCTGGCAAGGAGTTACACATTTCACATAGGTCTTCGTCTGGAACGGAGCTGGGTATTTCACATAGTTTTGAGTTGGACCCAGAGGTGGACATTTCACGTAGGTTTGAGTCAGACATGGACCTGGGCATTTCACAAAGGTTTGAGTTGGACATGGAGGTGAGCATTTCACGAAGGTTTGAGTCGGACATGGAGGTGGGCAATTTACAGAAGTACATTTGGTACCCTGCACAACCCCCAATCCCGAACCTTTCACGCAAGATGGAGGGAATTGTGTCTGTTTCTGCTGGTCACACATCTTTCTGTGGCTTTGCAAAATCTGAAAAGAAAGTTCTCATTAGATCTAAGAAGGCTTCCAAGGAAACCTGCAGCTTCCCCTTTGGATAAAGTGGCCTGTAAGTGGTAACCTTTTTGAGAAGGTCACAGGCACCAAGATCTGGAGTTAGGGCAGACTCAGAATCAGGAATCCTAGGCTCAGCTCTTGTGACTTTATCTGAGCTGGGTGCCTTTGCATCAGTCACTGCTCACCTGTGGTAATCTGTTTCCAAAATGGAAAATGAAGAGGAAGAGTTTGACAGAGAGATCTCCATGTTTCTACCCAACTCTTCAAGTGACTTGTTTCACCTACATCAACTTCTACATTATGAATTCACCTGGGAAATTATCATTTCCCAGCTGATTTCCCCTCCTCACCAAGTCCCCCACAAGAGGCTTCTCTTCTTCCTCCTGCCTGGCCAGCCAGGACCCAGGGATTCCAAATTCACATCACCAGAGGCTGAATCAACCTGAGTCTCAAGCTGATCCTAACAGAGGTAGGACAAATTTGAATAAGTTTCCACCTTTTGCTCTTTGGATCAGTGGTACTGTCCTTGCACCTCATTAATGGACCCAAGAGAGGATGGCACAGCTGAACTCGAAGAAGGAGAGGGTGGCAACCCAGTTCTCTGCAAAACCCTCTCACGCAGAACTAACAGCTGGTCCTCTCCTCTCACACTCCAGACTCTGAGCTTCCAGCCAGTGACTCCCCTTTGTGTCTCATCCTGACCACCCTCATCCCAAGAGCCAAGTGTCACCAAGGCTCTCCTTCTTTCTGTGTCACTGTCCCAGGCATAGACTTACCCTCTTTGCTGGTCGAGCAGGACTGGAAGAAGCCAGTGATCTGAGGAACTGGCTGTTGGGGACACCTTTTATAGGGTAGCAATGAAGCAATTTAATGGCATCTAAGTGAAGCATGAGATCACAAGGACGAGGCCTGGCATGGCATTGGCGAGATTCCTCCCCAGTATGCTTGGCCCATCATCAGAGGCAAGGCATGTCTCTGCTTGACATTGAATTTTCCTGAACACAAGATAAATGATTCCTATCACTTTCTTCATGAAACTAGTCAGTCTTCTCCTAAGGGTTATGAGAGATGAGATGCCTGGAAGAGCTGCCATTATGAAATGATTTCTATATCACATGAGTCTTCAAGGACTTGTTCAAGATGTAATTAGGGCCTCAATTCTTCACAAACTGTACTAAAAGCTACACAGAATCTTCCCAGCCTAAGTGATGTGTTTTTTCTGAGGGCTTCCATGGTGCTTCCTGCTGGCCTGAGTTGTTGGGCCCAAAGAGTTTGGCCCTGCAGGCTCTGCCTCAATGTGGCAGCAAAGCACCCCCCAAGAAATGGCTTGTTCTAGGCTGGCAGGTTATTCGAAGTTTCTTGAGGAAACTGGGTGTGTACTTGATGATCCCAGACCCCAGGCTCTATATCTAGGCTGCCTCTCCTCTCCTCCTCATGTGCTATAAACTCCCTCATCCTAGCCTTCCTGGACTTCACTATCAGGTCTAGATCCACAAGGACCTAGAACAGGGGGAATTTAATTGAATTCTTTTAATGTGCCAAAGAGTTCACAATGCATGTTCACTTATAGCTGGTCCTGTAACTGAAGCCCCCAAAGAGTAAGTTACTCCTTGTCACAAAGCAAATACCAGAGCAAGAGTTCAAACATAGGCAGTCTGCTTTCATAAGCCATGGTCTTTATCTCTACAACATATTGCCTCTTATTTCTGGACATAGTATAGTCCCTGAATCTCTAAAACCCCAGGTGGCACCAGTGGTAAAGAACCCACCTGCAAATGCAGGAGACTTAAGAGATGCAGGTTTGATCCTCAGGTTGGGAAGATCCCCTGGAGGAGAGCATGGCAACCCAGTCCAGTATTCTTGTCTGGAGAATCTCATGGACAGAGGAGCTTGGCAGGCTGAGTCCATAGGGTCACAAAGTGAAACAAGTTAGCACCAGCACCTGAATCTCTACCTCCATTCCCTTCCCAGTACAGTAGATATAGAGAGAGAGATGGGAATATATGTATTAAGCACTTATGTTCTTAATGTACTCAATGTACTGCATACTGTCCTGGCTTCTTCACCTGTGTTACTTCATTTGATCTTCACAATAACCCTTAAACATAGGCTACGCTAGCCCTGTCTTTTAATATATATTTATTTGGTTGCATGGAGTTTAGTTGCATCATGCAGGATCTTTCATGGGCTCCAGAGTGCATGGGCTCAGTAGTTGCAGTGAGCATGCTCAGTTGCCCTGCAGCCTGGTGGATCTTAGTTCCCCAGCCAGGGATTGAACCCACATCCCCTGCATTGGAAGATGGATCCTTAACCACCTGGGAAGTTCCTCTGCCCTGTTTTTAAAGAGAAGAATCTAAGATCCAAGGCCTAACCACTTCACCAAGGTCATGCCACTGGTAGGCAATGGAGCATCACTTGAATCCAAGCATGTTTCGTTTCAGAGTCACACTCTTCCCATCAGGCCATGCTGGGTTGCCCAGTGTAGATTACCTTAATCCTGAGACTAGCACTGGCTCCAAACTACCACTCCCCTAGATCAACCAGTCCAGGTCCCACCATGGGCCCTGAGGCCTCTAGGGTAAGAGGTGCTCCTGCATTTGTCCATTAAGGACCCTCAATTTCCCTAAGACCTGTAAGCTCATCAACACCCAGGCCTGACATTGTGCAAACAGAAGAGGAAAGAGATGATGTTTTTTTGAGGCCAGGTACTTCGCATGGGATAACTCATTAAATTTAGTTCCTACAATAAGTGTCTCAAATAAGTAAACAAACTTGCTCAAGCTCCCATAGCTAGAAGTAGTAGATGTAGAACCCCAGGTTTATATTTGAACCTGGGTTTATATTTCATTTTTTTTTTCCTACCACAACAAATTGTTCATACCACAGCAAATGTTTCAAGTGTTAAAATCCAAAATGCTTTATAACCTTTATTCCTTTAAGTCCTTTATTCCTTTAAGTGCTTTATTCCTTTAAGCGCTTTATTCCTTTAAGTCACTCAACAGACACATTCATTAAGCCCACTATCTTGTACATAGGATGGGACAGCTCAACTCTACAAGGAAGAAAACACTTTAAAAGTACAGCTATTTTAAGGCATTTTAGAGAGACACTTCCAGGTACAGGTAGAACTCAGCCCTGGTTCTGATTCTGCCACGGCAGTGTGATTCCACTGTGCCCTCCATCTCCGGACCTTTCCTTCTTCCACTCTGAAATAAAGAGCTAGATGAGGCCCCTTCTGACTATGATATCCTGTGATTATAAGGGCTTGTTCTAGAAAGGAAATATATCCACATCCTAGTGGTCCATGGAGTTATTCCCACTGGACCATAATCCCCATGTATTGGAGACTGTGGACATGTTCCCTGTATGTCACCTGCCTCAAGCACCGAACATAGGGAACTCTGACTAGATGAATGAATGAATGAATGGGGATGCTTTGCATGGACAGTGCAGTCTCAATCATCTTCTCCCCCTGTGTGGTGAGAGCCCATCCTGCTGTTAACCAGTCTTTCCATCTCATGTCATCTGTGAGCTCTGATTGGCAAATGTCCTGCTCTGTGGGGTCAGACTCTACTAATGGGCTTGACATGTTCAGGTAGCACTGACATCCCTGGTGAGAGATACTGTTTCCAGGTGCCACAGGTGGGTGGGTTGTGCCCCACCTATTCTATAGGTGGGAAGGCAAGGCAGAGTTGTCAGATGACTGAGTAAGTGCCAGGATGAGTCACAGGGCTATCCCTACAAGGCCCTGTTTATCTCTTTAGATACAAACTCATTGAATCAGAGACTTGGACTCAAGCAATAGTAGTCCAGTAAACTCACAGTGTAATAGGCAGAGAGAATTGTGAATTCACAGAATAACAGAATCACAGATTCAGAATTCTGGCATCTCTGAGGTGGAGAGTACTAACACAAGTCATAGGGTCTGGTCTTTGCCATAAACTGGGTCAGTACCTGCGTCATCGTCATCTGGCCTAGCTGTTCTTCTTAGGAAGATCTTCAGGTCTTTAGCATTCTCTGCAGTCCCACTGGTTAGCTCATTTCAGGATTTGCCACCTGGAGAATCAGCTAACGTATACTAGGTTATCTCTAGAGTTCTTTACAGCATTAGCTGTATGTGCTATAAGGTGTTTGAAGTTGTGCTCCTGAGTGTGTGAACAAAATCAAGATTTCAACCCCAACCAGGAAATCAGAGGGGGAAGTACCCAAGTTGACATGTTGTTCTCTGAGGACAGGGCCTGGATCTCCCCTCTTCTTGTGAGCTTTCTTTGATCAGGGTCTGTGGATGCTCTGAAGGTAAAAATCTGAGTCCTTCCTTTCCTGTGGAAAGAGGAAGTGAGAAGCCACCTCCCAGGAGGTGGAGAGCACAGGAACCTTGAAGTCCAGTGAAAAATGTCACTGCAATGTCTGAGAAGATAGTATGGGGGTCCCCTCCATTAGATCCCGTATCTGCATGAGTCTCTGTTCCAGACTCAGCTCTAAGATCCACTCCATCATTAGTCCAGTGACAACTGGGGGTCCCCCCCAGATGACTGGGAGATTATATTGTAGAGTCATGGAATTGAGGGCTAGTGAGGACATTTACAGGCATGGAGTTAACCCTCTATATTTTAACTGAGGTCTGCACAGAAGGAAAGAAACTTACTCAAGGCCACACATCCAGGTAAGAGAAGATCCTAGACAGGAATTTCTGAATCCCATCTAGGGCACATTCCAGTATGTGGTCACGGAGCAGCCCTGTTAAGGAAGCATCATCACCTGGCCTCTTTCTTGCCTCCCTCCCTGCCCTCAAAGCCACCAAGGCTATCATGAGAGAAACCAATTCAAGCCCCTAAGAAACATCCTCTACAGAACCAGAAGTGTTTTCACATATGTGGGAAAGGGTCACCCAGGATTCCCACTGTGTGAACCTATGGGTTGTTGAAAGATGAAAACCCCAGCCCACATGTCTCAGAGCCCCATGGGCCATTGTGTATATGTATCACAGCTTTCTTATCCATTCATCTGCCAGTGGACATCTAGGTTGCTTCCATGTCCTGGCTATTGTAAACAGTGCTGTGATGAACATTGAGGTACATGTGTCTCTTTCAATTCTGGTTTCCTTGGTGTATATGCCCAGCAGTGTGATTGCTGGGTTGTATGGCAGTTCTATTTCCAGTTTTTTAAGGAATCTCCACACTGTTCTCCATAGTGGCTGTACTAGTTTTCATTCCAACCAACAGTGTAAGAGGGTTCCCTTTTCTCTGCACCCTCTCCAGCATTTATTGTTCATAGGCTTTTTGATAGCAGCCATTCTGACCAGCGTGAGATGGTACCTCATCGTGGTTTTGATTTGCATTTCTCTGATAATGGGAAATGCTGGGCTGGAGGAAGCACAGGCTGGAATCAAGATTGCCAGGAGAAATATCAATAACCTCAGATATGCAGACGACGCCACCCTTATGGCAGAAAGTGAAGAACTAAAGAGCCTCTTGATGAAAGTGAAAGAGGAGAGTGAAAAAGTTGGCTTAAAGCTCAACATTCAGAAAACTAAGATCTTGGCATCTGGTCCCATCACTTCATGGCGAGTAGATGGGGAAACAGTGGCTGACTTTATTTTGGGGGGCTCCAAAATCACTGCAGATGGTGATTGCAGCCATGAAATGAAAAGATGCTTACTCCTTGGAAGGAAACTTATGACCAACCTAGGCAGCATATTAAAAAGCAGAGACGTTACTTTGTCAACAAAGGTCTGTCTAGTCAAGGCTATGGTTTGTCCAGTAGTCATGTATGGATGTGAGAGTTGGACTATAAAGAAAGCTGAGTGCCAAAGAATTGATGCTTTTGAACTGTGGTGTTGGAGAAGACTCTTGAGAGTCCCTTGAGAGACCCTTGAGAGTCTTGGATCTCCTGCAAGGAGATCCAATCAGTCCATCCTAAAGGAGATCAATCCTGTGTGTTCATGGGAAGGAGTGATGTTGAAGCTGAAACTCCAATACTTTGGCCACCTGACACGAAGAGCTGACTCATTTGAAAATACCCTGATGCTGGGAAAGATTGAGGGAAGAAGGAGAAGGGCTCAACAGATGAGATGGTTGGATGGCATCATCGACTCAATGGACATGGGTTTGGGTAGACTCTGGGAGTTGGTGATGGACAGGGAGGCCTTGCATGCTGCAGTTCATGGGGTCACAAAGAGTCGGACACAACTGAACAACTGAACTGAACTGAACTGATAATGAGTGATGTGGAGCATCTTTTCATGTGTTTGTTAGCCATCTGTATGTCTTCTTTGGAGAAATGTCTGTTTAGATCTTTGGCCCATTTTTTGATTGGGTTGTTTATTTTTCTATAACTGAGCTGCAGGAACTGCTTATATATATTTTTAGATTAATTCTTTGTCAGCTACTTCATTTGCTATTATTTTCTCCCATTCTGAGGGCTGTCTTTTCACCTTGCTTAGAGTTTCCTTCATTGTGCAAAAGCTTTTAAGTTTAATTAGGTGCCATTTGTTTATTTTTGCTTTTATTTCCATTACTCTGGGATGTGGATCATAGACGATCCTTCTGTGATTTATGTCCAAGAGTGTTTTGCCTATGTTTTCCTCTAGAAGTGTTATAGTCTCTGGTCTTACATTTAGATTTTTAATCCATTTTGAGTTTATTTTTTCGTATTTTGAGTATGGTGTTAGAAAGTGTTCTAGTTTCATTCTTTTACAAGTGGTTGACCAGTTTTTCCAGCACCACTTGTTAAAGAGATTGTCTTTTCTCCATTATATATTCTTGCCTCCTTTGTCAAAGATAAGGTGTCCATAGGTGCGTGGATTTATCTCTGGGCTTTCTATTTTGTTCCATTGATCTATATTTCTGTCTTTGTGCCAGTACCATACTGTCTTGATGACTGTAGCTTTGTAGTATAGTCTGAAGTCAGGCAGGTTGATTTCTCCCAGTTTCATTCTTCTTTCTCAAGAATGCTTTGGCTATTCGAGGTTTTTTGTATTTCCATACAAATTGTGAAATTATTTGTTCTAGTTCTCTGAAAAATACCGTTGGTAGCTTGATAGGGATTGAATTGAATCTATAGATTACTTTGGGTAGTATTTTCACTATATTGATTCTTCTGATCCAAGAACATGGTATATTTCTCTATCTATTTGTGTTATCTTTGATTTCTTTTATCAGTGTTTTCTAATTTTCTATGTATAGGTCTTTTGTTTCTTTAGGTAGATTTATTCCTAAGTATTTTATTCTTTTCATTGCAATGGTGAATGGAATTGTTTCCTTAATTTCTCTTTCTGTTTTCTCATTGTTAGTGTAAAGAAATGCAAGTGATTTCTGTGTGTTAATTTTATATCCTGCCACTTTACTATATTCATTGATTAGCTCTAGTAATTTTCTGGTAGAGTCTTTAAGGTTTTCTATGTAGAGGATCATGTCATCTGCAAACAGTAAGAATTTTACTTCTTCTTTTCCAACCTGGATTCCTTTTATTTCTTTTTCTTCTTTGACTGCTGTGGCTAAAACTTCCAAAACTTTGGTGAATAGTAGTGGTGACAGTGGGCACTCTTGCCTTGTTCCTGACTTTAGGGGAAATGTTATCAATTTTTCACCATTGAGGATAATGTTTGCTGTGGGTTTATCATATATGGCTTTTATTATGTTGAGGAATGTTCCTTCTATTCCTGCTTTCTGGAGGGTTTTTATCATAAATGGATATTTAATTTTGTCAAAGACTTTCTCTGCATCTACTGAGATAATCATATTTTTTTTTCTTTCAATTTGTTAATGTGGTGTATCACATTGATTGATTTGAATATTGAATAATGCTTGCATCCCTGGGATAAAGCCCACTTGGTCATGATATATGATATTTTTAGTATGTTGTTGGACTCTGTTTGCTAAAATTTTGTTAAGATTTTTGCATCTATGTTCATCAGTGATATTGGCCTGTACTTTTCTTTTTTGTGGCATCTTTGTCTGGTTTTGGCATTAGGGTGATAGTGGCCTCATAGAATGAGTTTGGAAGTTTACCTTCCTCTGAAATTTTCTGGAAGAGTTTGAATGGGATAGGTGTTAGCTCTTCTCTAAATTTTTGGTAGAATTCAGCTGTGAAGCCATCTGGTCTCAGGCTTTTGTTTGTTGAAAGATTTCTGATTATGGTTTCAATTTCCATGCTTGTGATGGGTCTGTTAAGATTTTCTATTTCTTCCTGGTTCAGTTTGGTATAATCGCTTTTAAAGGGGTTCACAGACTTGACCTCATGACTCCACCCCTTACTTCCCTGATCCCTCACATCTGGTCCCACTCACTCTCCCTCTCTCTCCCCCCGCCGCATGGATCTCTTTGCAGCTCATCTGACTCTTCAGGCACTCTGCTTTGGAGAACTTTGCTCTTACTTTTTTCTCTACTAAAAATGTTCTAACATTTTGGAGGTGACTAACATGTTTACTTCACATTCTTTAACTCTTTATTCAAATATGACTTTAGGGAAGCCTTTGCTGCTGATTCTGTTTAAAATGAAAACCCAGACCCACTGGCACTTCCTGCCTCTCTTCCAAGCTTAATTTTTCTCCTCAGAATTTAGAACTGTTTAATGCATTATCCATTTTACATATATAGTGTTTTCCATTTTCTCCCATCAAAATGTAAATGTATCACAAAAGAAATTTCATCTCCTTTGTTCACTGCTGTATCCACAATGTCTTACTCAGGTGCTTGACACACTCAAAACATACCTGCCGAATGAGCAAATAGTATGTATTTTCTTATTTATCTTATTTGTCATCTGTATTCCCATTTTAGAATATACTCAAGGAGGGTGAAATTTTTATCTGTTTTGTTCACATTTATATTAGAGTGACTGAGCATGCATGCATAAGTGACATATTGCATGCATGCATGTGTGCTCAGTCATGTCACTCTCTACCGAACCCCATAGACTGTAGCGCACCAGGCTCCTCTGTCCATGTAATTCTCCAGGCAAGAATACTGAAGTGCATTGTCATTTCCTACTCCAAGTAATTTTCTTGACCAAAGGATCAAACTTGCATCTCTGGTGTTTCCTGCATTGGCAGGCAGATTCTTTAATGCTGTGCCACTTGGGAATCCCCACGCATATTATTAAATCTTAAAACTGCTCTTGTAACATAGGTACCTACCTAATTAATATCTCTTGAATGTGCGAGCAAATACTACTGTGAAACAAAGAACATGCCTAACGTGAGCAAGTACTAACTGAATGTTGATAAGTTTTGCTAGTACAGCCGTCTTTTATCCCTCATCAGCTGTAACCTCAGTTGCATTCAGCCCTGAGCAAAAACAGTGAGGAAGATGGGTAGGGTTAAAAATAGGGATTGTCTTTTAATGCAGATAAATTATATCTCAGAAAAGCTGTAACCTCATCAAACAACACCTGGCCACATCAGCCACTGTGTGCCACACATTCTCAATCCCAATACATCATTTCAAGAAGTTCAGGATCAGAATTTCAAATAGTGTTATGAGATCCACCACAACAGTCCTTTTTTGGGTGAGTGGATGAAGATGTATGGTTTTGTTTCCTGTGCCCTACAGGGCAAGCCCAGCTGTTCAGCATGTCCTAGGACTCCAGACAGGAGTTTGGGTGGTGTTGCCCTGTCCCTGATGCTGCCATATCTTTGGCTAGCACCCAAGCAGCCCTTCTACTTCTTCAGTCTCTCTAAGGTTGGTGTGTGTTTTTTTTTTTTTTTTTTTGAGTTTGACTATTTATTCATTTATTTTCAATTTTATTGAGAAGCAATTGACATACATCACTGTGTATATTTAAGGCCCATAGCATGACAGTTTGATTTACATATACTGTAAAATGATTAGCACAATAGGTTCAGCTATCATCCATCTTCTCATATAGAAGCAATAAAAAGAAGAAAAAGAAGGAAAGATAAAGGGAAGAAGTTTCCTTGTGATGAGAACTCATGGGGTTCGCTCTTTTAACAACTTTCTATGTATTGAAAAGCAGTGTTAGCTATAGTCATCATATTGCACTTTGCACCCTTAGTTCTTGTGTGTCTTATTCCAAGACTTCTATAAAAAAAAGTCCCTGCATTAAACTCTTCTCTGTTTCAAATAGCCAGAGTGGTCTCTGTTCACATGACTGGACATTGACATCATGAAGCTTATATAATATAAATTACAGAATACAGTCTTCTTCAGGGAGAAAGTAAGAGGCATTTGGCAAATGAAAAGAAAGAAATATGTAATTTCAAGTGGTGGTAAATGCAAGAACAATAACAACAAACTCGGTTTATTTAAAAACAGGTTTCTCAGAAGACCTGAGTGTGCAAGCTATGCCTACCTCAGCTCTGCAGTGTTTCCTCTCAGTGAATTCGTTCAATGCCTCCTCCCCCTTGCATGACCACAAGCTAAAATGGGTCTACAATACCTAATCTGCCATATCCAGGACTTCTGCTTTAGAGGGAGCTCCAAACCAGCAGAACTCTGTAAAAAGGGACTCCCCAGCTCTAGGACAGAGTGGGTCTCTGTGTATAGGTTTCTTTTAAAACTAAAAGTCTGGGTTTCAACAGCACTTTATTTAACCAGACTTTGGTACATGCATGTCACAACTAGTGAGTATAGCCTTAAAGATCTGTACGTTTTCTCCATCAGTTCCCAGAGAAAGTTGTAACGATTCTGTTATCTTAATGAGAGAGAGATTGCTTTAAAGATGTATGTATGAGGCAATAGGTACAGTTTTATTCAAGTAAATAGGATCTTCTGTGCAAACTACTTCAGTGACATGGCTTATTTTTTATCACTAATATTTTTCCAGCCTTACTGAGATGTAATTGACATGTAACATTGTATAAGTTTAAGTTGTAAAGCTTGTTGATTTGATATAATTATGTATTGAAATGTGATTCCATCTTAGTGTTAGCTGACATCTCTATTATATTACATAATCGCCATTTTTTAGTGCTGAGAACATTTGATTTTTTTATTTTTAATTTTTTTTTAGTGTTTAGAACATTTTAGATTTATGCTCCATCAGCTTTCAAGTATATAGTACAGTATTGTCTACAACCACCATGTTGTGAGTTCAGTTCAGTTCAGTCACTCAGTCGTGTCCAATTCTTTGCGACTTCTCCTCCTGCCCTCAATCTTTCCCAGCATCAGGGTCATTTCAAATGAGTCAGCTCTTCACATCAGGTGGCCAAGGATTGGAGTTTCAGCTTCAACATCAGTCCTTCCCATTAACACACAGGATTGATCTCCTTTAGGATGGACTGGTTGGATCTCCTTGCAGTCCAAGGGACTCTCAAGAGTCTTCTCCAACACCACAGTTCAAAAGCATCAATTCTTCTAAAGTAGATCCCAGAATTTATTCCTATTCAGATTGGAAGTTTGTATTATGAACAATATCTCCCCATTTCTCCTACCCCGTGCTAATATTTTTTTTAAGTCAGACTCATCTTGGAATTCTAGGCAACCCTTCTTTATTGGCATTACATGAAACGGCAACATTTTAAACTCTCTTGAAGTTATGCATACATTAAACATGAATTCATTTAAGTTTAATTGGTTGTTTTTTTCTTCAGTAAATCTGACTTTCTATCTAGGGAAAAAAGATTGGGATTTAGGTAAAAGAGAAGAAAAGTGGAATAAAAACTACAAATAGGGAAAGGAATGCTTACAGTTGCAAAGCAAGGCTTTAGAATTTTTCCAACAATCTGAGAAATACAGATACTAACATGAGGCCAATAGAATACAAAATCCAAGGCATAACACGGATGGCTTTTGAGAGGCAAATTTTCCGTTTCTTTAACTGATGAGGATCCAGAAAGGAAAGATATGAGAGAAGAGGGTAAAATTTTAGGCTGCAGTAGGTCCTTTGTCCTTTCATTCTTATAGTGCCCTTCTTCAGTGTTTCTTGTGGTCTGGTCAAGGTCAGCAGCAGCCCCCAGGGCCGTCACAGCACCTGCAGCCCCCCGAGAACTCACATTCATAGCAGTAGGTGCTCTGGTGCCCAGGCTGGTGGAAGAGACGGGCTCTGCGTGGCTCAGGCAGCAGCCCCCACACCTGGGGCCACAGCAGGAAGAGACTGGAGATGGATAGGGAGCTGGACCCTGGAGTGGGCACTTTGGGGGATGCTTAGAGGTGGGACAATTTGGGGGCACTTTGGAGGGGGTTGGCATGGCTGCTGGTTCCACTGAGAGGACATCTTGGTGGGATTTGCACTTCTAGCAACATCTCCTCTGGAAAATAGATGCTTAATGATGACAAAGTTGCTACTTGTGTGAATGATATTCTAACAAGGACAAGGAAGATGACTAAATTTCAAACTTGCTTTCCCTCCCTTCAAAGACCAGGAACTAACTACCTTTGTGGTAACTGTGACTGCCAGCTCAGAATGCATAAGTTGAAATAGGGGTGGAAAAAAGAGTTTCCTGGCAAGTGCTTTTCTAGATATGTCCTCCTGTCACCCCACTAATACAATGTCCCAATCTCAAGGCATTCAAAACTCACTTGAGAGTCTCATGGAAACAGGGATAAAGTCACAGGTTACAGGGAACAGTTATCATAACAAACTCACCCCCATCTGGACCTTTAATCTGTGAGCAACTGTGCCCTGTGACTGTGAAAAATACTGACGAACCAACCTAAGCCCCTGCACTCAGAGTTCACAATTAAATTGGAGAGAGAAACACAAACACCGAAGTTAGATAGTAACCCTGATGTTCAACACAACAGAAAGAGTAGACTGGGCATGGCAGCAGCCAAATTCAAGAGTCAGAATATTTGTGTAGAACCCTAGTCTCAACTTAGAAACTTTCAAAACCTGATATGATCAATAAGAAGACAGTAAAACAAATAAATAAGTAAAACACTAAGTGCTTAAAGATAAAGGGGTATTATTAAAAAAGAAAATTGACAAAACAGAGAATTCAAAGGAACAATAAATATTTGGGCAAAATGTTTCTTTTACATCTTTCCTGACACCCAGGCTAACTTAGGTCCCCAATTTTTTCACCCATAACATGAGTTACTGTAACTGCTTGCTTAATCATCTGCCTTTCCTGGTAAACTATTGTAATAATGATATTGTTTGCATTATTTATAATGAAAAATATATTTTTCCTTTATTTATCATGTTTTGACATCTTAGGGACCACTGATGGGGAAAGACTGTCCCTCCCAGAGCTAGCTAATTCCACGTTTCATATGCACACCAACCAATCCCAAGTCTATGCCCCATCTCCTTTCTAACTCTCATACACCAAGACAGTATTTCTCTTGCCCTGAACCATCCCAGGGTCAGGCACCAGGCAACTGGAGACAGTCCCTATTCCCCAAAGCCTGCTGGAATTATTCAAACTAGCCAGTCTTAAACTGTTGCTCCTGTCCCGTGGAAAACACAGTAAGGGTTATGGTCTCTGTTTTCCCTTCCCTCCTGCTGCTGCCTCCAAAACCCGGTGCACCCCCATGTGGCCCTGCCTGGTGTGTTGCCTTCTCTTAGGAAATTAAAGTAATAAGTATTCCCAATTGCAAGAGCCCCTGCATGTTGTCACCTTTATAAATTAAGACTCAGGCACAGATCAACTAAAAGCTCCTGCTCACAACCAGGGTCTGTCTCAACAACAAAATTGTTGTTATTTGTGGTTCTTCTTCATAACTTCAATTGTTCCATGAAAATTGTAATTCTATGCTGTGCTTAGTCATTCAGTTGTGTCTGACTTTTTGTGACCCCATGGACTGTAACCCGACAAGCTCCTCTGTCCAGGGATTCTACAGGCAAGAGTACTGGAGTGGGTTGCCAAGCTCTCCTCCAGGGTATCTTCCCAACCCAGGGATCAAACCCATCAAACCGCTTTGCAGGCAGATTCTTTACAGTCTGAGCCCACCAGGGAAGCCTGAAAATTGCAATGTTCGTGTTCAAATGACAGGTTATTCTTTTCATCTTTGCTGCAACATTTGTCTCCTGTGTGTGTTTTAAAGAATGAACTTCAGTGTACTTTTTCACACTATTTAATGTCTTATGGTTTCTGTGTTTATGGCTTTTTGTTACACAGTTCTGCAAGTTGGATTTTCCTGGACCAACTTTTAGCAGGAAGTTTCTGTGGAAGCCATAGAGGTGGGGCTGGACCTGCTTTAACTTTCCATGTTTCTCTGCTCAAGGGCTCCCCCTTCTGTTACAATGAAAGACTAAACGACTAAGCATGGGTAGCTGTTTCACCTGGACTCTCAGGATCTGATCTAGTTCAGGGAAGGTCTAAAGCCAGCCCTGAGACCCCCAAACACTCCTCAGCTCCATGTTGCCACTGGCCTCGGCTACCAGGGGACCTGCCTCTGCATTCCAGTCCCTTTGCTAGGCTGTTGCTTCCAGAGATCTGCCACTGGAAGATCTCATGGCAGAGATCTTCTGCCATGAGCAATTTAGTGATCTGCAGACACCCCCCAATTTCATCTTAGTCCTATTCGTGGCTGTTCCCACCCAGGGTGGAGCTCTCTCCTGGGAGTGAGTATCACTGGGAGTGATAATCAGCAGATTATCCTGAGGCTTGCCATTGCCAGGCTGCTCTGACCTTGCTGTTCCCCATAGTTCCACCCACAGCCGTGCAGGCCACACCCTCACATCATTCAGAGGCTGTAGGTTTTCTCTGTATCCCAGATCCACCGAACATGTAGGGATATATATAGTATATACGTCTCTGTGTGTATGTATCTACTCATATGCATCCTGTGCTCCTTTTTGCTTTGTATGACTTCCTGGAGGAAGACTAGTTAAGATGTGAAACTAAGCTTCTATCATGTTTTACAGTAATCAAAACTGCCTGTTGTATAAAATCAGTGAACAGAGCAACATAAAATATTGCTTTCATCTTAAAATCAAAGATACATAAAAGTGTAAACAGAGGAAGAATGTTAATGCCTAGAGCCAACAGTGGCCATGCATTGCGGATTATATTTTCCAGTCCACATATGTTCCAAGTTTCCACAAAAAGCATCTTTTCTTTTTTATAATAAAACAAAATTAATATTTACATTTAGACACACACACACACACACACACACACACGAGGTTTCTCTGATAAGGGAAGAGGAGATTGGGCAGGGAAATGCCTGCAGGAGAGGGGCCTGTCTTTTGGTCATTTCCCTCATCCAGGTGACAGAAGTGCAGAAGTGAGAGGACTCCAGGGCTGACGGTCACAAGATTTTTCTGTCCTTACAGTTCTTTCTAATCTTCCTGACTCTAAATCCCAATCCTCTAGATGAAAGTTTCTGTTTTACATAGCTTTTCATTGACCCTGGCTTTATCAGTGTTAGGTAGTTAGAATAGGAAAAAGGAGTCCAGAATGGCGGTGGCTAAAAGACAAGGAAAAGGCCTGCAAAAATAGAACAAAGGAAGGTCCGAGGACCGGAGTGAGGACCTCAGGTAGAACAAACAGCACTCCTGGTAGCCCAATACATACGGCAAGCCTAGGGAGAGGGAAAAAACATATAAAAAGAGGAGTCAAAGGGCCAGGGTCCTCTCTCTCTCCCGAGTGCACGCACTCTTTCTCTCTTTCTCTCTCACTCTTCTCTTTATGTCCTTTGAGTCAGCATGCCCTCATGCCTCGAGGATGTATTTTCCTTTATTTTCTAAATAAAACTGGTCTGTCCAAGAACCATAACATGGACTGTCCGAGAGCTGTGACACACCAAGGACTTTAATGTCCGTTGCTTCAAATCTTTGTTGTGACGAGACAGAACCGAGGTGATTACACTCCCCTGACATCAGGGACATACTATCCTCTGCCTTCAGCCTGGTTCTCCCTATTCCCCTGGTGCCTCTGTGCCTCTCTGTCTCCTTCCCCAGGCATCCTGGTGGGTATTTCCTTTCCTCTTTCACCTCACTGTCATAGCTCCTGAGACCTCCTCCCACCCGCCTAGGCCAGTGCTTTGGTCTTGATCTCTGATCATGAGTTTTCTTCCCCATCACAAGATCCTGCTTCCTTTCTCTTTTCATACTTTTGGAACAATTATCTGGTGAATATTTTAAAGCAATGACGGATTTCAATCAGTCCATGGATTTCAATCAGTCTAACTGTCTAAACCTTAAAAACTACCATGGAAGACATTAATATAGAGAAATCAAGCTAATTTTCAACTAGCAATCATATAAAACACAAATATTTTTTATGAACAACCCACCTAGAACTAATATGGTGAGCAAAAATTTGGCTTTTGGAAAACTGGCATTGGGTGACTTTATTTCCCTAAAAAAAGAAATAATGTGATGCCCCAGAGAGAGCTTGAGGGACTCAGATGTTTTGAGTTCTCATTACCAAAGCTTTAATTTAGATCTCTTAAATTATCTCCAGAGCAGATAGTTTCAGTTCAAGGTGAATGAGAAGGACCATAAAATATGCCAGAGGCTCCCTGCCTCTTTAGGAGGTGGTCTTCTTTCTCATTTCCCCATGCCTCATTACCCAGAGAGCTGGTTAGAGATGGGATGAAGGAAGAGAAATTACCTACTCGTTCTTCATGGTCCAACTGAGAAATGAAGAAGCTCCCCTATGAGTGACAGGACAGGCCCAGAACAGCTCTGTTCCTCTAGGCAGAGGCAGAGGCAGACCATGAGGAGGAACACAGCAGTGTGACTCTGGGTCCACGGGGAGCCCAAGATGGAGCGTGATGCCCAGAAGCAGTGCACTGTGGTCCTCTTGACAGTCGCTCTGCCTGGAACAGGGGACTCTCATCTGCCAGCAGAACATCACTACTGAGATTCCATCAACCCTCCATGCAGTCCAAACTTTTTCCAGATACATCTAGCCTATGCTGCTATCTCTCTATTAATGTTTTTCAATTAGCTCTCATGGAAATATTGAATAAAGTCTGAAAGCTAAAAGAATGTGAGAAACCATTTCTTCTGCTTTTGGAACTGGATATAAAGAAGGTATGGTCTATCCCTTGTTGAGCTTTTGTGTTTAAGCCCTGACATGTGCATGCCAGGAATTCAGGGGAGAGAGGGTATGTGCTGTGTGTTCTCTCCAGACTTGTAGGGTGCTTGGTGTACTGACACAGAGGGAAAACTCTCAGGGCCTGGCAACCCTTCCTCAGGAAGCAGGATGCAGACAGAGGTTATAGACCCCTTTACAGATGCTGATTTTCCCCACCCAAAAAAGTTGATAAGCACATACCAGACATTCCAAAGTGTTTGTAAATGGAAATAACTGCAGGGTACTATGTTACTTCTGAATTTCTTTCTGGAATGGATAACTCTGCAGGGTACTATGTTACTACTGAATTTCTTTCTGGAATGGCTGGATTTAATTCTGATAACAATTGGAACAAACCTAATTTGCAACAGCATTCTTTCCTTTATATGGCAAGCTTCTCCTTCCAGGTCCCCCAGCCTCTCTCCTTTGGTGCCTCGCCAGGTCCCACCTCTTCCTGCTTGCAGCCTCCTGCGTGAGGCTCCTGCTCTCACATCACCTTCACCCTGGCTCACTCCTAACTGTAGACTCATCTTTGAGGAGTTGACATGAATGACAAGGTTGTCCTGGGTTTGCCTTCAGGGGATGCAGGGATTCCAGGATGAGCCACTACGGCTCTGACAGGAGCAGATGGTCCTTGCACAACCTATATGTGCCAAGTCACTGTTGGCATTCCCCAGCCTCCTCGCTGTCTCCACCAAGGAGGCCTTGGGAATGACTGGAATTCCTCTAGGACCAGCATGTAGGTTGAGCTACAGAGCATTTAGAAGAGGAGATTCTTAGATCTTGGGATCAGGAGCTTTTTGCTCAGGTCACTGTTATGTTAAGAAATCAAAGGCTCCTGGGGAAATGTCTTTCTGCCCAGAGGCCCAGCCACATCTCTGCTTTGAGCCCCCACAACTCCAAAGTTATCCTCTCAGCTTCTTCCCTGTCTCTGCTCTGCTCAGCGCTGCATCTGGAGCTGTAAGACTCTGAGTCCATCTTCTGCCGCCCCTGGGAAGCTGCAGGGCCAGGCGTCTCTGTACCTGAGAGCAGGGAGCAGTGATGGGGGGAGGAAGGAAGGAAGAAAACTTTGTAGTTTTCCTTATCCCCACACCAGACTCTTGGCTGTTTTTGGTAATAGAGATGTTCTAAACTAAAGGAAGAAGAGGGACTGACTATTGAGGGCAGCTAGCAGTTTCAAGCACAGTATGACTCTGTAGGAAACAGTAGTTGGACCTCTGGGTATCTAGATGCAGCATGTACTGGGTATGTGGTGTTACAATTGACAGGATCACCCCTGTGACCTTCACCAATCCGCTTCGCTAAATGACCCCTGCTTATGTTTGAAATTGGATGTTCTATAAATATGGGTAGAAAACCGGGCTCGGGGCTCTCAGCCTGTGCGCCACTGCGTTGGACACAGCGGGGGCCCTAGCTCGAGCTAGCAATAAACTCCCTTCTTGCGTTTTGCATTGTCTCTTGGTAGCTTTCTCTCTTCCCGCTCGGGGATTCGGACATCGGGCATAACATTCACCACAAAAAGTGAGGAAACTCATACCTGTAATGCCACCTCCCTGGATCCAGATGTGAGGAGGTGCCAATGACACAGGTGAGGTAGAAACATCAATTTGGCAATCACCTTGGGAGTTCCCAAAAGCTTTTCTTGTGGTTCAGCTGGCAAAGAATCTGCCTGCAATGCAGGAGACCTGGGTTTGATCCCTGGGTTGGAAAGATCCCCTGGAGAAGAGAAAGGCTACTCACTCCAGTATTCTGGCCTGGAGAATTCCATGGACTATATAGTCCATGAGGTCTCAAAGAATCAGAAATGACTGAGCGACTCACTTGGGAGTTCCCAAAGGTATGGCTTTGGTTGGGGTGTGCACTCTATTTAGGGACTTCCTGAGGGGAAACTACTGATTTGGCCTTATCTATAATTGAGGAAAACTGTGAAAATGTCTAAAAGTGGAGCTTTAAGACAGCTCAGTGATGGAGCTCACTAAACTGGTGGTTGCCTTTTGCCACAGATCTTCTCTTCTTTGTGTCTGAGACCCAGACATGGTGACTGGAGACCAGCAGCCTGTGTTCTGACAGTGTTGTAGACGGAAGCCAGAACTAAGGATGGAGAAGGGGCAGGGGGAAAGGGGCCCAGATCCTTGAGGACATCATGGAGCTACCAAGTCGCCCTGAGCTAATCCCTGCAGATGTTCAGGATGTGAAACAACAAATTCAGTCCTCTAGTTTACTTAAGCACTGTTAATTTCAGCCAAACTGAATTCAAGCCAAACTGAATTTCTAACACAGACACATACACAACAAAAGCAAGGTATGATACAAATACATGCCAGAGCTTGTTACCGAGTCCAAGCTAGCTCTGCTTGCAGCATGGTAGGTTAACAAATTGGAGACAAGATGTTGAGGCAAGGAATATGACTTTATTCGGCAAGCCAGCAGACTGTGTCTCAAAATAACCATCTTTTGGGGTCTGGATGCCAGTATCCAGAATGGTGGGGGGAGGTGAGGAAGTAAAGTAAAAAAGACAATTAATCCTGCAAATTTCTCCTGGAATGGCCAACCCAGAGTGGGGGTGTATTAATTTCTTCTTTCTGTAGATATCCACAAGGTCCTGAACAAAGGCACTTTGGTTTAACATTCAGGCAAAGAGGCAGGATTCCCCGAGGCAGGCTGTTCTGTATAAACAGTGTATATAAACAGGAGCTTCTCATCACAAAAGGAGACCAAGAAGTTCCAGGTAAGCCTGGAAAAGAAAAGGCAGTTGCTGTCACTTAAAGAAAGAAGTTTCTGTAAGTGAACCTGAGTATCCAACTCCTTTTAGACCTTCCCTGACCTCAGACTAATTGAGATTCCTTGTGAAGAACATATTATATGCCATCCTTATTGTAACTAATTAATATTGCTTCATTTGCTGGTCTAAAAGCTTCAATTCAATCCACAATGAATCCTCATATGAGGTTTCCAGGGCATATTTGATTAGTAAATAAAGCATTAAAGAGAGATTTTTATGGTGATTACAGGAAGAGCGTATTTAGAAAGCAAGTTATGCCAATTAGATGTTGACTTAAGCTTGTTGATGCTGCAGCTACTGATGGAGCTACTGATGGTGATGTTGGCAATGGTGATATTGGGGAGAGTAGTGACCAAATGTGAATCAGCCTCTAGACTAATCGGCCTCTTAGCCAAGCCTGCTCTTGCTTCCATGGGTGTTGCTATCACCTGGTGGTGGTAAAAGGAATATTCATGGACTGTCAGAGCCTTGGCAGTTGTACCATCTCCTCCTTTCCTCATATACCTTGAATAAGATGTCGGTGTTTGTGTATCTATCCTCTTAATGTTGGACATTTAGACAGTAACTGATTTTTCCTTTACAGTTGATTTCCAACTGTAACTGAGCTGTTGAACTTCTTTAAAGAGTGTTCTTGTGTGCACATGTAAATGTTTGACTACTTAACAAATTCTTAAATTGTTGAGACAGATAGTATGCCATTTTTTTGTTGTAATAGTAATGGAAATTTTACCCACAATGACTATATGACAATTGACGCTCCACCATAGTCTACAGTAATATCTCTATCAAACTCAGTATTTAATATTATAAAACTATTGCATTTCATATTTGCCAAAATGATATTAAACCTTTTTTATTAAAATTATAGTTCTCCAAATAACTATAAGCTTTGACATCTCATTTTGCACTTATTTACTGTATGAATTTTTTTCTGTTGTGAAGGGCCTGCCCATTCACCTATTCAGCTCCTTCTTTTTTCAAAGATAAATATTATTCCATTGCATGTGTATACCACATTTCCTTTATCTTTTTATTTGTCAATGGACTTTTAGATATTATTAGTTTCCATATCTTGGCTATTGGTAACAATGCTGTAGTGAAAAGGGGGTACAGATATCTCTTCAAGAACCTGAT
Organism: Odocoileus virginianus; assembly: GCF_023699985.2. NCBI lineage: Eukaryota > Metazoa > Chordata > Mammalia > Artiodactyla > Cervidae > Odocoileus > Odocoileus virginianus. Next base: position 9,492,289 of record NC_069678.1, on the reverse strand, counting down.
TTCAATTTTTTTGGCTATACACCCAGATTGTTGGATCATATGGTAGTTCTTATCACCATCAAAACCCCAATGGCACTTTTACAGAATTAGAAAAACAGCTATTAGGATGGCTTCCACAAACTTTTTTTTTTTTTTTTTTAAGATAAGCTTTGGAGAGGGTGTAATAAAACAGGAACTCATATATTCTTGGTGGGGGTATAAAATGGTGTACTCACTGTGGAAAAATGATTCCTCAACAGTTAAAAATAGAATGACTATGAGCATTCTTATCCAAGTTTTCATGTGGATGTATGTTTTCATGTCCCTTGGAGACAAATCCAGGAGTGGAATTGCAAGACAATATGGCAACTCCATGTTTCATATTTGGAAGAACTATCAAATTGTTTCCCAAAGCGGTTGCATCATTTTATATCCATACCAGCAATGGGTTCCAATTTATTCACAACTTTGTAAACCCTTGCTATTTTCTGTCTTTTTTTATTATAGTCATCCAAGTAGGTGTGAAGTGGAGTCCCGTTCTGGTTTTGATTTGCATTACTCCACAGCTAATTATGCTGGGTGTCTTCATGTGCCATTGTGAACTTATGTATTTTCTGGGAGAGATGCCTATTCGGAGCCTTTGTCCACTTTTAATTGGGTTATATGTCCTTTCCCTTATTGAGTTGTTGAGTTCTTCATATACTCTGCATGCGTGCGTGCTGAGTTGTTTCAGTCATGTCCAAATCTTTGTGACCCTATGGACTGTAGCCAACCAGGCTCCTCTGTCCACGGGATTCTCCAGGCAAGAATATTGGAGTGGGTTGCCATGCCCTCCTCCAGGGGATCTTCCTGACCCAGGGATCAAACAAGCATCTCTTAACATCTCCTGTTTTAGCAGATAGGTCCTTTACCACTAGCACCACCTGGGAAGACTTTATTGTCTGTATACAATCTCTTAAATCAGATTTATGATTTACAAATACTTCTTCCCATCCTGTGAATTATATTTACTGTTTCCTGACAGTGTCTTTTGAAGTATAAAAGTATTACATTTTGATGATTCAATTTGCCTGAAGCTTAGCTATGAGCCAGGTGGCAGAAATGAAAATGGGCCTAGCCCAGATCCTAGTTTTATACCCTGTGACCCTCAGGCCATTCTGTCTCTCTTAGCCATGGACTGAGCCAGAGGGACTGGGCAGGATCAGACTTCAGTACCCCTCAGCCTAGATTATTTAAACATTTATGTAAGATTTGCTTCAAGGAGAGGCTGAGACATAAATGAAGACAAGGATGAGGCAGACTCACCCCCCCCAGAAGGTAGTTGAGTGACAACGAGTTATCATTTAGGCTTGTCCCTCTGGGGTACCAAATCTCAGGCCAAGCATTTTATTTTATTTTATTTTTAATTGCTAGAAAGTCATTTTACAATTTTGTGTTGGTTTCTGCTGTACAACAACATGAATCAGCCAGTGGTGGGGAAGGGGAGGCAAGCTCTTGTCCTTGCCTCCTGAGCCTACCTCCCCTTCGCCCATTCCATTCCTCTAGGCCATCTGTAGTGAGGTGGGTGAAGCTAGAGCCTCTTATACAGAGTGAAGTATAAGACTAGAAAAATTAAAACAAGTATCATATATTAATGCATAAATGTGGAATCTAGAAAAATGGTACTGATGGTCCTAGTAGAGAACGAACTTATGGACACAGCAGGGCAAGGCGAAGGTGGGATAAATTGAGAAAGTGGCCTTGACATATACACACTGTCATGTGCAAAATAGATAGTGGGAAGTTGCTAAATAACACAGGGAGCCCACCCTGTCACTCTCTGACACCATTTTAAATCAAATGGAAGGAGTTCTGTTAAATACACCTTTCTCCATCTACTCAAATTCCAAATAATTTTCAAATGTGGTTGTCATGGTATGCAGAAAAATTAAAATAATTTACATGTAGCATGATGGATTAAACTGACCAGTCTGCTGGTGGCCTAAAATGCTCAGCCCAGGGATCCCCAGGTTCTTCCGGTGACTTCTTGGGCTAAGAGGACCCAGGGCTCACAGTCCATGATTGCCCAGGGCAATCCCATTGAGAAGCTCTATTAAGCAATCACTCTTCTACGATTACCTTTCTGGAAAATTCTGGTCGTTTAACCCTTTATCAGACTCCATTCTTACCAAGGCATCCTATGTCTGTGTGTTGCAAGGACGCTGAGCTGTAGGGGACTTCAAGAGAATGGGATGGAAAATGTTGAGGGCATCTTGTAAGTAGGCAACAGAGCTTTCTTGTCGTGAGAAGGGAAGTAGGAAAGGGTCAGGATCCAGTAAAAACCTTGGGTGATCAAAACGACCAGGACACGTCACAGGTCTTCAGAACCCCACAAAGAGAGGAGGAAGAGGGAAAAGCTTCACTCTTGAGGTTCTTCTATGGATTTCTCTGTGATACCAAAGGTCTGGGTCAGCAACAGCCCCAGAGCCTCTGTAGCACCTGGAGCCCTGCAAGGACTGGCCGCAGCTGTCAGAGCTCTGGGGTCTGCAGTGGTGGGACCTGCAGTGCCTGTGGTGGCTCAGGCAGCAGCCCCCACACCCAGAGCCGCAGCAGCCCCTGGAGTTGACAATGCAGCAGGAGGAGACCTGGGGGCTCTTCAGGGGTCACTTTGGGGAGCACTTAGAGGCACAGCACTTGGGGGGGTGAACTTGGGAGGCGGCTGGCACTGCTGCTGGTTCTGCTTGCAGGACATCTTGGCAAGAGATTGATCAACCTGCAAGAGAATAATTGGAGTTTTTGATAGGTTAAATCAAGAATCATGCTCTTTATCTCCTTAAGTGAATTTAATGAGTTCATGATAAATACATCTGAGACATGTGGAAAAGCATCCAGAAAGAAATAATATAAATTTTTCCCTGAGTTAAAAGTACATAGATTTAAATCCAAATGTAGTGAACATTTATTCTCCTTGGAAGCAGGGATTTCTCCATCTTCAAAGACTTGCATGCAGAATTCAAGTTTCTCAAGTGCCATCATTTTAATATAAATAGGCCCCTAATCTCAGTGAAGTCAATACACACCTTTTAACCCAGGACAGCTTCCAGAATGGTCGAGTGCCAATGACTTCTTGGTGCTGTGTTGTTAGTCTCTCAGTAGTATCCAGCTTTTTGTGATGCCATGGACGGTAGCCCTCCAGGCTCCTCTGTCCTTGGGATTCTCCAGGCAAGAATACTGAAGTAGGTAGCTGTTCCCTTTGCAGGGGATCTTCCCAACCCAGGAATCAAACCCAGGTCTCCCACACTGCAGGCAGATTCTTTAAAGCCTGAGCCACCAGGGAAGCCCAGATACTTCTTAGGTCAGTCTTTCCCTCTTCTTCTGAGTGTTATTACTACTCAGTGTAGCAGGAATCTAAGACAGCCCCTTCTTCCCACAGCCCCCCTCCTTCCTCCCCACCTTCTGCTCTGCTCTTAACCTCCCAGCAGTCAACTCCTCCCTAGTCCTGCTCAGGGTCCCTCTGGCTCCACTTCCCACTCACCCTGGTCACAGACAGGACTCCCTGGGGAGTCAGAATGGATGAGATGCTAGAGGCCAGGGTGTCTTTGGCTCCGGGATTGGCCCAGGAGGGGCAGGAGGTGGTTCCTACACAAACGGGCACATGCTGGGTCATTCCTGACATTTCCCTGCGTCCTTGTCCCTGCCTCCCAAGAGACCATGGGAGCTTCCAGAATCGCCTCTAGGGCAGGGGCTTTACCAGCCACAGCCTCCCTCAGGCTGAGTGCTGAGGAACTGACTGTAGATCCCCAAAGATCCAGGCCCTGGATGAATATTCATGAGGTGACTTCTAAGGAAACCAGAGAAGTGTTTTAGCCCATCTTTTTCCAATCCCCAAGTAAGGTCTTTGAGCCCTGCTTCCATGGCCTGCTTGGTTTCTTGAGGACTGGCTCAGGAACCATGTCCTATATACTAATATACTCCACACATCCTTCCCTCCCTGGTCAGAGCCTCATTCCTGATGCCTGTGTCCCTGGCTAACACACAGGTCCCAGCTGACAGGATCATTAGAGGACCAATGTGGTTCTTCAATTTCCTTTAGTGGCAATGATGGTTGTGACTAAATCCCTTCCCTCATACTCCTTAACACAGCAGTTCTATTATACATAAATCCTCTCTCAAATTGAAGCCATGATATCAGGGATCAAAATATAGCTCTGCTGTTTATGAACTATGTGTGTGTGTGTGCTCAGTCTTGGCCAACTCTTTGCCACACCATGACTGTAGCCCGCCAGGCTCCTCTGTCCATGGAATTCTCCAGGCAAGAATACTGGAGTAGGTTGTCATTTCCTTTCCTGGGGGATCTTCCCAACCCAGAGACTGAACCCAGGTCTACACTGCAGGCAGATTCTTTACCATCTGAACCACCAGGGAAGCCCCATATAAAAACTTAAGCAGTTATTTGGTAGGTGAAATGCATACAGCCCCATCAACCTCATCATATCAACAAATTTAACAAAAATCTTCAATTTTCAGTAAAATATATAGCATTAGTTGTGACCTCACGTGTTCCACTGACAACCACATGACAGATGCCCTTTGTCTTCCATTCACTGTGATTTCCGTCAGTCCAGCAGATGCAGGTCATATTTTGACATCGTCCGACTCCTCCAACAAGTCCTGCCTCAGCTTCACTCCCTTCTTAACCAGCACTCCATGCTGCGGATGCCATGAGGTTCTCTCAAGAGTTTCGTGTCACACACCATGATCCCAGCTTCATTCTTTCACTCCTTACCCATCCCATTGCTATGATCCAGTAAGCTCAGCTGAATCAACACACATATAATAGAAGGCAAATACTTCATTCCCATCAGGGGATCTGCAGAGCAGTGCACACACATGTGTCCCATCACTTAGCACATAGGATCTACTGAGTTGTTCCGTTGTCCATCTGTCTCTATGAGCTAGTCAAAAGCAGTTATATGTGTCTCTGCATTACCAATGCCCACAAAGGATAAATCCTGAGTGCAGGGTATGTGAGCTGAATGAGTAAATAAAAGCAGAATGGCAGCCAGTGGGCCTGAGCTATGGGTAATTGAATTGTCATTGAAATTTCTGTTCTGTTTGTCCTGCCTCACAATCTGTGCCTCAGAAAATGCTGACAGCCTGGTCCTGGGAGGATGTGGTCCTGTCACCTTGGGCTGAGCTTGAGGACACACACCGGGCTGTGCAACAGAAAGCTCAGCATTAAAGGGTTCGGGTCCTGGGATCCAAGGTCCACAGTCACCTCAACAAGAGCCTTTCCTGCTTGCACAGACTCAGGTGAGTGTCAGCTGGGCAGAGAGCCTGAGCTGAAGGGGCTGAGCAGATGAACCTGTGCTTCAGCCAGGAGGCGGCAGTAGGAAGGCAGGATGGAGTTGGCAGAAATGGGCCCATGGCGAGCAGCAAGGCTGGGATTGTGAGGAAAAAGAGTCCACATGCCATGTCAGGGGTTTTGTGATGCAGCAGACCTCAGCGTCTCTCCTTTCTCATTTTCCCACACCTGCACCCTTTCCTCCTCACACCCTCAGTGATCTCCTTGCTCCTCACTTGGTGTCTGGAATGTGCTTACTTGCCCAGTCATGTCTGATTCTTTGTGACCCCATAGACTGGAGCCCACCAGGCTCCTCCGTCCGTGGGGATTCTCCAGGTAAGAATACTGGAGTGGGTTGCCATGCCTTCCTCCAGGGGATCTTCCTGACCCTGGGATTAAACCAAGGTCTCCTGCCTTGCAGGCGTATTCTTTACCATCTGAGCCACAAGGGAAGCCCAAGAATACTGGAGTGAGTAAACTATACCTTCACCAGAGGATCTTCCCGATCCAGGAATCGAACCGGGATCCCCTGCGCTGCAGGCGGATTGGGGGTCTAAAGAGAGGAGAGATTTATGAAACAGTTGTGTGTCGTGTGCACTGCCTGCCTGCAGGGAAGGACATTCACACTACATCTGTAGGGTGTTGGCAGTGTCTCTGGAGACTCACCTGGAAGTCTGTCAGCTTCCTTTCCTTCCAGGAGAGAGATGAAGCAAAGACAACTAGTAGGCACATTTAACTCCAAATCAGTTTCCATCTCTCTTCTGATCCTGACTCCAGGAGCAATTGTCTGAGGGGGAAAAGACCTACAAATAAATTACACAGTGGCCTGAACCTTCTGCGTTGACACGTACTTGTTTCATTTCTGTCTTGCTCAGGTTTGCAGACCTCCCGCCAAGAAGTCCTGCCAGCAGAACCAGCAGCAGTGCCAGCCCCCTCCCAAGTGCCCCTCCCCCAAGTGCCCCCAAAGAGCCCAGCACACGGTCTTCCTCCAACCTCTTCAGGCTGTGCTCCCAGCTCCGAGGGTGGCTGCTGCCTGGGCCCCCACAGGCGCCGCAGGCCCCACGGCTGCCGGCACCAGAGCTAGGTCTGTGATGGTGACAGTGGTCTGCAGTCCGGGTGCTCTTGCTGTGGCCAGGGATCTGGGGGCTGCTGCTGACCTGGATCATGAGATTAAGTAAAAACATTTGGTTCTAATGTGACTGGAATCTACCTCTCCTGGTGCATTTGGTTCCTGTGCCCTTCTCTCCTGCAGAGATCTCCCTTGGAGATCTCCAAGTGTTTTCCCAGAAGGCTTCAGGAGCTCAGGAGAGCTTCACCTCTCCTTCTTGATGTCCCTGTGAAAAAATAAAGCTTTTCTTTTGCATTGCAACCTTTGTCTAATGTGTCCATGTCTTTGCCCCACCCCAGGCTGCCCAATGTTGGGTGCAGAACCCTGTCTCAAGAACACAAATATAGCAGCTCACACTCTCCTCAACTCACAGGAGCCTTTGGGGGATCATGTACTAGGGTGAAGGTAGGGTTAGGGATGGGTATTGACGGGGACAAGTTAGTGAAAGTCTTGAGTTTTCCTGTAGGAAAGAGCGGAGATAATACAGATGTTGAAATCCTCAGGGTCAACTCATGGAGTTTCTGTAAGAACACTGTTCCAGGCTCCTCAGCTGAATGGCAGGGATGAGAGGGCAGAGAATCAGAAAGAGGCCAAAGAAGAACAAAATTAAAGAGGGTGGAAGAGGAGACTATTAAGCCAGTCATCAATGAAGGATGAGAGAGGAGAGGGTGTAGAGTGTGAATATGAAGAATTTGAAATTGGGGGACGGGAAGGAGTGGATTGGAGAAGCTCCCCAAATGAAGGGGTTCTGAGAGTGTGAGCTGGGAGGAGATGCAGAATGAAGGGCATGGGTGAATGGGGAAGGAGCAGCGCTCAAGAGCAAAGGAAACTGCAAAGAGCAAAGGGGCTGCAAGGAGGCCCAGTGAATGCAGAATCTTGCTCTGCACAGGGCATCTCTTTCCCTGACAGTTCCTGACTTTTCACCTGACTCACTCTCCAGAAAGCTCCATTTGGGTGGAAGAAGACCTCCTTCCTCCCCCTGCTCCGGCCCTGTGGTTGCTTTCCCACAAAGTGCTGGGCTGTTCTCTAGGAAGCAAGGGGAAAGGAAAATCCCTGGGGTGCCTGGAAAGGGGAGGATGGGATTAGAATGGTGCAAACGCAGCCCACAGTCAGATGGTGCTCAGCTGGAGAATCTTTATAATTCCACGAGGTCACAGACAGGGGGCAAGTTGGGAGTGGCACAGAGCTCTGGAAAGCCATGGAAATGAGCTGCATGGTCCAGCTGAGGCCACTGAGTGGCACCCTGGGAGCCCAGCCATGGCCATGCCAGGGAGGGAACGAGGAGAAGCACCAGACTGGGCAGCTCCTTGGCCCCTGGGCTGCCCCAACCCTGATGCTCTGTGGTCCTTGTGACCCAGAGCAAGAGAGGTTCGCAGAGCCGTGACAGCAACAGGGGTCTCCAGAATGCTCTGGTATAGTGTCAGTGGGATGTGTGGTCCTCGTGAGGGATCAGGTAGCCTTTCCCCCGCCAGAGCTGGAACCACAGAAGAATAAGACTGGAGACAAACAGTCTAAAGGATATGTGAGAGTTAGACATGGGGAGGAAGATGACATTGTTGGTTTTTCTTGGCAGGACATCTCTGCTCAGTGACAATGGGGGAAATTAGTAAAGCAGGTATAACATTGAAAAAAAAATACACATACACACGCGTGCGCATGCATATACTGTCCTTTTGCCCTTTCAATGACATTTTGCAGATCCTGACTCTGTGACTCTCAGCCCACAGTGTAAGGAACCTGAGGGCAGCAGGGAAACAGAAAGGCCTTTGGGCAGAGATGATCTGGATCAAGACTGTTGATCAACCCCCAGATTTTCTCTTTTCCTCCTTTGGTTTATAGCCAAGGGGCAAAAAGGGGGACCCGATATGGAGAGTGGAGACAGTGAAGTGTTATCATCTGAGTGGCAGATCCTCAAACTCTGCAGCCCCAGGCCTTCAACATTCCCTTGGCAGATTCCCAGACATGTTTCTGATAAAAGGGAGACGAGTATTCCCTAAGCTGCTCAAACGTCTGCCCTTGAGCCTCAGGACTTTGAAGGCTGGGTTCCTTCAAAAGTTCCCATTGGAGCTTGTCCCATGGACAAATTCCCAAGTGACGAGAGTGAGGCATCTAGCCACTGTCACTTGCACCACGTGTGGACAGTGAGTGAGGTCTTCAAACTTCCAATGGCTCTGGCTGTAGGGCAGGAGCTAAGATGTTGCTCTGTGGCGACCCAGTTAAGGTGTTTAAGAGGAACTCGTGGGATTCAAGAGCCAGGTGTCCCTGGGCTGGAGATTTCCGGAAGGAAGGAGAAAATAGCTGCATTTTTCCATTATATTTTATTTTAACTTTGTAGAATGAAGTAATGACTTAATATGACATATGTAAAAAAAAATGGATGTCTTTGATAAGACATTATTGTTGCAATAATGATTCTGAACTTCCTAGATACACAAAGGCTGTGGGAACAGTATTTCTCTTCAAAACTTGAATATTTTGTAATCATGGCCAGTATTTGAGCATTTTCAAAATTTATACTAAGGCTTCAAGAATAGGTAGTGTGAGCTGGAAAGAAGTGAGGTTAGTGGTCAATATGCCCACTGAGATAATTTTAAAACATAGCTAAAAATTCCTCGACTCTCTGCTCATTGAGAAATAAAGTCTGTGTTCCCTCCCTTAAATCTAGACAGGCTTATGACAGCTCTAACCCACAGACTATGGTAGAAGTGATGCTGTGTAACTTCTGAGCCTGGACCATGAAAGGTCGTGCAGATTCCTCCTGGTCCTCTTGGGATGCTGTCTCTGGGAGGTACCATGTGAGTAGTCTCAGGACCACTCCGTGATCATCATCATGCTAGAGAGGCCAGGAATAAAGCATGCAGCTGAAGCCAGCATCAACTCCAGTTATCTGAGTGAATGACTCTTTATTGCTATTGGATTCGAAAATTAGCATTCAATAGCCAAAAAGTAATGGAAATGAGTTCCATTCTACATCAAACCTCTTGAAAAAAAAATGTATAGGCATCCAGTCTGCAACCCTCTGAGATGCTTCTCATGTCCTCTTTTTTTCTCAGTTTTCTCAAAACCCAGAAGCTCTCATTTGCTGGATGCCCCATGCATTCTTTCCAGGAAAGCCCTCACTTTGGGTTTCTTGAGAGTTCATTGCCTGTCCAGTTCACCTCTCTCTCCCAAGTTCATTATTTTCAGATGAACTTGCTCTTTCTCCACCAGGTCTTTCTTTCACCTCCAAGTCCTCCATCCTCTTTGGTCTCATTTTCCTCAATGTCTGATCCTTCACACTAGCTTCAGCAGAGAAACGGATTCCGAGGACAGCTCATCCCTCCTCTCACATGTTATACATGGGCTTTTTGTGAGAGTGTTCTCAGCAACCAGACAGCTCCTCTTCTCCCATCTGCCACCCCCAAAACTCCCACTGGGCCGCCCCCACAAACCCATGTGAGAAAAAGCAGATTTATTAATGTACCAGGCCCCTGCCAGGATCATTCCCTGGTGCAGGCAAGCCGGACCTTCAGGAATTGAGGGAGGGGGTTGGGTGGAGCAGTCAATGGACAGGTGAGAGACATGTGGTGTGAGAAGAGGTTTTATTTCTCTGTGTGGTCAAACAGGTGAGAACACCATGAGGCACAGAGCAGGGAGCCCACGGCTCTTGGGAAATACACCTTAGAGCCTCCTAGGGAGAGCTCACCACCCTGCTGTGAACATTTCAGCCAGTCAGCCTGGGAAACAAAGATTAGGGTGTCCAAGAAAGCATGCATCAAGCTGGGGCTTTCCTTGGCTTTTGGATTCTTATTTCCTCTGAAATCACATGTCTCAGCATCAGGAGGCCAGGTCAGCAGCAGCCCCCAGAGCCCTGGCCACAGCCAGAGCGCCCGGACTGCAGACCACTGTCACCATCGCAGGAGCCGGAGCTCTGGCGCCGGCAGCGGTGGGACCTGGGACGCCTGTGGGGGCCCAGGCAGCAGTTGCCCTCGGAGGTGGGGGCACAGCACGAGGAGGCTGGAGGCAGATGCTGTGCTGGGCTCTTTGGGGGGCACTTGGGGGAGGGGCACTTGGGAGGGCGCTGGCACTGCTGCTGGTTCTGCTGGCAGGACATCTCGGCAGGATTTCAGTGAGCCTGGACACATTCAAGGAAAAGGTCAGTGCACAAGCTAAAGGCCAGTAGCTCCCCTGTAAGCAGTCTTACTAGGGCCTATGCTCCTAACCCCAGCTGCCTCCTGAGCTGTGATGTTTAGGAGGAAAGTGGAAATGGATCTCAATTCAACTGACCTGGCAAGACAGTTCCCTCACTCTCCACTCCTTCCCAGAACCATGCTATCAGCCTCTAAGTGGGCCCGGTAGAAACACGGAGGCAAATACACCCCACTGGGAAGTGACCTGTGGAGGACGTTTCTGGGTGCACGTGTGTTTCAATGAAGCGTAGGGGTGGTGCTGAGAGCCATGTGTCCCAGACCCCAGTGCCTCCCACACAGGTCCTTGCTCACTGTCCCCTGCCCTGTCCCCAGTTGCCCCCCAAAGTCTGATTCTTGCTGCCTCCACAGGCACCTCTGCTTTCCTCCTCCCCACCAACCGCAAGTTTGTCTCCCCCACACTCCTAACTGAGGCTCTGTCCCCTTTCAGTCACTCACCGCTGCAGTGGAGGCAGAAGGATGCTCCTGAGTAGGCTGTGGATGCGCAGTTCAGAGCAGAAGCCCTTTTATCCTATGCTGGGTGTGTGATGCACGGTCCGAGCATCCTGCTGCTTTCACAACAAGGGGGAGGGCAATGACAACACACACTTCCTACTTGCTTGCCTCGTGTCTTCCTGGGCATGAATCTAAAATTCTACTAAGGTGGAACCAGGATGTCCCTGTGACTGCTGAACCAGTTCCTACTCAGAGCTGCTCTGGATCTATTGCTATGTCTTTAGTCATTCATTCACTTCCATTCCTAGACCAAGCTCTGTCCATTTTACTTCATTTGTCAAGGATTATATAGAGAGATGTATGACAGGTTTCTTCTCTGATTATCTCACAGGTTAAATAGATCATGACACAGAGAAGTAAATATATATTTTAAAATAATTTTTTAAAGTTTTTATTGAATTTGTTACAATATTGTATCTGTTTCATGTTTTGGATTTTTTTTTTTTTTTTTTGCCACAAGGCATATGAAATCTTAGCTCCCTGACCAGGGATTGAACCCTCACATCCTGTATTTGAAAGTGAAGTTCTAACCTCTGGGTGGCCAGGAAAGTTCCTAGGCAAGTAAATATATTGATCTATTGAGATAAGTGCTATCACAGAAGCGTTTACAAAGAACTCAAGCCTAAAATTTTAGCTTGTGATGGTCAGTCCCCCTTGTCCCTACATTGCACTGCAAGTTCCAAAGAGTAAAGGAGACTTCAGTGTTCTCTGAAGTCTGGTCAAGGTCGGCTGGTCAAGGACATTGTCCTGAGGGAGATGGGAGATGTGTAGGGTAAGGGATGGAGGTGGGAGCCAGTTCTTGTCTAAGACAGACAGGCTCCTGAGAGGACCTCGCTGTCCCATGAGGCAGCATGGGCAGCAGTAGAAGATCCCCACTAAGAAGGAGCCTACAGCTCTAGATGTGATGAGATTCACGGTTGATATTTTTAAGAAGAAGGAGGAGAAGGGGAGATGGGGCAAAGTCCACTCTTCACTGAGGCTCTGTTGTGTCCATATCTGCCAATGTGCACTATTGATTCTAACACCATAGAAGCTAATAGAAGGAAATGGTTCAGGTGTTGGAAGAGCTAAGGGAAGGGAAATTGTGCAAATGATAATAATGAACCATTTTGCAAAAATGGTTGGTAATTTTAAGGTTGACCATGGTGGAGGTTTTATATGAGCCTCATTTGATATCATAGACCTTATAATGGCTAAATTGAAAGTGTTCATTGCTCAGCCATGTCTGACTCTTTGTGACCCCATGGACAGTAGCCTGCCAGGTTCCTCTGTCCATGGAATTCTCCAGGCAAGAATACTGGAGTGGGTAGCCATTCTCTTCTCCAGGGGATCTTCCTGACCCAGGAATGGAACCCCAGTCTCCTACATTGCAGGCAGGTTCTTTCCCATCTGGGTGCTATTTTCCCGTTGAATTTAATGGTGACATTACTCCATTCCAATATCCATTCCTCATCAAACTGTACCTCCAATATGAAAATGTATTACATTACACTTACCAAAAATAAATTTATCATTGACACTTCAGCATTCACATACTTAAATTTAATTAAATAGAATCAAATTAAACTTGATTATAACAAATGTATTACATTATATTCCAATTTCTTATAAGCGTAAAGAACTAGCTACCTGTTTTTAGACATAAAATTAATAGTAAAGGCTATGGTGTCCTTTTCTCTTCAATGTACAATTTACTTGTTTTGAATCAGTGCTTCCAAAAGTTCTTCCAGGATATATGTGCGAACATAAATGGTCCTGGACAGGGGGGCTGATGGTGTATTTTCACCCAGATATCCCAGTTAAATATATATTCCAGGAAGATCCCTTGGTCCTTGGGGTCACAAAGAGTCAGACACAACTGAGCAACTAACACTTTGACATTAACTATAAGGTCTATGATATCAAATGAGGCTCATACAAAACCTCCTAAGGCAAAATGTGTAGGTAGAAGGGAGGAGAACTGACTCGGTCTTAGGGTTCAAATCCAGCTGCAGAAGGGAGCTAATTATTTTTCCATGCAATATGCTTTTCTAGAAATAAGCACAGAGGCCATGTTTAACCCCAGCGATGTGTGATTCTGAGGTGCTGTGGGGCTATGCTTTGGGTGTAACACGTGTGCCCAGTCAGTGTGACTCAAACCATTTCAGAACCTGCCAATAGAACTGCTTTCTGGTCCTGGTGCATCACCAGCTGACTGGTAGCTGGCTTCCTCACAGCCCCACCCCTGAATCCCTGTCTCCCGATGTGCCTATTCTCTTCCTCCTTGGGATGGAGCTCCTTAATTTCACACCTCCCTCCTGGAATCTGGCCAGGTGGCTCAGTGGTAAAGAATTCACCTGCCACTGCAGGAGGCATAGGAGACTCGGGTTCGATCCCTGGGTGGTGAAGATTCCCTGGAGGAGGGATGGCTATCCACTCCAATATTCTTGCCTGGGAAATCTCATGGACAGAGGAGCCTGGTGGGCTACAGTTTGCAAAGAGTCAGACACTTCTGAGCATGCACATTCTCCTGGAACTTCCCCCACCTCACAGCCGGGGCTTTCCTTCTCAGAACAGAGTCCACAGTGAGCCTGAGAAGACTGAGGAAGACACTTGAATTCACAGCTCAAAGCATGTATCAACTCCAAAGATGCTTTACTGTGAAGATGTCAGATTCTGAGATAAAACATGGAGAAGAAACTAACATGGAAAAGAAACTGACCTGGTTGGCCTAAAACGAGGATCTTATGATCTAGTAACGTGTATGTGAGCTCCGGAGCAGGAAGTGCTTTATCTGAGGTCCAGGTCCCAGGCAAGCCTTCTGAGCCAGGTGTATTAGTAACAAAGAAACCAGCAAGGAGTAGCCCTTCTCATCGGCAATTTATGACTGATGTTGTGAAAAGGGGAAGATGAGAAAAGTAAGGCCCAAAGTCGTACCCTGGGAAGGTATTTTTCCTTGTAGTTTACGTCCTTTTGTTTTCTTATTATCAGATACCGGGTATAGACTGGAGCTAACAATAATCCTTGGTTTTTAATGTATGCTTGTCATTGGTCCACACATGCCCCCTCTTAATTTTTCTACCTATCAATCATTTAAATAAAAACACACAAAAGTCTGCCACCTAAGTGAAATAATAACTTTATAGTAAATTACATGGACCTACTGAGTTCTCTGTCATCCCATGTCTCAGCCAACTGACATAACCAAAAGCCTGAATTTTGTACTTAATGTTCTTTCTTTCTTCCCTGTTAATATATTTTTGTCACATTTGTGTATATTCCTGAAAAGCACTGTTTTAAATTTTTTCTATTATTCAGTCAGATTCCTTGCGGTATATTTTGTTGCTATTTAGTCACTAAGTTGTATCTGACTCTTTGCGACCCCATGGGCTGTAGCCCGCCAGGCTCCTCTGTCCACGCTCTCCAGGCAAGACTACTGAAGTGGGTGGCCGTTTTCTTCCCCAGGGGATCCTCCCAACCAAGGCTTTGAACCTGCATCTCTGCATTGGCAGTAGGATTCTTTACCACTGAGCCACCAGGGAAGCCAAGGTATATGTTACACACTCCAAAAAAATCACCCGTTGGAGTATACAGTTCCGTGGGCTTTAACTAACAGGTAGCTGCTGACGTGTAACTGCTGCTACAATTAAGATACAGAACAAGTCCATCACCCCAATACATTCCCTCCCACATCCCAACCCTGGGCAACCACCAATCTATTTTTCAGTCTTCATAGTTTTATCTTTTCCAGAATGTCATATACTTCTGTTCAGTTCAGTCACTCAGTCGTGTCCGACTCTTTGTGACCCCATGGACTGCAGCACGCCAATCTGTCCATCACCAACTCTCAGAGCTTACACAAACTCATGTCCATTGAGTTGGTCATGCCATCCAACCATCTCATCCTCTGTTTTCCCCTTCTCCTCCCACCTTCAATCTTTCCCAGCATCAGGGTCTTTTCCAATGAATCAGTCTTTGCATCAGATGGCCAAAGGATTGGAGTTTCAGCTTCAGCTTCAGTCCTTCCAATGAATATTCAGGACTGATTTCCTTTAGGATGGACAGGTTGGATCTCCTTACTGTCCAAGGATTCTCAAGAGTCTTCTCCAACACCACAGTTCAAAAGCATCAATTCTTTGGCTCTCAGCTTTCTTTATAGTCCAACTCTCATATCCATATGTGACTATTGGAAAAAACAAAGCTTTGACTAGATGGACATTTGTCAGCATATAATTAGAACTATATAATATGTGACATTGAAAACCTGACTTCTTTCACATAGAAAAATGTGTTTAAAATTTATTCCTGTTGTTTCATATAATAGCAGCTCATTCCTTTTTTACTGCTAAGTAGCATTCCACTGCATGGATGTATCATATTTTTAATCCATTCACCAGTTGAAGGACATTTGGTTTATTTGCAATTCATTGCAATTACAAACAAAGCCATTATAAACATTGACTTACAGGTTTTTTTCTGAATATAAATTTCATTCCTTTTGGCCAATTACCTAAGAATAGGGCTCTTGGGCAAATGGTGAGTATACATTTGTATTTATGAGATACTGACAAACTATTTTCCAAATTGGTTGTGTAACTTTGCATTGTCACCATCTACGTCTAAGAGCTCTAAATGTTCCACATCCTTCATAGTATTTGGTATTGTCAGTTTTTTTTTTTAACTCTTCTATAATGTGTGTAGAGTGGTATCTCCTTTTGCTTTTAATCTGCATTTTCTTAATGACAAATGATGTTCAGTGTCTTTTCTTGTGTTTATTTGCCATCCATGCATTTTCTTTGTTGAGATATCTGTCTGTT
The DNA here is from genome assembly GCF_023699985.2 of Odocoileus virginianus. Classification (NCBI taxonomy): domain Eukaryota; kingdom Metazoa; phylum Chordata; class Mammalia; order Artiodactyla; family Cervidae; genus Odocoileus; species Odocoileus virginianus. The sequence goes on along the minus strand of NC_069678.1, from coordinate 9,476,401 downwards.
TTCTTATTTTTAGTTTTTAAGTATTTTAATATATTCTAGACATAACTCTGTAAGATATATGTTCTGCAAATATTTTCCCCAAGTCTCTGAATTTTCTTTGCATTTTCCTAACAATGTCTTTTGAAAAGTTAAAGTTTTTAATTTTGGTGAAGTTCAGTTTATCAAGGTTTTCTTTTTTGAATGACTCATTTTTGTCGTATCTAAAAAATGTTTGTATAACCCAAAGTCATAAGAGATCATCTATTATGTTTTACTTTAGAAATTTTATGTTTTACATTTTCGTTTAATATCCTTGTTGAGTTAATTTTTGCATATAGCATGAGGTAAAATTTAATTCTTTTTTAACAGAGAGATGGCCAAGTGTTTCAGCATCATTTGTTGAAATGACTGTCCTCCCTCCATTCAATCGCCTCTGTACCTTTGTTTAAAATAAATTAATCCTCTATGCTAGGTCTATTTTTGAACTCTATGTTCTTTTCCATAAATCTACTCTTGCCTTGCTCCTGATTTTAGGAGAAAAACACTCATTCTCTATATCAAGTATGAAAATATTATGAGGATTTTTTTGTAGATGCTCTTTATAAAGTTGAGGATATTCCCAAGGAATCCCTACAGATTCGTTGTCTTTCTGAAAGCTTTTTTTTTTTTTATCATGAATTGACATTGGATTTTTTCAAATGCTTTCTTTGCATTTATTGAGATGATAATATGTTTTTATTTTCCCTTTAGTCTGATGTGAATGCAATAATGTCTCAACTATTTCAAGATTGTCCTTAAAATTGCTGGACTGTCTGGATTTTTTTTTACATTTACCAAAAGACACATAATTTTACAAATTATGAGTATCTCATGTAATGTATAACCTAAATATCGGCTGTTTTTTTCAGCCTGTGAGTACAAAGTAAGACTATAATACATACATCTGCCCAAATAACAGTAGATGGAAATGACCATCTAAACAGTCACAAAGTGTCTCAACACTATTTCTTGGAATTTCCAAAGGGGAATGTCACATGGCCATACCAGCTAGTCTGACAGCTCTGATCACTGCATATCCACCCAGTTCATCCTGTCTTGATCCAGCTCACATCCTTGATGTCTATCCTCCCTGATAGTCTGCTGGGAAAATCATCCTCTGTTCTGAAATTTCTCATAAAATTCCTGGCTTTCTATTTTTGTATAACAGTGTTAATGGGAGAGATAATTCTACAGTTTCTTAATATAATAGAGGAAATCTAGGACTCTTCCAATGAGCTCTTTAGAAGTTAAGGATATTTAGATGCTATGGTTTTAGGGTTGGGGCTCAAATATTCTGTAATAACATCTATGGGAAAAGAACCTGAAAAAGAATGAATATATGTGTAAATGAATCACTTTGCTATACTCCTGAAACTAACACAACATTGTAAATCAACTATACTCCAATATAAAATGAAAGTTAAATTAAAAAATAAAACCTAAATAAGAAAAAATATATACAATACTAAGAAAAATCACAAACCAACATCATGCTAAGGTCTTAATCCATATGGAATATTTTCAATATTTCCATATGAGGAGACATTTTACATCCCAAAAGGGCTAGACACCATCTGGGGAGGAAAACTGATACATGGAAGCTAGGAAGAATTATCCTCAATTAGAAGATTGGGAGGCACTTTCACACTCCTTTGCCCCATTTTCCCTAAAAGAAATTTGAGCCACTGGTCACAGAAGCTTCACACAGTTCTGTTACCTCCTGGTCCCATCCCTGAAAGAAGGAAGAATTTTGTCTTTGCTTCATTTCTTATGTAAGATGGCAGACTTGATTGATGAATTGAGGTTTAATGCCTCCAAGTGCATTTTAAGAAAGATGCATCAGAAATAAAGTGCGTTCTCTCTGGTAGCTCCACACTGCAGGTGCCCGGCTCCTGCAGATGAGCGGCTCACGCTGGTCCTCATAGAGCTGCCCTCATGGACCCACAGCATCTTCTTCCAGCATTAAGGACATCTGCTCCATCTGCAGGCCTGTCTGGGAGAAATGTAAGAGGCTGTGAAGAGGGGTTTCCTCCCTGAAGTGGATATAGAACAAGAGAGCAGCAACTCCAGGACTAAACCAGGTGCCCATAAGACAAGGAATGAGGGATGGAGCCTGGAGGAAACCAGAGAGAAGTCCACCTACATTTTTAAAAATATTTATTGATTTATTAAGCTGTGCCAGGTCTTAGTTTTGGCCTTCAGGACCTTTAGTTGCATCATGTGGGATCTAGTTCCCTGACCAGGGATTGAACCCAGGCACTCTGCATTGGGAATGTGGAGTCTTAGTCACTGGACCACCAGGGAAGTCCCCCACTTACATTTTAAGGAAGATAGAGAAATCTTTACACTGAGAGCCACCTGGAAGTTTTGGAACTTATTACACCACTGAGATTGCTGTTACCTTTCAGCTGTTGTTGACTAATGACTCAAGATAGAGATTGCACTCATTTGGACCAAAAGGAACCTTTGTACTTGCTTCTATTGAACAAGCCAAAGAGGAAACCTATTCACATTTTGCAGAGGTCTGAACCCTGGACTGGTTCAGGCCTTATCCTTACACCTGCCACAGCACCTGCAATCTCTCTTTGATGGATGCTGCTGCTGCTGCTAAGTCACTTCAGTCGTGTCCGACTCTGCGACTCCGTAGACGGCAGCCCACCAGGCTCCCCGGTCCATGGGATTTTCCAGGCAAGAGTACTGGAGTATACAGTTGTAATTCATCACGGTGCCCCTCCTCTCTGCTAGACTGGCGGTCCTGTGGGGGCAGGCTATGTTTCCTTCGTAGCTGTACTTCCAGTGCTGAGACCAGGCCCTGACCCACAGCCGACACTCCCTTAAAGTCTGATGAATGTAGGAACTTGGGGATTAATGACTGGGTGAGAAGAAATATTCAGGAAGAAGGAGGGCTGGCAATAGCAGAATCTGGTCTGCAGGGGAAGAAACAGTGGGTGACATCCCCCTCGCGGTCATCCCCCAAGGTCAGCTGGGGCCTTCGGAGGAGCCCCAGGAGTGATGTTAGCACCACTTCCTTTAGGCTGACCACTTACCTCTGTATTCTACCACAAATTAGGACATGACCGAGTAGTCACACTGGGACACAAGTTGTATTCTAAGACTTCCCCAGTGCACCAGGAGGGAGAGGAGCCAGCGTCTGTGGCATTACTGAAGGCTTTCCCCATCCAGAAAATCTGATGAAATAAATATGAGTTGCCTTCTATCCTCTCCTTCTGCATCCTCACCATAGAGTCCAAGAGGAAAAATAGTGTCTCTTTTCGTAGCTCATATTTTCCCCTCTGCAACCCAGTATCCAGTTGTAGGGGTCTCAGTGAAGTGAGACAAATGGTGGTCAAACTGAAAGGGAGGCTGGGGCTGAAAGCAAGGCCTTGGAGCTGTCAGGAACCTCGCTCTGGAGACAGGAGAAGGTCAGTGGGGCCACAGTTCCCTCGGCATCGTCTCCACCACCTCCATCCTGAGCTAACCCTCTGAAGGTCCACTCCATGCCAAGTCCTTCCTGCACAGGGTCTTGAAATACTGTACAGGTGCCCGAGGCTTTAGTGTTGGGTGAGTGTTGAGTAGAGGGAGAGAAACAAAATTTCCCAAAGGCAGGAAGCCATTCCTAGAGGTTTTAATGATCATAATAGAATAAGATACCTTCCTCTACAAAAAGACTTCATTCAAAATCTCACTTAATTGGGACTTCTCTGGCAGTCCACTGGTTAAGACTCCAACCTCCTAATACAGTGAACGTGGGTTTGATCCCTAGTCAGGGAACTAAGATCCTGTGTGCTGCCAGGCATGGCCAAAAAAAAAAAACAAAAAACCTCACATAACTATGTGCACTGCTTTATCACCTGCTTCTTACTACTTAATAGGCCATGAACACTTTTCTCTGTAAGAAAATATGTGTGCTAAGTCACTTAAGTTGTCTGACTCTCTGCAACCCTATGGACTATAGCCTGCCAGGCTCCTCTGTCCATGAGATTCTCCAGACAAGAATACTGGAGTGGGTTTCCATGCCCTCCTCCAGGAGATCTTCTGGACCCAGGGATCAAACCCGAATCTCTTATGTCTCCTGCATCAACAGGCAAGCTCCTTACCACTAGCACTACCTGGGAAGCCCTATAAGAAAATATAGGAACATGATATAATATTACTATAATAGCAAAACTTGTTTAAATTAGCTTTGAATTATTAAAGCTTACAGCCAAAATTATATATTTTAATGATAGTATAATAGATTTAAGTGTGAAATAGTTATTTTTTTAACCATATAGAGTTTTATTTCTCATTATTACATTAATTTTAATAAATGCATGATTGACCTGTGCCCTTGTGGATGTTATATCAGATCTCTTTTTATTTTTTATGTCCTCTCCCTCCCATCTCCCTCCTTAAGTGTACAAATAATTTTGAGTTCAGATGATTGCACCAATAGCTTTTTTTCAGCTCAGGTCAATTTATTTATTTGTCCATCAACACCTAACTTGGCTCTGCTCCCATGCGTGAGGCTGCCTGCTGCTGCCTGGGTGCCATCAGAGGGGCTAGACAGGGTGCAGATACAGTCCCCTTCCCTTGCCCATATCTCACTGTGAGGTGCTCAGGAGGCAGTAGTGGATTGTTCTGAAGGTTCTGGTCACTGGGGCAGCCAGGAAACATGGTCCACTTGGAACTTTTTCCATGATTTATTAATTTGTCTGTCTGTGTGTCTGTCTTGGTAGACTCATGATCCAATGACATAATTCTTCTGGGATTTCCCTGGCAGTCCAGTGGTTGAGACTCTGAGCTTCCAAAACAGGGACACAGGTTCAATCCCTAGTCAGGGAACTAGGAAGCCACCAGCCACATGGTGGCAGAGGGAGGTGGGGGAAAACAAAACAAAACAGAATTCTCCCATAGCTGTACCTATTCCCAGGAAAGAAGGTGAGTCAGAATCTGAATGGAGGCAGATGGTCTGAAACAACGAAGGAAGGAAGGAAGGTTGCCAGGCTCCTAGCCGCCCCAGGGGGAGGTGTGTGGACAGTCATCATGATTCCTGATGGAACCTCCTTAGTTGGACATTATGTAAGTGCCCAGGAAAAGGGCATGAGGTCTAGTCCTGGCAACATGCCAGACTGTCACCCTCCCCCTGATTGTGAAAGCAGTGGCATGCTCAAGTCATGTATCACACACCCAGCGCAGGATAAAAGGGCTCTTGCTCTAGGTTCTTCATTCACAGCCTCCTCAGAAAGAGACTTCTCCTCCCTTCTGGCACCTGGTGAGTATCTAGCAGGGACTGGAACTCTACCTGAGATGCTGGAAAGGAACCCTGAGATCATAGCAGAAAAGGGTAAACCAAAGGGGCCCGAAATGAAATCCCAGAAGTATGGTTGCAGAGAAGACAGCCAAGGGGATGGTGTAAGGGTCAGGAAGGAGTTCCTCTGGGATGGGACGAGAATTCTGGGAACTGCAAAGGTCACAGGAGCTCGTGACACTCCCCATGTTCTTCCTATTCATGTCTACACACGGTTCCTGTGATATTCACTTTTCAGAATACTTTCCTCAAATGGGTACATCCCTTGTGTGTTTCCTTTGAGATACAAAGGTCTGGATGCTCAGTTAGATTGGCACCATGGGATCCTGGGTGGAGAGCAACATAGGAGGCATCTTGTATGAGCAAATTAACTCCACATCAGTGTCCCTGTCCCTCCTGCGGCCCTGGCTTGAGAAGCAGCTGGCCTGACAAGAGAGGGATCAGGAAACCAAGAGTGGGGAAACACTGGACTGTGGAGTCCAGGCTGACGAGGTGATTTTGTTTTGCCCAGGCTCACTGACCTCCCGCCGAGATGTCCTGCCAGCAGAACCAGCAGCAGTGCCAGCCCCCTCCCAAGTGCCCCTCCCCCAAGTGCCCCCCAAAGAGCCCAGCACAGTGTCTGCCTCCCGCCTCCTCAGGCTGCGCCCCCACCTCCGAGGGCGGCTGCTGCCTGGGCCCCCACAGGCGCCGCAGGTCCCACCGCTGCCGGCGCCAGAGCTCGGGCTCCTGCGATGGTGACGGTGGTCTGCAGTCCGGACGCTCTGGCTGTGGCCAGGGCTCTGGGGGCTGCTGCTGACCTGGCCTCCTGATGCTGAGACATGTGATTTCAGAGGAAACAAGAATCCAAGGGCCAAGGAAAAGCCCCAACCTGAGGCATCCTTTCCCGGACACCCCATTCTCATTTGCCCAGACTGAGCCAGGGGATGTTCCCGTGCAGGGTTCGGAGCTCTCTCTGGAGGGCTCTTTCTGTCTGATCTCCAGGATCTCACAGGTCCACACCTCCTGCACCTGCTGATGATCAGCAGAGCCTGTGCCTGACCCTGTGAAAAATAAAGCTTTTCTTCCTCATTTCCAGGCTCATGTGTCATTTCACTCTGTCCCTCCCCAGATCCCCCAGTGGCCAACACAATCCACACAAGGTTCTGGAGGCAGAATCGGAGCTCTGGATCAGAAGAGAGCAGTTCATTTCCCCCTCCATTCATGAAGGACCATGAGTTCTCAGTTGGAATGGAGACCTACACCTCTCAGTGAAAGGACTAACTTCCCTCGAAACCTGCAGTGGATCCTGATACAACCTGGGAATTGCCAGGGTGTGATATGGGAGTTCTGTTATTTTAGTAAGCTGTTTCTGAGTCCTAAATAAAGAAACAGGGACTCCAGAGGCAAAGAAAGTGGAAATAAGCTGAGGAAAAATAGAAGACACAGATGTAAAGAACAGACTTTTGGACTCTGTGGGAGAAGGCAAGGGTGGGATGGTGTGAGAGAATAGCATTGAAACATGTATATTACCATATATGAAACAAATCGCCAGTCCAGGTTTGATGCATGAGACAGGGCACTCAGGGCCAGAGCACTGGGATCACCCTGAGGGATGGGATGAGGAGGGAGGTGGGAGGTGGGTTCAGGATGGGGGATACATGTATACCCGTGGCTGAGTCACATGAATGTATGGCAAAAACCACTACAATATTGTAATTATCCTCCAATTAAACTAAATTAATTAATTTACCAAAAAAAAGATAGAGGAAGAAGATACATCTAAGAAAGGAAAGTTAACTTCACGGACTCTATGAAAATGCAGGGGGAGATGAATGGTGAGTGAAGGATTGAATGAGGTCTAGGGGGAATGGTGTGGCTGGGAGTTTAGTTAATGAGATGACTGGAGCATGTGAAATGAGAATTTTAGGAAAAAGAGAAAATGAGAAGTGTTGCTGGAATTCTATATAATTGATTAAATTTGAATTCTACACTATCGTGAAGCTAAATAAAGTACCATGTTTTAGCCTAACTTGTGAAACTCAGACATTTCTGAGGCTGAAATAATGTTCCTAAGTGTGAGCCAAGAGTAACATCTCAGTTTGACACCTGGAAAGTCAGACAGTGTCAGAACTCAACTACAGTCAATTGTAAATACTATGTGAAGTTGATGTTAGGAACTGAGCGGGGGAGCAAAACTGGAAAACTTTGCAACCTTAAATTAGAAAATGATTTTATCAAACCTGGAAGTTAACTCCTAAAATTTGAAAGTCAAAAAGCCTCCGAGGAGACTAATTCCAGATACACACCAACTCCATCTAACAAATGAGACATGATTCCCTGGAGCAGGAGTCCCAGTTCTGGCCATTAGTTTAAGTTGGGTTAGAAATCAGCAGAGTGCTCGGCCTTCGGCAGGGCAAGGTAACTCCTGGAAGTGGCTGACACGCTGGCTCCCAGGGAAGAGCTGTGCCTCGCCTGATAGAGCCTGCAAACCTGGAATGCAAGGTGTGAGAGCTGGAGACCGCACGCCCTGCAGCCCTGTGCAGACCGGAAACCTTATTCCACAAACTGAACAAAACTGCAGGATTAGAGCATGCCGCCTGACAGAGGCTGTGGAAGAAGACGTGGAGATTCAGAAGCACCTCAAACTGCCACCTGAAGGGCTTACAGAGTCACAGCTATGGCTGATTTAAAACTGTGTTTAAAAATAAAGAGAGAGAGAGAGAGAGAAAGGAGCAGGGTCAACCAGGACAGCTCTTAGCCAGCATTTCAAGGGGGTCTTGGGAAGCTAGAAGTAACATGAGAGCATCTTTAACATGGAGCCGTGGAGAAAATCAGACTCCCCAAAGCTCATCCAGGGGACTCCAGATCCTGTCCTTGGACCAGTTTATCTATTCAGTTCATTTTTATTGAGCATCTATTGTGTGTTCAGTTCTAGGCACTGGGGATATGGTTGAGAATCAGAGACAATATTTCTTCTCTTGAGAACTTGCATTCAAATGGGTCTACAGGCAGCAGTTGATTGTTTTATACGCAATGTCTCAAGGTGGAGTGAAACACAGTGACTCTGTTCTCAGTTGGCCTCATACTCAGGGTGAGTGGACACTGGTGCTGGCTTAATAAACCCAGAGAAAACATCTAGCCTGGAGAAAATATTGACCCTTTAAGATAGTGGCTTTGGTGGTAACAAAAAAAGGACATTGAACATATGCTAGCTACCATATCCAAAGACAGCAGTCGAGAATGGAGTGGGGGCAGATTGTTAAAAACCGCTGGAACAATGTTAGTGCATGAGCAGACGGCATCCTCATGCCCCTTCTCCGGCCCCCTCCCTTATTCTACAGCCCCAGTGGGAAAACACCTTCTAAGAGGTGCTCTTTTCTTCCCGTGAATATTCTTTTTTTAATCATCTGAAAAGAGATGGCTGCACATCAGGCCTTCCTGTACAAGGATAACCAGACACATATTTTTCATAAATGTTCATAGAAAATAATAGTATCTTGTCATCATTGTAATTAATAATCATTGGAATTGAAAGGATGTGTCCTCTTCTTAAATGTGATGTTTCAGAGAGCAATGCATCTCCAGTGTTATAAAAGGTGCAAGGGTGAAAAAGCAAACAGCTTACATAACTGAAATTTCCAAAGCATTTGATTAATTGCTGCTACTCACCATTATCACCCTCGTCATCACCACACCCAGTCAGTTTGATTCACAGCTGAGCTAATCTCCCTTAACCACCCCAGCCAGCATGAATCCCTCCCTCCCCTATACTATTTCTGGAGCTCCTAGAATAAATAGCATAATCACTAAGGCACTAACAACAGTGGCCTTTACATAAATTTTTTTTCTTTAAAGAACCAACCAGTTTATTTACTTTTTTTTTTTTTTGGCCACACCAGGTGATGTGTAGGATCTTCCCTGACCAAGAATAGAACCTATGCCCCCTACAGTGGAATCAGAGTCTTAACCACTGGACCACCAGGGAAGTCCCTAGATGTGTCTTAATTGACAAACCTTCTGCAGAGTACTTGTCTCTGTCTCTTATTTTACTCCTCGCATCTTTGGTCTCCTGTGCATGTATCACTTTATAGTTTTTATCTTTTTTTTTTTCCCCCTTCCCAGATACGAGCTATTAACGGGAGAAGCCAGAATGCAAACACAAACAGAATATCTGACTCCAGATGAATGCCCAACAAGCCCCATTCTCCCTCAGCACCAGCAGGACCTCACCCCTCTAATGAGGACTCTTGGGTTCTGTGAGCTCCTCTTGGCATCACCATCTGGGCTGACTGCCCATGGACACACCAAAGATCTACCCCTCTGTTCCTGCCAGTTGTACAAGTGCTGTGTTTTTTTTTTTTTTTTTTACGGGCCAGGGTCCTCATCCCACCCATCAGCCCCAAGTGATCCTAAGTGACAACATCTGGATGCAACTTCCCCTCGGAGTCACTGCAGATAAAAGGGGACTGATGCCCAAAGGCTCTGACTCAGGGCCCGAGGACCCCACCCGCCCCCAACACACACACACACACACACACACATACACAGTACAGCTGAGGCACAGGGTATTTGAGGAGTCCTATGACTTTCCTTATAAGAAAACTCATGGCAACTGCCCAGGAAGGTATGAGGACCTAGGAATGAAGATTGTTGATGGGCTGTGTGCTTGGTTGTGTCTGACTCTTTGTGACCCTTTGGACTGTAGCCCACCAGGCTCCTCTGTCCATGGAATTTTTCTAGCAAGAATAGTGGAGGGGGTTTCCATGCCCTCTGCCAGGTGATCTTCCTGACCCAGGGATTGAACCTGGGTCTCCTGCATTGCAGGCAGATTCTTCATCTGTGAAACCGTCAGAGAAGCCCAGGAATTAAGATTACAAGGACTCAAATCAGCTCAACATATGTTAGAAAAGGAAGGCAGGAGGGAGGGAAAGAGGGAGGGAGTGAGGGAAAGAATATGGAGTAAAAGAAAAATAAGAAATGAAAGGCTCACAGAAAGTCTTAAAGGACAGGTATTTGGACAATTTGGGGGACTTCCAAATCCCTTCCATCAGAAAAGCTCCTGTTCCCTTTCTCTCCAACTGCCATAACACTGAACCCTGTGGAGAGTGATGCGGAGATCTCTCTGCGTTCTCCCAGATGCCAGAAGGACCCTGAGGACCCAGGAGCAGTCAGTAAGCTGTCCCTCCTGCTTAAGGCACAGATACAGATCCGGCAGGTCCACTTTCCTCCCCACTGTCAGGATGTGCAAGAAGTTATGAGAAAATATGATCAGGTATGAAACTGGGGTCAAGAGATGAAGGAAGTAGCCGGTGAGAGTAGAGACCAGAAAGATTTCATGTTCTTTTATGAACAACAGGTGAGCGACACACAGATGTTGACACCCTCCAACACTTCCATTGTGTCTCCTCCATCTCATGGGACTTGATCTTCTAAGAAGTCCCTATCCATTGAAGCTACTAGGCTGTTCCAGTGATCTCATCCTCTCTGATCTTCAAAACCCATCCCCTCTCGTGGTAATTGCTTGGCTCCCCCTTCTAGGTGCTGGAAGGTAAAGGTGCACAGCTTTGTGAATTAATGACTCTTCCTTCCAGCTCCACCCACCTGCCCTCTGCCAGTCCTTTGTGCCTGAAGGCCCCCAGCCTCACCACTCAATAAGTCCACCCATTCCTCAGCATTTTCAGATCCCCACACTGACCTGAAACAATGCCCAAGGACACAGAAGACGAGTTCCTAGTCACCCACACGTGACTCATATGAACTGAGGACCTGGTGGGGGGTTGGGGCTTAGCAGAGATAAGATGTGAGAACATATAGTTTCTCAGGGTTAATATCTTATACAGCATTTCATAGTTTCTTGACTATGAAATATTGATCTCTTGGAGTAATGGTTGTATGTTGTTGTTTGTCATTAAATCATGTCTGACCCTTTTGTGACACCAGGTACTGAAGACCATCAGGCTCCTCTGTCCTGGGATTTCCCAGGCAAGAATACTGGAGTGGGTTGCCATTTCCTTCTCCAGGGGAATCTGCCCAATCCAGCAGTTGAACCCTCATCTCCTGCATTGGCAGGTGAATTCTTTACCACTGAGCCACCTGGGAAGCCCCAGTGAAAACATTAAGTAAGCAAGTGTTAGTTGCTCAGTCATGTCTGACTCTGCAATCCCATGAACTATAGATTCCCACCCCTCACCAGGATCCTCTATCCATGGGATTCTCCATGCAAGAACACTGGAATGGATTGCCATTCTTTCTCTAAGGGATCTTCCCGAGCCAGAGATTGAACCTGGGTCTCCTGCCATTGCAGGTGGATTCTTTACCATCTGAGTTACCTGGGAAGCTCAAGGTGAGTTTTTGGAGTAATGGTTAATAATATTGAAAAGGAAGTTGTCCTAAATGCAACCTGTTGAACATGGCCCAGTCCTTGGGACTATGTTCCAAGTTGGCTTATAGTATAAAAGGGGAAAGAGCTCAGAGAAAGCCTTGGAACGGAGATCTTCAGAGGACCTTCTAACTGCTTTATTAAACAAGCTGAACTCAGTGAGTTACAGAAAGAAAGTACTTTTATCTTTATCCAGTCACTGTCTTCTGCACTTTGCCGAATTTCTCTTAATACTCTCAGGCAGGTTCCAAATCTAGGACAAAAAAGTCAGTGCAGCTCAATGTAATTCAGCATACAACTTCTGTCTCTAATGCTCCCCTTCCCCAGCACAGTCCAGCCCTCCTGAAGTGGGTAGGGACACACTGCTCAGCCTATCTCTGTACAGAAGATAATCCACTTGTCAGCTCTCTGCTGTACACCCTGGGCCAGTCTGGTGGGAGTGATTGTAGGGGCCAGAGCAGCTCTGCTTTTTCTGAACAAATCCTGGGGGAGGATGAGATTGGGCCTCTCTAGTTTGTTTAGAAGATGAACTTGCATGGATATCTTCTTTTCAGCTTTGGTACTTTCAGCATAGCAACAAAAAACCCCTCTGATCCTGGAATCCTAGAACATTCTGGAACATTCTCCATGGTCATAGAGAGGTGTTGTATATCTCAAAAGGTGAAAATATTATTCAAGGAGGATTTAGGACTCAGAAGAGAATAGAAAGGAAAATGTCTTACATTAGCAGACCAGGTGGCATTTTTAGATCCTCTCATCCCATCCTTCGTAAGAATGACCCAGCTGCTTGTCACAGCCTTGTTAATGGTTTTGGTGATGGGATGGTCCTGAACTGAGCAGGAGCTGTGTTTTTCAGTAAACAGAGAAATATTTTTCACTTTTCAAGTTTATCATTTATTTTTAAAGGAAGCTATGACAAATCTAGGCAGTGTATTCAAAAGCACAGACATTACTTTGGTGTCAAAGGGCTGTATAGTCAATAATTATGGTTTTTCCAGTAGCCATGTGCAGATGTGAGAGCTGGACCACAAAGAAGGCTGAGCACCAAAGAATTAATGCTTTCAAAATGTGGTGCTGGGAGAAGACTCTTGAGAGTCCCTTGGACAGCATGAAGATCAAAACAGTCAATCCTAAAGTAAATCATCCCTGAATATTCATTGGAAGAACTGATGCTGAAGCTGGAGCCCTGATACTTTGTCCACCTGATGGGAAGAGCCAACTCACTGGAAAAGACCCTGATGCTGGGAAAGATTGAAGTCAGAAGAAGAAGGGTGCAGCAGAGGATGAGATGGTTAGATAGCACCACCAACTCAATGGACATGAATTTGAGCAAACTCCAGGAGATAGTGGAGGACAGAGGAGTCTGATGTGCTCCTACATGAGGTCACAAAGAGTTGAACATTACTTAGTGACTGAACAACAAGTAATTCAGATGGCCTGATTACAATGCTTTCTGTGGGGCCAAACCTTTGCATCTCCACCACTGCTGGCATCATCCCATTGGCACTACCAAGCCTTGGAATCCCCCAGGATTTATCCAGCCAGGCCAAATTCCACCCCAGGAAACCAGAGCTCCAAGGATGGCATCCCTCATTGAGGTGACCCTCAGAGAGTCCCTCTCAGGTTTGGAGCAAGTGGCCAGGCTATGGTCTCCCAGCCACTGGTCTGTCATCACAGGACATATGCCCAAACTCGGACCCATGGAGCTTCCACTCTGATGAGGAGTGGAGGACTGAGAAATGGGAGCTCCTTGGAAGGGAGATCAAATTGATGAGCAACATCACCCCCAAGCCATGCAATCTAGGATGGGGCCGCAGAAAGGCCCACAGATCCCCATTGCACATCATGAAGAGGAAAGAAGCCTCCACACACAGTTCTGGAATGTTTAGAAATTTCAGAACTTCCTCCCCAATTTTGAATTCCAGTAACAAGAGATTTTACAACTAAGAAGCAAATAGGCCACTCAACTAGTCATTTTCAGCCCTACCATCCAGCTACCATGAGAAAGTACCTCCTTCCAGTTTATGATCTACTGAAAGAACTCTCAACAATATGAGTAAAATGGCAACTCAATCATAGATCCTGAAATTAGCTCCCATGCTGGAGGCAGGAAAAGGCTGATGAGGATGTAAATGCCCAAACTCTTCCCACCCATCCACATCTAGAATTAGCTTTCCCTCCCTGTGGCACAGTGCAGTTATGCTCCCATAGGCAATTTGAAGTAAGTCATGACACTGCTATATTCTCAAGTGCCAGGGGGAATGGGAAGATGAAAATTGCAACCCTCCCTGTCATGAATACAATTCAATTTCCATTGAAAAATATAACTTTAATTTAATTCAAATATGTATAACATTTGGTTATAATCCTGTGAATTATCTTAAAAACATACAGCAAAATATATTTATTTTAATATTAGGGAGTAATTGGATGAGAAATTAATCTCTAAAATTAAAATGAAATTCACCAGGGAAATAACATTCAGCTTGTATCAATGGATCATACACAAAACATCTACCCTATGAGGTCACCTCCAGTAGGTGAGATGCACCCAACACTACCATAGACCTCACAACACATTCAACAAAACCATCTCCATCAAAGCCAACCTGATCATTCGTGTCTGCATACTTTCTTTAACTGGTTCAAGCAGAAGAATTGAATCACTTCTGACTCTGTATGGTTAGGAGTCTTCCTTTACAGTCTTCCAATGAAGAACACACATTCCCTCAGATCTTGATTTTGTCATAGGTGAACTGTGATTCTTGTCACCTCAATTATTGCAGTTTCCTTCTCTAAACTTGCCCTCCAGTCCAGCTCTGATTTGTCTCCACTCCTTCTCTGCCCACTGGTGCCATGCTGCTTCCCAGGTCCCAGTAAGCTTCTCTCTGGGACCCCCACCTCCCCATCTTCAATATTCTATCCATTTTCCACACACAGCCCACCCTGAATGTCCAGTATCCTCTGTTCAGTCAACACCCCACAAGGCAAGAGATGATGACATTTACACACCTGATCTCCCTAAAGAGCATGCAGGAAAATTAGGATATGCAAAGAACTAGGAATTGTAGTTAGTCACTTATACTGCAGCACTTACCAACATAGTAACATACTGCTTATTTATTTGTCTGTCTATCCAGTTAGTTAATCACTATAAGTCAGGCTATGTGTCATCTTCAACTATCTACAATCCACTGTAAAATATGCACATGGGACACTGCCTCTGCTAAGTACCTATATAGGTTTCCTGGTTCCCTTTCATCAAACACATTGTCTTATGCCCGGAGCTGGGCTGGGAATATTTGGTGCTGTCACCCTTCCCCAACAACACACTCAAGCTATGCAACACACGCCCAGGAACTCCTGTCCTGGGCAACTCAGTCTACAACC